>NC_091159.1:25622967-25962967 GCF_040958095.1 Procambarus clarkii
TGCTAGATCTCTTGCCTGCAAACACTGAAGATAGGTCCTTTGTCCCAGCCAGGCCCTCGGAAATAACCTCTCAAGCCCAAAAATCCCTTAGCCACCACAGCAATACTTGGACATACCATAACCTCATTGCGCACTCCTTCCAAGTGGAAACTAATCTAATGTGCTCTATAGGTAAACACTTGGTAGACAGTTTTGAATACATAGTCCTTTATTAGCACAAGTTTATTTAAACTCCATTTACAAAGTAAAGTAATTGTCCAGCATGTTTTGCTGTTTTCACAATCCGAGCAAGACTGTCCAGTTCTCTGGCCACGTGTGATAAAGCTGGGATCGCAAGTAGTTAAACTGGATCTCACTAATGATTAATATATCAAGAGTGGTTAAGCCTATTTTTAAGTTTCTATCACAAAAGTAAAATCAGCAATTTAAGAATGATTTTCAATTATATAAATTTTATCATAAAATTGGTATATTGTGTGTTTCGCAGTGACTCACTCTCTTTAATATAATCATGGTAGTATTTGAAAAAATGCAGATGTAAAAAACTGCAAAATACAAAGACTTTTCAAAGGCATTTGATAAGTGACCATGGACTGATAGTCCACAAATTGAGAGCAACAGGAATAATGCCGGAACAAAGGTGGACTTTTTAAAAAACCCAGTGTTAAATATAGTGAAACGTCAATTTCTGGAGGAGCCTCAATGACTCCCTGAAGCTATATTCCTGAAATTGCTTCACACTAAAAGGTCATATCAGCTGTGGCTAGTTCTATAGGCCTTCAGGAGACCAGAGCCAGAACCTTGCCCCCCCCCCTCACCGAGGCACAGAGAGCAGGTGACAGTCCGCTACCTCACCAGAGAAAGCCTCCTGAAGTCAGCACAGCTTTATAGAAAACTGCAGGGTCCTCAGAAAGTCTCAAAAAACTATTACAATTGAGTTACACAGAACAAGGAATTCACTGAGATGAGCTCAAAACTCATTAGTACTGACCAGGCAGCCTGGACCTAGTTCATGTCAATTCTGGACCTGATGAACAAGCACATGATGAACCGATGAACCTGGAGGGTGGGAGGGGAGGCTGAGAGCCACTGGAGCTCCTCCAGTAATTGGCATTTCATTACATTCAATGCTTGGTTTCTGGAGAGAGCCTCTCTTGGCTCCCTGAAGATAAACTAACCACAGAGAACAAGAAGGGGACTTACCAGAAAGGAAAGGAGGGAGGCGGAAGGCACTTAGCTAGAAGAATTGGAGCTTGCCCACAAGCTGGCATGACAGGAACCACTACAAGTTGGTGTGGGGAACACCATCAGGAACAGAACTGACATGGGGAGCCAGCTGGGAGCTGGGGCCAGGCCGCCTGGTGGTGGGAATCGGTAATAGCGAGTTTCAAGCTCGCTTGAGTGAATCCTTTGTTTTGTGTGACTCTTGTGCAGTACTGTAATAACTTGGTAGGTTTATTGAGGTTTTGTTCTTTGTGAACCCTCCAGGTATCTGTAAAGCTGTGCTGACTTTCTGGAGGCTTCCTCTGGTGAGGTGGCAGATTGTTTCAAGCTCTCTGCACCTCTATGAGTGGGGGCCCAGGTTCTATCTCTGGTCCCTTGAAGGCCTACAGAACCAGCTGTGGCTGATACGACCTTTAAGTGTGAAGCAACATCAGGAAGAGAAACCAGGGAATCACAAAGAGCTCTCTCCAGAAAGCAATTGGATATGTTCCTGGAAGAATTGCCAGACCAACCTGGTTGTATTGGATATGTGGATTTGCCAACTGCTCCAAGCAACAGTCTGTTAGTCCAAGTTATCACAAGTCGAGACTGACCCCAGGCCAGGGTTGGGGAGTAGAACAACTCCAGGAACCCTCTTCAGGTATACTCCAGGTGCTCTGTTCCTAAAATATGATGAAAAGGCATTCTTTAAGGATTGATGTTTACAACTAAATTTTGTTGGCTGCTACTAATTCATGCATTCATCACTTTTTGTCCATTCAAATTTTATATTAAGGAATACTGTAAGGTTTGAACACAGATGAATACATGGGAAGTCCTGTCAATTCCCATGTGACTGTATTGTACTGTATTTTCATCTAGTAAAAAAACCCAGCGTCGAATGTAATGAAAAGCCATTTTCTGAGTAAGACCCGGAGGCTCCCCGGAGCTATCCAGGTTGATATGCTAATGTCAGACTTTGGCATCAGTCATATGTATGGAGTTCTCTGGGCCTACCGGGGACCACGAGCCAGAACCTGGCCCCCCTCAGAGAGGCATGGGAAGCAATGGCCTATAGAAACCCCCTGTGTGGTTGGAAACATTCTATGTTTGCCATCGACCGGGTCAGGCACCCAGAAATGTAAGCTTCCCAAAACAAACCCCTATTCTGGTGAAAATTGCTACAAAAAGCCGAACAAGTGAATAGAACTCCTCAAAAAGAAACGAGCAAATGAGCATGACGTCACACGTTGCTGCACCGCTGTCTGCGCAGCTTCCTCCTCCCTGGGAGCCGGCCATTCACTGTTCAGTTCTGAGGCTGGATATAAAAACACGCAAAAAAACACTGATCGGGGGGAGGGAGAGATGCTGGGGAGCCTCCGGGTCTTACCCAGAAAATGGCGTTTCATTACATTCAACGCTGGTTTTCTGGGGGAAGCCCCTTCGGCTCCCCGGAGCTAACTACCCACAGAGGAAAACTAGAGGGACTTACCCGGGAGGTGGTCGCTGGTCACACCTCAACCCAAAGTCGAGACAACTGGCTACAACCGCCGACCCAAAGCGACACAGGCCCAACTAGGCCCAGGAACGTTCATGAGGTGGCACACAGCCAAAACCCTGTTTGACCACCAAAAACCCTGCGCCTGAATGTCAGCCCAGGACATGTTGCCAAAGATGGCAGCAAGAGCAGTGAACTTACGAACGTCATGGGCACAGAGATAGACCACAGGCTGGCTAGCCTTAATAACCTTGCGAACGACCTGGGAGATGCGCACCCGCGAACAGGGAAGGAGGGAAACCGGATCAACCTAAAGCACGTCCCCAGATACAGAAGCCGTGGTGCGCAAATAACGGCGGAGGGCCGCAACCGGACACAAAGGATGATGCACCCCTGGCCTGACCAACCAAGCATCAACAACCCAAGGGCCCCTCCGGAAAGCAGTCATCTCATTCTTCGCCAGAAAATAAGGAGATGGCTGCAGACGAACAAACCGATCGCCACGACCGAAAGAGCAGAAACCCCTGTGTCGGAGGAGAGCAGGAAGCTCCCCGACCCGACCCAATGGAAGGAGTCGGCGTCGACCGTCCATTCCGTGGACAGGGAACGAAACGAGACAGGCCATCCGCCAAAACATTGGACACTCCCCAAACGTGAACTGCCAAGAGAGCCAAATCCCGAGAACTCGGCAGACGCGTCACCTGAAGCGATCAGCACCAGAGAGCCAAGAACCGCATCGAACCCCTCAGTTCAGGCAATGAACCACTGGGAAGCAGTCAGAATGGAGCCGGATCATCGATCCGTGGGCGACCCGAACCCTCAAAGAGCAAACCACACTGCCGCGAACTCCCGCACCGGGCTGTGGACCCGACGGAAGGACGGATCCCACCGTCCCTGGGTGGCCTGATAAGCACTGGTCACATAGACCCAGCCGAGAGACGACGCATCCGTGAACACATCGAATGAGGGCTCGGGCAGGCACCAAGGCACTGAACCCCAAAAAACCCGAAGAGGAAGCTGGCGACGCAGCAGCCGATGCAAGGCCCCCAGGGGCTGAACCCGGCGATCGTGAGAGACGCAAAAGGGACTTCCCCGAAGAAACCAGAACAGCCGACGAAATCAAACCTTACCCGGCGGGAAGACCATCATCGCAAAGTTCAGGCTCCTGCACAGACCCTCAAGCAACTGCCGGGTGACCCGGGAACCCCCCAGAAATAGGGGGGACCGCAGCCATAGGAGAGACTCCGGAGGAAGAAACAAGGAAGTGGTCCGAGAGTCCCACATAAGACCCCAGCCAGGCCCGAACCTGGGAGGGAACCAGATGGGACTTCCTCCAGTTCACCAAGAACCTGAACCCGGCAAGTTGGGAAAGAACCAAATCCCTGGCTAGCAGACAAGAGGACCGGCTGGGAGCCCAAACCAGCCAGTCGTCGAGGTAGGCCAACACCCGAACACCTAAAAGACGCAGACGAGCCACAACGACCCGGGTAAGGCGTGTGAACATGCGAGGTGCCAGGTTCAACCAGAACAGGAGACAATGAAAGTGGTAACCATGACGCCCCACAATAAAACTGAGCAAGTCCCCAAACCCCGGATGAATTGGGACATGCCAATAAGCGTCCCGGAGGATCAGGAACACCATCCAAGAGCCTGGCGCCAACAGGAGCCGAACCTGGGACAGCGTAGTTATCTGAAAGGAGGGGCAATGAACCCAGGGGTTCAGACGGGACAAGTCCAGAATGAACCTCAGGTCCGCACAGTCCCGTTTCAGTACTGGGAACAGACGGGAAACCCATCTGAGGTACGTCGTTGTTTCAAGCATGCCCAAGCGCATCCACTCCAAGACGAATCAACAGAGTGCAGAGGAAAAGGCCTGCCCCGCCAGCCCCAAATCCCCCGAAGGAGGAAGGGCCACCCAACGTCACCGCAGGCTGTAGGAAACGACCCGAAACGCCCACAAATCGTGGAACCAGGTGTGAGCGAACAGCGCAAGCCTCCCCCCCATCGCCCTGTCAATAGGGTGAACCGCGAAAGAGTCGGTGCCCCTTACATGACCCTGAACCTCACACAGAACAAACACCGCGCCGACCAGACGAAGGTGGGTTCGAAGGCGGGGACGGACCCGAAACTGGCACCAGTGGTCTACCTCGACGAGAGGAACCCCGAGCCCTGGCACGACCCCTCCAGAAAGGCCTCCTGGGACCCCTGGAGAACCAACAAGTCAGACATAGGATGACAACTAGCCGAAGCAGCCTGCAAATACTGCGCTATGGCAGAATCCACAAAAAGCAGAGGACAAAAAGGAGAGCCAGGGCCCAGGCTGATTCCAGAGAGGAGGCAAACACCGCCTGCCGACACATGAGCTGGAAAACATAAAACAGCAAAACCGCATCCCGTAGGATCAGCGCAAAGAGCACCAACAAGACAGTCGATGAGCTAGCCGCCGAGCCCAAGGCACCAGACCCAGGAATGGGCCCCAAGTGTCCCCACATCCTCCTCAAGTCCGAAGACATCTCCAGGAAGGAGAAAAATAACGCAAGGCCGAAACCAAGAGATCACGGGCGCGCAAGTCCTCAGCAACCTGTGCAGCCGAAAGGGAGGGAATCTGCACATGGAGCAGCACGATGCCAACATCCTGGGGAAGGGCAGGAGCAAACAAGCACTCATTGAGGTGCTCAAGGTTTCCCCCCAGGAAAACCTGAACCACCGTCGAAGCCTCGCACCACTCAAGCGTGCGGGAACGACAGAAGGAATGCCAAGCCTCCAAAGCAAACACAGGACAGTCCGCCAGCCAGGACGACTCCGAAACAGTGTAACGGACCCAGAAAGGGAATGACGTCCCAAACCTAAAGGAAAACAGATCCATAACAGAGGCATAATCTGGGTCACACAGAAGATAAGCCACAAGGGTTGCCCGCACCGCAGATGGTTGGATGCAGGAAGCCGAAAACCTCTGGAAAGATGGAACCGACGCACCCGGGGGGGTGGCACAGAACCGAACCCGGAGAGGGGCAGGCACCAAATCCAATTCGTACGCAAAGGGGGGGGGGACGAACCCACTCCATGTAACAGTAAGCTCCGCTCAGAGGGCAGAAAAACCCAGGCGGGGTCTAATGGGGCCCAAGTTTGCCCCTCCCCCACCCCAGGATCCTCCACCACAGGACTCGTGGCCGAGACATCCCCCAAAGCACCGGCCTCTAAAGAAAAGGCCGGCGCAGCCATGTAAGCCGGACGGAAGGGGGGCCCCACTGGTCAGATCCGGAGGCTTCAGCATGGAGATCGGACTCGAATGCCTCCGTCGCCACACCGGAAGGGGCATCCCCCGAGACTGCCCGAGTCTCAAGTCCATGTAAATCTCACCCCGATTCCAAAACCCTCAGACATTTCGTGGCCGGAAGCAGGGGGGGGGGGAGACAAGAACGAACCACAGTAGGGGAAGGACGAGGGGGTGCTGACTAAACCAATGCCGAAGCAACCATCACCCCCAAGTCTGGGTCCCTATAAGCAAATGGGGCAGCCTCGGGGCATCCGGGTGAGCAACCAACCACATGCAAAGCACAGTGCTGAAAAGCACTGGACCCAGAGCACATGACCTCAGCCTCAAGCATCAGCCTCAGAACTGAAAGGTGGATGGCCGACGCGGGGGTCTGGGGCTCCCCCTTCCCCTCTCGGGGTGAGGGGGAGCTGCACAGACAGTGGTGCGGCGATGTGTGTGACGTCATGCTCGTTTGCTCGTTTCTTTTTGGGGAGTTCTATCCACTTGTTCAGCTTTTTGTAGCAATTTTCACCAGAATAGGGGGTTTCTTATGGGATGCTTTCTAGGTGCCTGACGTGGTTGATGGCAGACATAGAATGCTTCCAATCACACAGGGGTTTCTATAGGCCATTGCTCCCCATGCCTCTCTGAGGGGGTCAGGTTCTGGCTTGTGGTCCCCGGTAGGCCCACAGAACTTCATACACATGACTGATGCCAAAGTCTGACATTAGCATATCAGCCTGGATAGCTCCGGGAAGCCGAAGGGCCCCCCCCCCCAGAAAATATGGATTTGGCTTGAGTCCCAAGGAATGTTGAAGGGCAGCTGATCAAAAGTTTGATAGCTCTGCATTTGAGTACAGTAATGTGCATAGTTTCCAGAATAGTAAAATGGAAGTACAGTGTTCATTGCCTATGGCTTACCCCCCTGAATCCTATTTAATGTGATTTTGTTGTGGCCTATTGTTCCTCCCCTTTTAATTGTTATCTACCTCTCCGCCTAGGCTCCCTTACCATTACTGTTGGGCGAGGATCTCTGGACTGTGATTCGCTATCAGTCTGCTCCTCGGCCACTGCTGTTTCTCAGTACTACTACTATGCATGTACGTCACCTTAGAGATTTTGAGTGAAACATGTTTTATCAGAGCCAAATGTGTGCTCGTTGATGTTTTGGTAACTGGTGTTTCCACTAGCTCTGTTTTGCATGAGAAGTTTTGTTGATTCTTTGAGTATAAAGCTTTATACCTTGAGCTGTCTTCCAAGTTGTGGCTGATCAGTGGGGGTAAGGGTTGGCTAAATGTTTTTTGGAATAACTTGGTGTTATGCCAGTAAATACTCAGTGCTCTACTGTTTATAATTAAATAAATAACAGCTGTTTTGTGTTATTGTTTGTTTCCTGAACTCACAATTCTTAAGACAGAAGACTTGAGGGAAGCAATTTTCTTCAGAGGTATTTTTGTATGTAGAAACTTAGAGAGTTTTCTAATTGCATGAGCACAATTGTAAGGTTTTACTAGTTATGATAGAATTCATACTTTTGTAGAAGATAAAATATACAGTATGGGTTTTATTAGTAAAGTTTAAAGCTACTCTTAGCTTTTTGTGATTCAGTATGCATGATCTATTGTTGACGGCTTAAGTCCAGGCCATTAATTTGTTCTTGTTTTTAATTTTTTTTTGGCTGAAGTGCATGATGTTTTTAATTTTTATTACTATTTAACCATTATAATCATTAACAGTGCCTCAAACTGTTAAATTTGCATTCTATTGTTGTTCAAATTATGTCTTCATTTGGATCAGGCTAACATGACTCAGTACCATGGATGCTCAATGGTCTTGTTTGACTTAATTTATAGAACTGAATTGTATTCACAAAGTTGCTGGCATCATCATCATTATTACCAGCACTGTCTTAATTATTTGGCATATATGAGTTGCCCATTCTTCTGCAAATTGCATTATTTAAAAAAAATACACACAAATGTTTGGTCAATTATTAATGTAGCTCAACTGCCTCTGGGGTTTGCCCCCATCCACATTGACGACTTAGACAGTTGAGTTTCCCTTCCCGCCAAGGATTTGGAGTCTTCTAATTCTCAGGGGGTCTTCTTAGCTCTGATTCTTTAGATTAGGGTGATGTCTCTGTTGAAGCATGGAATACAGTACTTCTCTGGGGTTTTCATGCATGACGTCTGGAGCTGAGTGGGGGAGCTCCAGCATGGTCTATGGTTGCCCTTCAACCTTGCCTGGTGTTTAGTTTCATCTTTGGAGGGTGTTTCACTCCAGGCAGAGGATTATACCTATCCTCCATCCATGTTTGAGTTAGATTCCTCTACTGCTCCTCTCCAGGCTTGCTTCCGTGTCCTGCGGGAAGTCTTCATATGCGTCATACTTCTGAAGGTTTCCATTCCCCCCTCCCCCTTTGTATCTTCTTTACCTTGGGCAGACCTATTTTGTTTCCTTCTGCTGTGTCATTATCTCGTGTCCTTGATGGATCTGGCATCATTTGAGTTAGGTTCAGTTTTGGCCTTTTGTGCCAAAGAGAGAGAGAGAGAGAGTGGGTTATTTGTTCTGGCAACTCCATGGCTTTTCTCCCTCAAGCCCAGACTGCAGAGAATTACAGGACTTGTGTTCACTTGGTGGCTGTTTTGTTCATCTGAGCTATGACCAGCTTCGAGGCATAATTAGTGTTTTGGCTTCAGTGCCTGGTGTTGCTGCTTTGTTACTTGCAGTCCCATCTTTGGTGGTTCTGCCCAAGTTGCTCTTTTCCTTCCTTCGGAGGTGGTGGCAGACTTTTCCTTGCCCGTCTCATGTATTGGTGGGCCATTCTTGGCCAGGTTTTAGATGCTTACAGTTCAATCTCTTACCCTTTCATCAACCTCCCTGTCTGCCACTTCTTTGTCAGAGGAAGCTGTTTCTTCAGTGCTCTTGGCTGCAGCTACTGGTTTCCATCCCCTCAGTCAGGATTCCTTTGAAGAGAGGTTCTGCCCCAGCTGCTCAGAGGTGGTCTTCCTAGAGTGAGCCCGTACCTGTGGCTCATTGAGGTGTAAGAGAGGAGGGATGCACCAAATTCCTTTTACTGTACAGTATTTATCTTATTATTTTTTTGAATAAATTATTTTACATTAGCACATAATGATGACACTTTTGCCAATACAAGACTGAGTTTTGGTGGACTCCACACACAATTAAACTAATTTAGTCTCTAGGGATTCAACTTAACTTATGAGGTGCATGCATTACAGTTACTGTATTTTAAACACATGAAAGGGATTTCATGTCCATATACAAGGAAAACAATCACTTATTTAAGGGTACACAGATCTCATTGTCAGTGGGAGAAAAACTGAGAGAAATGCCTCACTATGGAGGTGGGTACCTCAAGAGTACAACCAACACACCACCTCAGTCGGGTAAGTCTGGCTCCTCTCTGAGGGTGGTGGAGGGTAGGGAGGCTACCCTCTCAAAAGCATGCAAGTAATCTACTTTACACACAGACATAAATGTACTTGATCTTCAAGAACAATAAAAACAGTCATAAATATTACTATCACAGATACCTGTACTATGTGCTGGGTAAATGTACACAAAGAGCTAGTAATTCTTCCATGAGAATCCATCTTAGGTACCAGAACTCCCATCCAAGGAGTAGAACGGTTAATCACCAAATCATACATTTGCTTGTACAGTAATGTTCCTTTATCAAAGATGAAATAGAGGACCAACTTAAGAGAACATATAAAATGCTGCAGAAGAAGAAAAAGTGTATCTGAAGTTTTTAAGCTGGCACAAATATCTCGACAAAGAGAGGAAATAGTAATAAAAAGAGTGAGAGTGAGGAAATAGAGCAGAAGCTAAAGTACTCATGATAGACTGAAGAAATGTAAATGGAACAGAAAGCCATAAAAGAGAGAGGAAAATCCAAAACACTTTTCCACATAAGCAAAATGAAAACAAAAGCCTCCACCAGTATTGGACCTCTACTTATAAGAGAAGAAATTATTGACATTCTGAAAGAATATTATTAAAAAGTTTGAGAGGGTGATTACGAGTCAAATCTATAGTTTTATGAAGAACAATGAACTACATAACCTGGGTCAACATGGATTTAGTGTAGGACACTTCTATCTTTTGTAATTATGCCAACACTGTGACAGATTCATGGGGGCATTAGAAGAAAACCAAATGTAGATGATGATGCATACACATAGAAAATCTTTGGAGCAGGATGGGGAATCGAGCCTGCATCCTGGATAACCCCACATGTGTGCCTTAACCCATATGCTAAAGATAATACAACCTGAGATCTGCTGGATCCACAAGGAGTCTGGAGACACTGAGATGATAACCAATCCATGTTTTATATATTCAGGATCCTTGGGATCTGGGCAGATCCCAGGTTGTATAATCTTTAGCATATCATGGGCTATGGATTAAGGCATGCATCTGAGGTTATCCAGGACGCAGGTTCGATCCACATCCTGCTCCAAAGATTTTCTCATAGATATATAATATTATTTTGATTTCCTTGTGTATTTGAAGGGAACATTTGATGAAGTCCATTGTCTGTATACATGGATTTTGCAAAGGCATTTGACTGTGGAATGATAGCTCATAAAATGAGGTTCAAAGAAATATCAGGCAAAATGAGGCAGTGAATATTACATTTTCTGACAAACAGGTCACAAAGAGGAACAATGCTCTTTGTTTGACTCTTAGAACAGTCACAGAATCTATTATGAGCACAGTGAAAAGTTCTGTACCCCAAGGCACTGTCTTCACCACAACATTTCCTCATCCTCATATCAGACAGGAGGATACATGATACAAGATGCAGTCAGGTCTCCATATGGAAGGAAAACAACATTAAGGTTCTATGAATAGTGATGTACGATGACCTAACATTTAGTGAGCATAAAGCAAATGTTGAATTGCCCAGAAAAATTATTGGGTAGATTATGAGAACCTTCAAATCCAGGAATACCACAACAATGCTCCAACGTTTTAAAGTCACTTGTGTTTTCTAACCTTGAATGCTGCTTGGTACTCTTGTAGTTCCAAATCAAGATAGAGATCTGAAACAGGAGGAGTGTAGTGAACATATACAGTGTATTCATATACACAGTAAAACAAATAAATTATTGGGACCATCTCAAAGCTTTGAGAATATATTCTCTGGAAGGAAGACAAGCAAGATACTACATAATGTAGTGTATATTGAACATGGAACAAACTTGAGGATTAGGTTCCAAATATGCACTTACAAATAATGTACCGGAGTAACACATATTGGTAGGAAAAGCAGAATACAGTAGACCCAGTGAAGAATAGCCCCCCTGACTGTCAGAGGGGCTCAGTGTCAGTGTTCTCTGAATGTGCCATAGGCACAGTCAGAGAACACTGTATGAACATAAGAGGCCCACAAATATTTTGACCTCCATCCACTAAATATTGTACAAGAAATATTGCTGGAACAGAGGTGGAAATTTTCAAAATGAAATTGAACTAATTCCTACAGGAAGTGTCATATTTGCCATGTTGCAATGGATATGTGAGCCTGTGGGCTACTGCAAGCAATAACCTCACTAATCAAGTTATCAACAGGCAGGCCTCACCCCTTGATGGGCTTGCACAATTTAAAAACTCTTGAAACTTGTATATAGGTAAACTCAATTAATATTATTTGTAAATTAATAATTTCAGTTTATTATGTTATACAGTAGAGTACTTATAGTGGTGGAGACTATATCTTTATTATGCTATACAGTAGAGTATTTATGATGGTGGAGACTATATAATGTCATAATTGCTAGAATTTGGATGACTTAGAAAATCACCTAATGATAAGAACAAAAATAATCTTAATTACAATGACAACAATTGAATTTACAGGAACCACCCCATGTAAAGTCAGAGTTGAACCAACATTGCTGATGTTGGAGTGACATAATGCTTCATGTTGTATTTCCTGTTCAATATTTACATTTAATATTAATAATGTTTTAGTTGCTAAAGCGTATTCAGATTTAACTTTATGCCAAATATGAGTTTTAAGTTTTAAATTGCCAAGCAGAACTTTCTTCCAGGATTAAAGTTATAAATTATGGTCATATATGGAATCCCAGCAGGCAAACAGTGTTAAAGTAAAGATTAATTAGCACTGGATCAACACTACTCCAACATTGTTTGCCTGCTGAAAATTTAAAAAAAAAGCAATGGAACTTACATAATTGCTTCTATTGTTAAAGATTTGTAGTGACCTGCCGGACACAACACCTGCTGTTCCATCACTGTGCAGTACTACCAGCATCTCGTCACATGAATGGCTTCCTTTGGCATCCATTGCCACCTATTCCTAACGAAACTGAAGGTTGCCTAGTAAAATTTAATAAGTTGCCATTTGTGAGGATCATCTAACCCTCTGATATTGACAAATACTCAACTTTGCCATTATACAATCCTCATGGCCCCCAAATTTGGCCCAAGAGAATGGCTTCTTTTTCGCATCTGTCGAGCATTCAATAGCAGCACCAAGCTACTACATTTCACGCATCCAAGACTTCACCTGTGAGCTACACAGCAACAAAATCTTCTCTAAGATTGATTTTGTTTGTGTATCCCCACTAAATCTTGGTGAAATCAGTTGACATTCCCAAGATTGGGACCATTACACCCTTTGGTTGGTTAGGTTTTTTATCCACTCCCTTTAGGCTGCAAAATGTTGCTCAGAGCTTCCATCGCTTCAGAGACCAGGTTGTCTGCAAGTCCTGTTTTGCTATACTTACATTGGTGATCTCTGGGTGGTCAACCACTTCTTGGAGGAACATTAGCAACACCACCATCTGTTCCTTATGCAACCTTAAGACTATAGCCTCCATATGAACCCTACTACAAGATGCATTTCCAGTGCTTCCAAACTCGACTACTTAGAGCACCATGTGTTGGGTGCAGGCACCCAATTCTTGGAGAAGATCTAAGTCATCTAAGAATTTTTTAGTTCATCTTTACTTCATCCTACACCACAAAAACAAAAAACTACAAAACAGTAAAAACCTATATTATCTCCAGCACACAAGAAATCTTCCCGACTGCCCCTGTCCTGAGCCCCAAATGAAGATACAACCTTCACTAACATCAAATGACAGACTGACAAACTCACCTGGCAGCCCATTTTTTTCCTCAGTGCATTCGTCACTCTTATAAGAAAACTACAGCATGATTGACATGGAATTCCTCTGCATCAATTCAGCCATCTGGCACTTCCACCATTTCTTCAAAGACATGGAATCCCACATTCTCACTGACATTCTATGATCACCAAGGGTAATTCTTACACTCAGTGTAGTGTAACTGGCTCCTGCTCTATATCTCACTAGTCACTCAAAGGAGAATGAGACAATACCATTGCCAATGCTCTCTCCTGTCGCAATCTATGGTAAATCCTCCATAGATCTTCACCTGTCAACTACTCAGCGATCACCATGATTCAGCAATACTCCAAATTTTTTACATGCGTCTACCCACCCTGCACCCTTACATCTTGGATCATCACTGCTAGAGGGCCATCACAAAACCAGGACATCCACACAACACAGTTCCTCTTCGCAGAGCAGGGTATGGTCGTTTCGGGCACGAGACAATTCAACGAAGCTCGTTTTCTGTTTGTTAAAACCATATATATTATTATGCTAGGCTGTATTAGTTTAGGTTAGGATGCATGGGGCTCAGTTGGGTTAGATTAAATTGGTTAGGTTAGGTTAGGTTGAGCTAAATTAGATTAAGTAGGTTTCAAAATCTGCTGGCGAATCATCTTGCATACGACGTAACTTGTATCCCACAGAGCAAGTTGAGTAGCCCTTGATTTAGTGCCTATGTGTGTCATTAAGTCTGTTCTGGCTTCCATTGTCAATGACCCAAGACTGCCATCCCAAGCCCTCTCCCACACCACCTGCACTAGTTTCTAATGTCGGCTGACAGGTTTGAGGTGGTGCATGTTGACATCAGACCCCAGCCTTGATCTTGGCATCACTCCTACTACTTCACCTGCATTTACTGGTTCTCCAGATGGCCCAGGATAATATTCATGTCTTTATCTGGACACTATCCATCAAGTGCTCACTCAGCAAGATTGAAAACAATTTTGATTTCAATCTGGACAGAGTCAAGTCACTATTTGGGCAGTCCACATGGTCCACATGCTTCCTTAAATTTGATTTCTGCCTTGTTGGCAGAAAGAGGAAGTACTGTCATGCTTCCAGACACTACAGCTGCTGCAACATTTCTGTGCAGTACCATCAGTGCATTATCATGTGATAGGCCACTGCTGTTCTTAGTTCCTCATCTTGGGAGTGGATGTTCCTGCTCTGTCTATGGGGTAGCAAGTGGGTAACAACCTCTTATCATTGGCTGGTGGCTGATCAAACCTGGTTCAGGACAGTAGTCATTACTATCTGCTGATCCCAGTTCTGGCTATATGTGCAACACAATGAGGAATTCCTGCTCCACTAGAGAACTTCTTCCTTTAGCAGGAAAGTCATCCAACACCAAGCTTCAAGCCAAGACAGGACCTCTGCTACTATGGCACACCTCCTTCAGTCTACAGTGTTCATAGTCTGGCTAAGGCTTTTATCTCACAAATTACTTATTGCATGTAATTTATGGAGAATATAGGTATTGTTGCTGTTATTGTGTTTCACTGACCCATCTGTTTGGTTATTCTGAAAAGATTATTAAGATTTCAAAGCATAACTATGGTTCCAATACTTAAAGAGTATTGTAGATGAGAGTACCTAGCTAGAGTTATAACAACCTACTACATATTTAATATACACTAATATACAGTCTTATATACACATAATTATGTATGAGGAAAGTTTATTAATAATTAATAAACACACTATTGCTATCATATCTGTATTAAACGTACAGAAGAAACATATACTGTATGACCTTTTATATTTTGATAGGTTTAGTTTGCAAGCTCTTTCAAATGCATAGGTTTTTACTCTATTGGAAAACAATTATTTCTTGGAGTCTGTTCTCCATTGTGGCTGTCAAGGTTGAAATCATTTAAATATAAATAAAATAAATAAATATGTTTATTCAGGTAAGGTACATACATACAAGTGATGTTACATTAATGGATTGATATATAGATAGAGCTAGTACATACAATGCCTAAAGCCACTATTACGCAATGCGTTTCGGGCAAGAAAAACATTAATATCTAGAACTTAATACTAATTGAGCATAAAGAATAAAAAGTGTTGAGAACAAATACAAATAAAGATAAAAAAAAGGGGGAACATGACTGAAAAAGCAGCACAAATACAATAGGTTGACAGTGTTGATTAAAAAAAAAAAAAAAAAAAAAAATAACAGACATGGGTTGATAATAGAGGAGTGAGGTAGGTTACAGGGAATTTATTAGGTAGTGTTTAGTTTTTATCTTAAACTGGTTGAGAGAGGTACAGTCTTTAACATGGTTGGGAAGGTCATTCCACATTCTGGGTCCCTTGATTTGTTGATTTGTAGAGCATTTCTAGTTTGATTAAGTCGTACTCTAGGAATATCAAAACTGTATTTATTTCTGGTGTGGTGCTCATGGGTTCTGTTACAACCTTCAATGAAGCTTTTGAGGTCAGGATTGGCATTACAGTTCAGCGTTTTATATATGTATAATACACAAGAGAGAATGTGCAGTGACTTAATATCTAACATATTCAGAGATTTGAGTAAGGGTACCGAGTGCTGTCTGGGGCCAGAGTTGGATATTGTCCTAATAGCAGCTTTGTGTTGGGTAATGAGAGGACGTAAATGACACTTTGACTTTGACGTAAATGACGTAAATGACTTTATCCAACTGTTTAACTCTCGCGTGCCACCACTTGGATGATTGTATCCAAGCATGGAGGCCTTATCTTCAGAAAGACACAATGGCTTTGGAGAAAGTTCAACACCGGGCTACAAAAATCATTCTTGAACTAGAAGAAATTTCTTCTTGTGTGTCATGCAAGACCTCTCAAGAAAATAGTTCAGATTCATGTTATTTACCATCCTTAATATTTATGTGACAGAGTATTAAACCTATAGTCTAAAGTTGACAGATCTAACTGTCATCAATCACAATACACTGCTAGCAACTGTGATTTTGTTATTTTTTGATTTATATATATTATGTTACATTACGTTATTTTGAATTCAAGTTTTGCAGCCCCCCTATAGGAATGATTGTAAATTGCACTTCATCCCAAGGGCCTGTATTCAAATATCACATTGCTCCATGAGCCTGTGTCCAAAAAGCACAACATTCAATGAGCGTGTATCCAAATAGCACAATGCTCCATAGACCTGTATCCAAAGACTGCAATACACCACATGCCTGAATTCAAATATTATAATGCCTTCTGTGCCTGTATTTATCCAACATACCTACAATCCTTAGATAGTAACTCTTGATTTGCATGTAGGCACAACAAGTAGGAGCTGTAGTAATAAAAGCTAATCAAACCCTAAAGATAATCAAATGAACTTTTGACGTCAAGGAGAAGAAGATAGTTATCCAACTGTTTAACTCTCTCGCGTGCCACCACTTGGATGATTGTATCCAAGCATGGAGGCCTTATCTTCAGAAAGACACAATGGCTTTGGAGAAAGTTCAACACCGGGCTACAAAAATCATTCCTGAACTAAGTCGACTCTCATATCAGGAACGGTTGAGGGCCACATGGCTAACAACACTGCAAACCAGACATGACAGAGCTGGTTTCATCAAAACTTTTAAAATACATACTGTACTGAACAATTTGGAGAATATTGATTAAGACAACTTCTTTAATAGGGCAAATGTAACACAAACAAGGAGAAATGGTTTTGAGCTCAACTAAGGGAGAGAATCATTCACCAACTTTCTGTGACTAATCTTGTAAAATCGACGCAACATGAGTTTGTGAAAAATAGATCCTGCCTTACAAACCTGTTCACATTTTTTGGAAATGATAACCAGCTACTCAAAGGACTTCTGGTTGATGTAGTATACATGGATTTTGCTAAAGTTTTTGATAAGGTACCAGATGAAAGACTGGCAAGGAAATTACAGGCACATGGAATAAATGGAAGAATACTAGAATGGATAAAGCAATGATTAAAACAAAGAAAACAGTGTTGTGATAAATGGGAATGAATCTCATTGGAGAAATGCACTAAGTGGAGTACCACAGGGGTCTGTTTTGGGGCCAACCCTTATTTTGTCATATACATCAATGACATAGATGAGAATATTACAAACCACATCATCAAATTTGCAGATGACACAAAGATTTATGGTAAAGTGAGAAATTATAATGATATTGAAACCTTACAAAGAACTCCACAAATGGTCAGATGACTGGCAAATGCTTTTTAATATTGACAAATGCAAGACCTTACATGTGGGGCATAACAACCCACGCCACAACTACCAAATTAATAACATTACAGCAGATTGATGAAGTAAAGGAATTTTTTTTTTTTTTTTTTTTTTTTTTTGAGATATATACAAGAGTTGTTACATTCTTGTACAGCCACTAGTACGCGTAGCGTTTCGGGCAGGTCCCTGGAATACGATCCCCAGCCGTGAAGAATCGTTTTTTTCATCCAAGTACACATTTTACTGTTGCGTTAAACAGAGGCTACAGTTAAGGAATTGCGCCCAGTAACTCCTCCCCGGCCAGGATACGAACCCATGACATAGCGCTTGCGGAACGCCAGGCGAGTGTCTTACCACTACACCACGGAGACTGTAGCTTGAAGTCAAAATCCACCACTCAATGAAAGTTGCACAGCAAGTAGGAGCAGCAGTAAAAAACTAATGAAACTCTTGGAATAATCATGCGTACCTATGACTTTAAGCAAAAGAAGGTAGTGATTCAATTGTATAAATCTCTGGTGTAATCCAGCATTTGGATTACTATATCCAAGCATGGAGACCTCAACATCAGACGAACATAGCTGCTCTGGAGAAAGTGTAACACCGGGCAACAAAAATTATTCCAAAGCCAAGTCAACTCACGTACGAGGAACAGTTGAGGGCCACAGGGCTAACAACACTGAAAACCAGGCATGACAGGGCAGATCTCATTGAAACTTTAAAAAACTGAAAAATTTGGAGGATGTTGATCCATAAAATTTTTTCAAAAGGTCAGATGTAACACAAACAAGGAGCAATGGTTTCAACCTGAACAAGCCACAATGTAGGACTGAGAACAGGAGATGCTTTTTCATCCATAGGGTTATAAACCTATAGAACTGCCTACCCGCCAAAGCCGTAAATGCCAAAATTCTGTTAACTTTTAAAGTACAGCTGGAAAAGATCATCACTGCAAATGTGGGAGGGGGGGGGGAACCTTTGACAAGTTGCCGGCTTTCTGTCCTTGTTAAGGCCACTAGTATTAGTGGCTCTCAGTTAAACTCAGGTAAGCCACACTGTAGAACAGAAAACAGGAGATGGCCTTTCATTCAAAGGATTATAAACTCATGGAACTACCTACCTGCCAAAGCCGTAAATGCCAAAACATTGTGAATTTCCAAATCCAGCTTGATAAAATTATCAGGATAAATGGCAGGACCTTTGCCAAGCCAATAGCTTCCTGTCCTCATCAAAGCCACTAGAGAGAGTAGCCATAAGTTAAATTCAGTTATGCAATGAATTAAAACCAACATGTTCTTTACGACAGTATCATCACTACTAATCTTAAATTTAAGTTATTAAATTTCTCACTTTAATGGGGTGGGGAGGCATCAGCCAATAGGAAATTAGAGAATATATAATAGAAAATAAATGAAAAATACCAAAAGGACATCTAATCAATTCATCATATCTTCACATAAATACTACAGCATAATGTAGAACCAGCATTGTCACACTCAAGCAGTACATCCGCAGCAACACCACAATGTTCCATATAACAAGGTGTAAAGTGCTTCTAGTGAGTTGACATTTAAAAATGTAAAACATTGATTCTCCTAATAAACTGATTCCATCTTGCCTTATTACCTACCATTAACATTCATTGTGCATTAACATTCATTGTTCACTTTCTCACACTCCCTCTCCATGTTTGCACTCTCCTCTTACATTCATGCTCACTTGAATACACTCCTTAACCATTTTACTCTCATCTAATTCTTCAGTGTGACTAAACCATCTTAGTAAATTATCCTCAATTTATGATTAAGTGAATTTTATACTACTGTACTTTATAATATAAAAGAATAGGTACCACATGAAATACTGGCAACAGAACTACTGAGAATGAAAAAGAAATGTGAGAAATGCTAAATTAACCGTTCCAAAGTGTGTTTGTACAAACATGAGGATTTCAGAGAGCCGGACCCAATACCAATTCCAGAGTACCCCATAGAATAAATACATAGAGGTATCTCAAGACGAAGTGGAAAAATTACTCAAGGGGTTAGGAAGATATAAAGCAGTTGGACCTGATGGAATTTCACCTTGGGTGCTGTGAGAATGTGCATCTGAGTTGAGCATTCACTCCAATTAATATTCTAGAAATCCTTGTGCACAGGAACCTTAGCAGATATATGGAAAAAAGCGAACTTTGTACTAATCTATATAAATGGTAGATGAGAGGAACTTCTAAATTATAGACCAGTATCATTAACAGGCGTGGTGGTCAAAACACTAGAAACAATAGTTAAAGCCAAATGGGTTGAACACTTGAGATTAATGACACAATAACGGACACTATGGTTTTTGAACAGGAAGATCCTGTGTAATAAATCTACTTAGTTTTTATGATAGAGCTACAAACATACTGCAGGAAAAAGGTGGTTAGTTGACTGTGGCTATCTGGACTTGAAAAAGGCTTTAGACAGAGTCCCATACAAGAGGCTGTTTTGTAAACTGGAACATGCTGGAGGGGTGACAGAGGAGATTTCTAACATGGATGACAAATTTTCAAACTGACAGACAGAGGAGAACGGTAATCAGAGACAGTGTATTTGACTTGAGGAGTGTTACTAGCTGAGTACCACAGGTACCACAGGTCCATCCATCTTGCACCAGTAATGTTCATCATCTACATTAACGATCTACCAGAAGGAATTCAGAATTATATGAATATGTTTGCAGATGATGTGAAAATACTGGGGAAGACAGGACATGCAGACAATTATCATGCCCTTCAAATTTATCTAGATAAAATAAGTGCTTGTAGCATCTGGTGACAAGTGGATTTCAATGTAAATTAATGTCATGTTATGGAATGTAGAAACAGAGAAAAAAGATCACACACAAATTACAAATTATGTGGAAAGGAATAAAAGAACTCTAATAAAGACCAAGACCTTGGGGTGGTTTTGAATAGTAAACTGTCATCAGAGGAGTACATAAAGAACAATGTGAGAGGAGCATATGTGTCGCTTTTCAACTTCAGGCTTGCTTTTAATTACATGGATGGAGAAATACTAAAGAAACTGTTCATGACTTTTGTGATACCAAAATTGAAGTATGAAGCAGTTATATGGTGCCCATATCTCAAGAAGCAAATCAATAAACTGGAAAAGGTGCAAAGACGTGCTACAAAATGACTTCCGGAACTGAAAAACAAGAGTTACGAGGATAGGCTAGAGACGTTAAATATGCCAAAACAAGAAGGTAAAAGAAGAAGAGGGGATATGATCACCACTTACAAAATAATAACAGGAATCACCAAATTGACAAAGAGGAATTCCCAAAATTAGCAAAGTCAAGAACAAGAGGACACTAATTCAAGCTAAGGAAACAAAGGTGCTGAAAAAATATTAGAAAGTTTTCTTTTGCAAACAGAGTGGTAGACGGTTGAAACAAGTGAGAAGGTGGTGGAGGGCAAAAACATAAGTAGTTTCAAAGCGTTATATGACAAAGAGTACTGGGAAGATGGGACTCCACAAGCGTAACTCTCATCCAGTAACTACACTTAGGTAATTACACACACAGAAGACTCAATAAATTATAAAATAGTGTGTCTATCTTTCTCCCTTCTGTCTATATATCCATCCATCCATCTCTATTCATTTATTTTATTTATTTATTTATTTACAAGACAGTACATTATGTTTGTGAGAGTACAGAGACTTGAAGTTTTACATTCTTGTAAAGCCACTAGCACGCATAGCGTTTTGGGCAGATCCTTAATCTAACATATAATTTTAAGAAGGCAATTTCTAGCAAAGTTAAAAAAAATTTTTACAGGTACATTGTAAGAAAGTACTGTATAAAAATACATTGTAAGAAATTATAAAAATTCATCTATCCATCTATCTAACTATCCATTCATCTATCCACTGTCCACTCATCTATCAATTTATCTCTCCATCTGTTCAACTATCCATCCATCCATCTGTCCATCTATTTATCTGTTCATCTGTCCATACATCTATCCATCTACCTATCCATCCATCTTCCATCTGACCATACATTTATTTTTCCATCTATCTTTCTATCCATCCATCTATCTACTCATCTATCCATCCATCTACTCATCTATCTACTCATCTATCCATCCATCTACTCATCTATCTATCCACCCATCTACTCAACTAGCCATTCATCTACTAAACTATCCATCCATCTGTCTATACATCCATCCATCTGTCTATCCATACATCTATCAGTCCATCTATTTGACCATACATTTATTCATCCATCTATCTTTCTATATGTCCATCTATCTACTCATCTATCCATCCATCTATTCTTCTATCCATCCATCCATCTACTCAACTATCCATCCATCTGTATATCCATCCATCCATCTGGCTATCAATCCACTTATCTTTCTGTCTGTCTACTCATCTATCTATCCATTTATCCATCTCTATCCTTCTCTATCCATACATCTATCCATCTATCATTCCATCCATCCATCCATCCATCCATCCATCCATCCATCCATCCATCCATCCATCCATCCATCCATCCATCCATCTGTCCACTCATATAACAGATGTCAGTCTGTCTCTGTCTGTTTATGCCTCTCTCTGTCTCTGTCTCACTGTTCCCTATTGAATTCTAGTGATCCCAACCAGCCTATGTTCATCGTGTACCCTAGACCATTCCCTTTATCAAGTTGAGTGAAGCTCAACCTAAGCATCTGGCCTCCAACTTTGTACAGACAGACATTATCTCGTATAGGTGTGTGTGTATGTATATTTAAATATATACAGCATATATATAATCCTTTGTCTCATGGGACAGGCAGCCAGTGTATATATATACTTGTTAGGCTTATATTAAGGTTCCCACCCTCCCTTGGGCCGAATTAATGACCCTCCCCAGGATGCAGCCCCACAACAAGCTGACTGGATACCTATTTATTGCAGAGTGAACAGTGGCATTAGGTGATAGAAAACATGCCCAACTACTGTATTTCTGTCTTGACTGAGATGTGAACCTGGAATTCATGATTATGAGTCTTGGGTACGAGACTGTACTACCAGAACTATATTTGCATACATACACAGTATTGTATATTTATAGTCCTTTTAAAGATTAAGAGGTAGCAAAAGTGTGTAGATTTTTGTTGTTGTCTGAAATCACCAGTGAAACAGTCACCACAAACTCCATGAGACAGTACAGGGTATCTGAAGAGCCTATTCTAGACTCCGCTCCTTATCCTACAAAAGTATTCAGTCCCCAACACCCTGTGTAAGTTTTTTTATGGAAACGTTTTTAACGTGTTTCAAGATAAAAAAAAATACTTACAAAAACAAATAAAACAATAAAGTATTTATACTGTAAAACAAAAATTCATGTTGCATATTACAGTATGTTATTGAACAAAATGGTAAATTAGCTTTGTATTAAAATGTGTTGATGATATTGATCATTTTGCTGTAACACAAAGAAATGTCTATAACGGTGAGATGAAGTGTCTTTGACAAAAAAACATGTAATGTAACTACAGTAGAATGAATTATTGCAAGGATACAATAAATGCAATATTAATTAAATACAGGAGTGGGTGGGTGATAAAGCAAAGTATATTGACAAACGAGCTGGGTGAATCTGTCAAGCAGGCAGGTAGGTGGATGAACGAACTGATGAGCAGGCAAGCAGGCAGAAAGGCCAATGAACAAGCAGGTTGGGAGAACATGTAGATAGATAGACTTTCTTCACCAGTCTTTTTTATTCCACAATTTGATAATGGTTCAGGATAGACCAAAACGACGTCAATTCTCATATTTTCAGATTTATGGGTTAGGTGTCCAAGATTAAAAAAAGTATTAGAACATAGAATTAGGCATTATTGTGTGCTATGTGGGCCTGGGAGAAGCAAACAATAATAAAAAGTAGAAAACTGGGGTGTAAAAGTAGAAAAGCTTGAAACTGGTCAGTTACTGTTTGGGTAAATTATCCAGTACAAAATCTTTTTATCTCACTATGTATGCATTACTTTCATTTCATGTGCACTTTAATGTAGCTTTTGTTACAGACTGCATTTCTCAGCTTCACTAGTAGAGTACTGTAATGGTTTGTGTCTGTGTGCGTATATGTTCATTCCATACTATTCTGCTTCTTTTATTAGTCTTAAGATTTAACCAAATATTGTCCAGGAACTTAAAATGCCAACATTTATTGCAGTGCTGTATCAGAATGTCTTTGGAGAGTACATTAAACATAACTCTTTCATAAGTAAAGATCTCACATGAAGATAGATTTCAGAACAAAACTAAGTATTGCACTTTAATGAAAGTCTTGCATTTACCTGATTTACCTAAGGGCCACTACCACTAGTGGCCTCGACAAGGACAGGAAGCCGGCATGCTATGAGCAGGTTTAGTTTTGACATGAACGACCCAGAGACTGAGTACTGTATGTATTTGCAATTACAGTATGTATAATTTATTAAATATGTACATATCAATTTATTTTAAACCTCATTATACTTTCTAGAATAAATGTAAATCCCCAGCTTGTATGCATATGAAATGTACTCCTCTCTTATGCTTATTCCCAACAAGATATGCAGACTTACTCATAATACATATGTAGAATTTCAAATCCTATTAGAGAAATACACAGTTGGATGGCTTAGGAAGAGACAGATTCTGGTTAAAATCTCCCATGTTGTTGCATCTTGAATACAAGTTTATCTCACTGGAGTTCATAAATGCTTTGTAACTTACATTTCTTACATTTTCCTCCATTTATATGAATTGCTGGACCTTTACAGAATGCTACTAAGCAGTGCAGTAATAATTTGTATGCTTCCTTCTAGAATATCTTGGTATGTTGCAATATATATACAAAATTGCCCGAAACGCTATGTGTATTAGTGGCTTCTATGTACTAGCTCTTATCTATTAATCCAACAATATGTTTGTAACTCATTTTCAATGTATGTACCTTTACCTGAATAAATATCTTATCTTAAGATATTGTACTATGAACATGTAGATGACCTATATATTACCTGTTGTACTGTATCTGCAAATATAAAATGTTAATTTATTGATGTTTGCTACCCAACTGTGTAGGTGGAGCAGGAACCCCCAAGGAGTCACCTTCTCTCTCCCCTCTTTATGCCACACCAGTTTGCTTAAAACGGGAGGAACAGAGTGGGGACAATACTCCCACTAGTGCATCAACTCCCACAGCTGCTAGTATTAATTCTCCTGCTGTATGTGGACTTGCAAACAGGTAGGCTTGTAACGTATGTTTTCAGTCTGCTAGAGGTATTTCTTATTTGTGGGGCTGACCTACATGTTTCACCTAACTGCTTTTGAGTTACATTTTTATAAAAGGACAGATTTATATAAAATACACTTGTTCATTCACAGCATAAACTTACACAGAGTAAGGATGTTGGCCACTCCTGGAAAGATAAACAAAAGTCTTATGTATCACAAAAATTGTGGCATGAAGAATAAAGAGGGTATTCAGAGAAAACTTTGCAGATTCTCCTCATATATGTATGTTGTACCTAATAGGCTAAGTTTTCTAACAAGCCAAGTTTTTGTGAAATTATATACTGTATTTTCAAATTTTTTCCTATGAAATTATAGAGCTTGCCATTATATTAAATATACTGTACAGTAATTAAAAGTTTTTTAATTTCAGTTAAAACTAACATAGAAATTTGATCAAACCTATCCTAACCTGACATAACAAAGTCAGTAATTCATGTTCTATATACAGTATAATATATAATACTGTACTAATATTAAGTGGAATAAACCAAATTGAAAAGAATTATTTGAAAATAACAAAATTCCTTTGCTTGTTAGGCAAATCATTCCTTACATACTAGAGCAAGTAGTGCAGTTCTGGCTATTACATACTACTGTACATACAGTATATATACACTATATATATGTATGTATGTATGAAGGTATGTATGTGTGAAGGTATGTACGAATGTATGTATGTATGTGTGTATTTTTCCCCCACAAGCAGTGGTTGTGGGCTGTAGCTGTTCAACAGGTCATCCCACCTGTGGGTGAACAAACATCTCCTTTTAAATGAGCAAATCCACAAGGGCCATGACGAGGATTCGAACCTGCGTCCAAGAGCATCCCAGACGCTGCCTTAATCGACTGAGCTACGACTGAGCAAATTCCATTGTGGATTTGTTCATTTGGTGCATCACATTATTGTGATTTCTGTGTGGAATTTCCTTTTATCTGCCCTGCTACAGTGTAGCTTGTTGAGCTTGAATCTCTTACCCCTTGCATGAGTTAAGCTGTAAGGTACTGCTGTGGATGATAGTTATGATGCTAGTTATTATATAATAATTAATTCATTGTGTCAGGGAATAAGGAATACACTCTGGAATAAGGCAGCCAGAGTGTATCAAATTACTTACCTCGCCCAGGATGCAACCCCACAACAAGCTGACTAATTCCTGGCAACCTACTTACAGTGGGTGATAAGTAATGCTCCCAACCATTTCCGTCCCATCCTGGTCACACTATAAGAAATGGACGAGTTTGTTTTTTAATATCTTGAACCTTTTTTTCCTACACTATTCTCCTATTTTCTTGTTGGCTGTTGCCTCCCTGCCCAATGAACATGGGGAAATAAGATAAGGATGATGGTGACAAATACTGCATTTATGAATCAAAATACTTATCAGTAATATGAAAAACAATTAAATTAAATTGAATTGTCACAGAAATCACAATAACGTGATGCATCAAATGAACAAATCCACAAGATACCATGTCGTAGCTCAGTCGATAAAGGCAGTGTCTGGGATGATCTTGGACGTAGATTCGAATCCTCATCACGGCTCTTGTGGATTTGTTCATTTGATGCATCACGCTATTATGTTTTCTGTGTGTAATGAAGTAAGGGCGAAGAGGGAGAACGGCCTATTGACATAGCTCAAGTGCATGGGGGAGTTATGTAAAACCCTGGTTTGTGTCTCGGAGAGGCTGCGGGATCCAGTAAGTTCATTAGAACTTTGGTTTCAACTCTTTTACCATGTCGTAGCTCAGTCGATAAAGGCAGCGTCTGGTATGATCTCGGACGTAGGTTCGAATCCTCATCACAGCCCTTGTGGATTTGTTCATTCTTACTATTGTCCATCTTTCCCATAAGCTGGATGACACGGTCTTACGACCATAAGTATTCGTATTTCCATATATGTTAACACTTGCAAAGTTTGTCACATCACACCTTACCTTCAAGCGAAGGGGAGACACCACCTCACCTCTAGTCCTTAGAAACTCATTCAGATGTTGGCTATCTTAGTAACACTTCATCATTCAGTGATAAAATTCAAGGAGGATGATTGACATCAATTAAACCAGGCAATAAGAAAAGGGAATGACAATTGAACTGACTTAACTAGAAAGCATACTAGTAGAGGTTGTCAATTAATTGACAAAAGAGGTTGTCAATTAATACACAGAATACTTTAATTTAATAATATCAATTGTTATTTAAGCAATGTGGCAACCTAATCAAGTTCCTAACAAGGCAAGGAATATATATATATGTCAATGAATCTGAACCAAGAATAGACTGCTTACATATTCTGATATACCAGACACGAGGATACTCTCTCCAACTACCCAGACAACCAGTCCTATCCCCACTCAGCGCACACTTAATATTTCTCTCCCCAAATCCTCTGTGGAATAAGGCTTCTCAAAACATCCTAGACCAAGTAATCACAGCCCAATTCCCCTAAGGTTGCCATGGAGATGAAAGGGTGTTCATCTCCACCCTCTGGCACCAGTGAACCTCTGCCCTACCCCTCCCTTTCTCTGTAACTGGCCTAGGCTTATGTATTCACATGGGTGATGTCTGGGGCTGGTTCTTGTCCCCCCTCACAGGTCATAAGCCTGACAAATGATGGCTCATACAACCTGAGAACTGTTTCACTACTTTATCCCATTCATTGATGATTTTAAGATCTTGAGGTATAGTATGAATATAATTACAGTACAAAAGAAGCTTTATATATTTTTTTTAATTCACAGTAGTGCAAATGCAGGAGGGCTGAGTCGTTCAGCCGAGCAGTTGTGTGAGAGGTTGAGTGAGGCAGCTGACTCTTCTAAAGCTCGAGGTACAAGTACCCTTACCCGCAAGAGTCATAAGGGTGGAAGTACCTGGGGGTCTATCTCAAGAGTATTTGCCAGACAGAAGAAGCGTGCAGCTCTTGATGCTTCATTGTATGATGGTAAGATAAACCAAAAATTATATTGTCTTTTTCGTATTGTAAATCTGTTAGCAGTATCTTAATTAAAACTAAGTTCTTACTCTCTCAAATTCCACGAACATTGAATACTTTTATAATAATGATTAGCATTGAAATTGAACTTTCAATACTGTATTAAAATATATTTTGTCAACTGCGATACAATTTTTATTTACAGTGTAAAATTCTTATTTTTTTAAAGCTATTAAGTATCATATGAAAATTTCTCACTAAATGTTACCATATTTAGACAATCTCTCGAGGATACCTTTTTTCTTTATATTTTGCATTCATATTGCATAGCATGAACACTGCAGATAACTGAAGCCTCCTCCATGTTAGTTGCAACAGATGTAGGCTAATTTATATATTCACCCAGAAAATTATTTAAGATTCATAATACAGTACTGTAATGTTAAAAATAAACCAATATGAATTGTAGATGTATAATGTATCATAAGGCATTTTTGGTTGATTGTAGGGGTATCAAGCTCTGAAGACCTTCCTTCCGCTCTCAACCATGTGGAGGCCAAGGAGCCATAGCTCACACTAATAAGCTCTCACTGTCTTAACAACTGTCCATACGTTACTAAAATGTAGCATTTCTTAGAGGTTTGATGTGTGGAATGACTTCAGTAATGCTCTTAAAATATTAAAGGCAATTTCCAATTAGCAATATCTCTTCTAACTTACCTATATTAATGATATCCTGCTGAAGATGCTGTACTTTTAGGTAAACTAGATCCATTGATTGTATATTTACCAATTATATTCACTCTTGTACAGTGAATCTAATATTATTTAATTTTTTAATGTTTGCCTGTACTGTATTAAGCATGTATACATTTATTTTACATAACCGAACTAATAGATAGTCCCTTAGAAACTCTTGAGTTGGAGTTATTTGCAAAAAAAAAAAAAAAATCAGGACTTTATACAACTAACAAAAGTGTTACTAACATGGCATTTAGGTAATGGGAGTGACAAGCGTGCCTCCTGGTCTCCAAGTTCATCCTTGTGTGCCTCACCCTTAACTGAAGAAAGTTACTCTGAGAAACTTAGACTTTTAGAAGAGGCACAACACATTCCATTGGAGAGATGGAAAGCTCCAACTGTTCTAGCTTGGCTGGAAGTTACTCTGGGCATGCCTCAGTATGGTGCCATGTGTGCTGAGAATGTTCGAAGTGGAAAGGTAAATGAACTATGAACATTTTAAGATTTAAGTCTTTTGCCTTATACAGTAGTTATTTATCTTGTTGATTTGATTTTTTTTGTTTCTAATATTTGTGGATAAAATTTGTAGCATTTATATTTCTTGTCATTATTTTTATCTTTACTTTGTGTTAAGGTTCTTCTAGAACTCAGTGACTCAGAATTAGAAGCAGGCCTAGGTATCACTCACCCAATGCACCGCAAGAAGCTTCGGTTAGCCATTGAAGAACTTCGTGAACCTCGCTTATCTCGTTTTCCTCGCATATCTGCACTGGGACACACGTGGGTTTCCTCCGAGTGGCTACCAGACTTGGGCCTTCCACATTACTGTGATGCCTTTGCCAACAACCTAGTAGATGGTCGGCTTCTGGAGGCTCTTACGAAAAAAGAGTTGGAGAAGCATCTAGGTGTTCATCGCAAGTTCCACCAAGCTTCAATAATCCATGGAGTACATCTTTTAAGAATTGTTAGATTTGACAGACAGGTGAGCATTATACTGTTATACTGTAATTGTTAGATTTGACAGACAGGTGAACATTATATGTATTGTATAATGTAATTGCTAGATTTGGTACAGGTGGGTATTATACGGTAAGCGGCTGTAAATTTACTAATTTTAACTTAAATTGATAATACATTAGTTTTTATTTGTATAATTTAATTTCTTCAAGACTCTCATATAAGGAATTTATTGTTTTACTGTACTATAGTTTAATTTTATGATCATTTATCATATTCCCTATAAAGCCAGAGCTATTATTATTATAATGTAGAAGCTTGTAAAGATTCTGTTTAATATCTCAGAGTATTGGTAATTTGCTTATTTAATAATTTTATATACTGTATAAAGATTTATTTCAAGTACCAGTAGCTTATATTTGTTCAACAACAAAACTGAACAGGTATTAGCAGAGCGTCGTCGTCAGTGTGATGTCATTGATGCTGATCCAGTTGTGTGGACAAATATGCGGTGGGTACGATGGGCAAGATCGATAGACCTTGCTGAGTATGCAGATAACCTTAAGGGTGAGTTTCCTCATCTTTGTTATTTTTATTTCAATATTTTTTGTGGAAGTTATACAGGAGCCCGAAGTGCCCAGAGTGAAATCCATAATGTTACCTGTAGTGGAAGAAGTCTCCAGACTGAGTGGAAAGGACATGGTTACTGTTACCAGAAAGCAGCAGAGGACCCGAAGGCAACTAAACCAGTCTCTAAGTCAGACATGTAGTCTGAAATTGACATATATGAGCAATGAAAAGTCTCACCAGCAAACTAAAAGTAACCTGAAAATGATCTGAGGAGGGAAGAAGCCTGAACAAGAAAGGTGGATACTGTATACAATATCTGCCACCAGGAGACAGATGCTCACCAACGTGGATACCATACCTTAGCAAGGGGCAGATGGCAACCAAAGGCCCTACTCACCACCCACCTAAAGGCTGAGAGCCCTCTCTATTGATAGCGAGGGGCTTGGGTTGGAGTCCACCCCTTACCTCAATGGAGCAGGAGACCCAAGTGCTGCAGATTCCTGCCCTCTCAGCATCTGTGTCAATGTAGTCCCAAAGGAACACTGTTATCAAAAGAGGCTTGGCAGACACTAATCCTCCTCTGAGGCAATCCTCCAGTGCCACCACCTTCAACCCTTATAGACGCACAAGCCTCAACCAAAATGAAGCTGTCCGTAGTGGTGGTGGGTTGGGAGACTAACCGAGAGGCAGGTGAAATGCACCACATACTGCAGAGAAAGCCACAAATGATGCCAAAATCTAGAAATGTAGAGTATGAATCTAGAAATAAGTAATAGTATAAGAGGCAGATGACATGCACCACATCCAGCAGTGAAAGCTGTAAATGATGCCTTAATCTAGGAATGTAGAGCATGAATACTGAGTCAGAGTTCCGTTTCCTGAGTAGGGTCCTGTTTCTTGAGACAAGGGTGGTTCTTGGAGGTCTGGTACAATTTGCTAAGGCTTGGGAGCATCAGCACTTAAGTTTGGGGAGCTACTTCAGGGGCTACTTCATTTCATTATAATCAACACTTGATTATAATTGCCAAACATTCTTGGGGATAGTTTTAGGTTGTTTTGTGGCACTTTAGATTTTAAGCATATATCACCTCAGTTCTGACAATGGTACTTGCTTCCAGTAGGTAAAGATGGTCACAGAACTGTGGCATATCTCCTATGACTCTAACGTGCCAGTTTTTGTTTTTTTGAAAGGTGGCTTGTGCTAATGCTAAATGCAACAAAACTTGGGATGGAATGGAAAGGGTTTATTCTCATTTAGTCTGTTTGAACAATTGTACACAGAATTTATAATTTAGCATTTAGAATATGATATAATTTGCACTTATGCAGATATAAAGAAAACTGGGTTTGACTTTGGACAATATGCTTAACTATATAAGATTACACTTGATTATAGATAATGTTTTCGAACACAGGTATCTTTAATTGTATACATAGTAAGGTTTGATGTTGGACTCATATGCTTACTTATCAGAACAGTTGTAAAATATTTGTGTATCTTTTTCTGTTGACAGACAGTGGTGTCCATGGTGCTCTAGTGGTCCTGGAATCCTCTTTCACTTCAGACACAATGGCCACAGCCCTAGGAATCCCTCAGTCTAAAAATATAATCCGGAGACACCTGGCTACAGAACTGGAGAGCCTTGTGAATCCTGCAAGGTATGAAAGGCAGACTTGTTTTATACATTAAAGATACAAAAATTTGTACATAATTTATTTCATAAAATTAAATTCATATTAAATTTTGGAGCTACTGTATCACATTCAGTTGCCCGCTAAGGTAACATCCATTGGGTCATGTGACAAAGATCATTGACAATCAGATGACATTCTTGCATTGTTGCCCCTGAAAGTCCTAGCATCTTTGTATGGTCATTTTAGGTGCTACCTAAATCACTAACACCTAAATCCAAAATGACTACAGAGGTTTATTCATGAAAACTCAAAGTCTTTGCAAGCCTTTTCTTGGCATCACAAATGACCACAAACAGACAGTGGTGTCCATGGCATCACAAGTGACTACAGACAGTGGTGGCTATGGTATCACAAGTGATTGCAAACATCACTTGGAGGGGTTTGGTGGTTTGAAGGTTTGATGCCTGTTGAGATGGGGGGGGGGGGAATATTGTGTTCCTTTTCAGAAAACCTTTCTCTTCTGTGAGGCTCTAACATGATTAAGCTCCGAGGAGCTACTAAGGGGGCCAGCACAGAGATAAAGCATTGAGTGTAGTGAAATGCCATGTTTTTTGTAACACCTCAGTAGCTTCCCACTCCATCCACGTTGTCCTCTTCTTCCTCATGGGATTGGGGTCAATGGCAGAGGTGGGTCGTAAGTGTTGGAGTTGGCGGGGATCCTGGGTAACCAGGGCTGCCCATCTGGTAATATCTGGGGAGTTGAGGAAACGATTACTTACCCATTGCCAACCATTATTTGGCCTTATTTATTTATTTATTTTTTATTTTTTTATTTTTTAGAGCAATGGTTTCTTTTGTTATGCTTTCAATATTTTTGGCAGTTTACTTTTGTTGTGGGTCAATCTATGATCTTTGAGGAAGCCAGATTCAGTTTGTGGCCTCCAGTAGGCAAAGAGTCACAGGAGTCTGACTAGAGAGATGTCCCTGAGAAACTAGTGCTATAAGCTCTTGGGAGCCACTGAGGTGAAAAGTGGTGTTTCAATACAGTCAGTGCTCTATATTTTGTACATATGGCAATGTAAATATTAGACAAGAAAGAGCAATTTTTCCTTAAAAATGCTTTTATGGATAAAAAAGGTAATTGGTCTACTGTACTCCCATTTTCATGTGTTAGTATTTTTGTAAATCAATCCTGCAGACAACAGCTTGATGAGCAAGCTCGATATGCAAAAATGGAGCGCCGCCGGCAGGAGAAATTAGCTGCTGGAGGAAGTCTAGGACGGTCATTCTCCCGAAGCTATGGCACTGGTCTAGAAAAGGGTGAAAAAGACAAGAGAAGAGCATCACTAAGAGTAAGTATTCTTAACAGTATCTGTGCTGGTGGCATTATAAGAAGCTTGCAAGAGAGTTTATTAATATTTTGGAAACTCTAAATTAGAAAGGTTTCTAAAGGTGATGTAAGCCTTTGTTTGTACACACATTTATAGTGGACAGACACATGGTCATGGGTAAAAACTTATGCTCTTATCCCACTCACTAAACCCACCCATTTTCAAACAGCTGTGGTGTAAAACATAACAATTTATGATATATGCAGTACAAATGAATAACTAAAATCATATTTTTAACTTTATGAATAAATTTATCATAATAATAGATACCTTAATTGATCTTTTAAGTTGTATAAATTTTCTCTCACTAATTATAATTCATATAATTATTTTGCCACTCAAGAGATTATAAAGTGTTAACCCATTCAGACCTATGTATTTTAAAATAACATTCCTACATTTCATTAATTTTCTTACCACAACTTGAATTAGTCACTAAAATAGGTAGAGTAGTCAACTGGCTCAATAACCTAAACTTCTAGCTAGACCTTACTATTCCTCAATGTATTTTTTCAACAGTTAAAAATGGTATTGTCTTTCATCTCTTAAGATCTTATCCAGTTGAATAGTGCAGATTTAATGTTGAAGGCTTTTAAGTTTTTAATTATTCTTTTTGTGTTTGTGTCTTCTTTATTCTTATCACTGTATTTCAGTGCTATGACTTCTTCATAGTACTTCCTAGAATAAAGCATTTTGTAGGCGAGTACAATGCTATGATCCTGGAGCCTTACTCTTGACAGTGGTATGATGGTTGGGAACACTGTCCAAAAGCAAGAATACCTTAACATTTTATTCACCAAATTTAACGAGTTAAATTTAATGCATTTTGACATAAGGGTCTTATGAATAGCCTGTTCTTTTGAGTTGCTAAGTCATAAAAATTATATACTGAATTGCCCGATCCAATTCTAACCAGTGGACCCACAGACAGTAAACGTAACACCCTGTCAATTTTGCCAGCCGTGATGATTTATATTTATTTGTTTATTTATTTATATATTTATTTATTTATATACAAGAAGGTACATTGGGTTTAAGAAAGTACATAGCAATGAAGATTTTACATTCTTGTAAAGCCACTAGCATGCATAGCATTTTGGGCAGGTCCTTAATCTAACAGATAACAAATTATAATACAGTACACATACATCATAGTTTGTCATTAGAGATTTTAATGTCAAAATACGATATATTATTCGAGAGGACAGGATGTTGTAGAACCAGCTGCTTATTACTTCCACTGAAGTAAACAAGCTATTTCTGGGAGAGAAGCCTTCAATGGCTTCCCAAAGCTAAGCACTGGTCGACCCATGCCTTAGAGTAATTACACCAGGTCTTTGAGACCCCTCTAACCTATCCAGCATCAGGAAAATAATCTGGTTCCCCTCAAAGAGGCACAGGGATTTGGGGGATCAAAAATCAACCTCAAAACTAAGAGAAACACCCACCAAAAAGCATAGGCACAAGAAAACAAGCAACTGCAAGACAAAAAAGTAACTACCAGTAGGTAATGGAGCAACAATTGGTGCCACTATGTAAACATATAATCCAATTGTGACTACCTGCTACCAGGTGGCAGCCCATATCACCTGATGTCACCCGTTGGTCCCTACTAACACAGTCCTCATTTCCTCGCCTGATTGCATCTGGGTGATCAGATTTGGGCTCCTACTGAGTGGTGGCTGAGAGAGTTAGACAAGCATTGTTTTGTTCCAGTTATCAGTTGGATAACTGTTTGTTATCAGTTGGATAACTGTTCCACTTATCAGTTGGATAACTGTTCCAGTTATCAGTTGAATTATTTGACTGTCTCCATCTAGTTTTATAGATATGTTACCTGTAGTTATTTTGTACAGGGTAATAGCTTTCAACTTTCTGGACAGTTTACTTTGATAGTGGGTTGATCTTTGATCCCCACATACTCCCCTTACCTCATAAGTGGGTAGATTTTACTCTTGACTCCCAGTAGGGTGAGAAAGTCTCAGGGCCCTAAAGTTTGGGCATTGGAGCAGCCCATAGTAATTGTGGTGCCTTATAGCTCTCTAAGATTTAAGTAATCTTTTGTAGAACTTCTTGCAATCCACTGTAATTTCTGTCCAAAACCATCCACCCTCTTGTTTGTTAACTCCTCATTAATGGGTGATAATGTAAATTTTTATATGATCATTTAAACATTTATACCCTCAAGGTTGCTTTAAAAGTCACATGCAAATTAGCCAAATTTTGTTTATCAATGCAACAAAGTTTAATTAAAGGGCTTACAATAGAAATGGAAGAAATAAGAAGTGGATACTGACTATTGAGACAAAAACCAAACCAGTGCTGAAAAGATAACTCTGTAATGCTGGTGGTAATATAATCCAGAGAAATGCAGTACTGTAGCTGTGTACACCTGAACATAAAAAATGTTCACAAATACCAGGAGCCTTGAACAATGAAACAAAGATTTTTATGGACAGAACACAAGTCACTTAACTGAATTGTTTTGATCACTGCCAACCTGAAGTGCATATGGGAACAGTCATATGAAGTTTAAGGTGGGAAGTGTCTGGGTACCCTCTTCACATGTAGGTCTGACATCTTGTGGCAATTTGGGATAATGGCCAGTAGGCTAACTACTTCCTAGCAGAACAATCTGTGGCAGTTTCTCTGATTCTGAGTACAGCTTTGAAAGGCTTTGAGTATAAGTGAAAGAGTTTAATCAAGGCCAATTCAGGCCAGATTGAGAATTTTCCAGTGTCTTCATTGGACCTAGTAAGACTTTGTCAGGGACATTTGGACAGATACATGTACCAATATAAACTATCGACCTGTCCTAACTATGGTAACAAGAAGACCTGCACATTGGAGCAACTTAATGGTACATAAAGTTTAGAAAAATTTAGCAATATATTCCACAATTTGTTATGAATTTACAAATAGTGACTTTAACTTAACTTTTAATTTATTAAGTTCAGTGTAGTACAGTATTTTATATCTGTTGTAGATTTTTCTGTAATTGTAGCCATTTTATTTACACCGAGTTTCAGCATAGAGTTTGAGCATTACGAGAGAAACATCAAAGGAGATACTTTATTCTTGTGTGATGTTCATAGGGTTTATTGCAACATTTAAGGAAGAGTTCAAGATCTGGGATTGTATTATTGTAGTCTTAAATATGCACCATTCATACCCATTTGTATGAAATACTTGTATACTGTATATGTTTAGTACTGTAGTTGGGTATTTAAATAAGTGTTGTATATTGTCAGGGGCTGAAGTTTATAAAGTATAGTTGGGTTTGGATTTTTTTTTGTTTTGGCTTTCAACAACTGATAAAAACATACGTACTTGCCAAATGTTCCTTTTGTACTCTAGCTTTTTTAGTACTGTATAGAAATAATACATATACAGTAATACTGTTTGGTTCACTAATGCTTTCTCCATCGTCCTTAATGTTCTATAAATTTCCACCCTTAAACCTTCTGTCCTTTGTCTTATATTGGCATTTCTCAGTACACGTAAAGAGCAATTGTTCCATAATTATCACCAGCAATTCAGCTTTTAGAATTTGGCTAGAATTCTAAATGCTTTCTCTAAGTTTGTAAATACATACTTCAAGATAGTTGAAACATATGGAAAAGCTTCTGTAAAGTTAACCCCCCCTCAAGGAAGTTACATCTCACCAAGGAACATAATATTAATAGATATAGATATATGGTATACTGTATAAATATTTTTATTTAAGCTAATGTGAGTTTTTATTTTTTAGACTTTTGAGATGGTTACCCTGTTAGAATATTGAAAATAAATTCTCCTATGACTTTATTTATTTAAATTAATTTTTGAGTGTCAAAAAATATCAAGATGCAGGCAAATAGCATCATTGATCCCTAATAAGAAATAATGAATATCACCTCTTTGAGGCCATTTCTTAAATTTTAATATACTGTACATTGTACTGTATGTTATATAAAATTGTGAGTACTGTACATTAGTTTACCGGCTTATAGGAGGATATATTTCTTAATGCCAATTTATCTCATCATCAGTATTATCATCTCTTGCTTTATCACTTTTTATTAAAGAGTTCATTTCTTGATAATTGTATACTCTCTTGCAGTAGGAAGTGTAAGTACAGTAATAATTTTATGTTTTGTTAAGCATATGCAATTAAATGTATTTTTATTACATTCAAGAAAGAAAAGTTTATTGTATATTCTTAGATAGTCTAAACTTAAATTTGTAATAACCTATAACAAATTATGGTATAGAATGTGTCATTCCAAAGTTATACAATATAGTGAGAATTTGAGTTTGATTATAATATACAAATTAATGAAATTGAAATTCTTCACCCCAAAATAATCATTACAGCTATTGATTCTCTGTATACAATGTTTATAATATTTGTATTTCACTCTGCAACATTCAGGAGTGGATAGCAGAAGTTAGTAACTGTGAACATCATTTGCCATGTAAACAGTGTTGCATATCATTGCTTCTGCTTTGATTACAGGGCTTCATAATTACCAAGGAGTGCAGTATATCACCTAATGTATTCCACTTTGAAAACTTGTCAGAATGCAATAATTTGTGGGTTTTCTTAAACACCAGTGAATTAAATGTAAATACTTTAGACTTCCAAGTTATCCAGGATATGATTGAAATGTTTATTCATTTCCAAATATTTAAAATACAGTAGTTCTTTAAATACATGAAATAACTTTGTATTATAACTTTTTCTATTCATTTACTGATACATACTGATCAACATCATATTGAATAGCTAGCAAGAGAGCCAAGGCAAATTTTACAATTTTTTGTTGTTAAGAAGGATAGCACAGATTGCTGGGAGAATCTGCTATGAAAGATTGCATAAAAAATGTTGTGTGTTTGTGAATGATATAATTATAAAGTACTGTGTGGGAGCATTTGGGAATAACATAGAAAAGTGTAATTATCTAAATGTAGTTACAGGATGAGAGCTACACTCATGATGACCTGTCCTCCTGGTAATTTTTCACATGTCGCTTTGAAGTTGCAGTACTGATGGTTCTGGCCTTCTCTACTTTGTCACTTGTTCAAACCATCTACCACCCAGTTAGCAAAAGTGAACTTTCTAACTTTATTTTGTTTTTTTTGCAACTTTGTTTCCCTAGTTTGAATCTATGACCTGTCCTTGAATTTGCATTTTCAAGTACAGTGGTACTTTCGTTTTAGAATTTAATCTGTTTCCGGAGACGGTTCGAAAACCAAAATTAATTTTTCCATAAAAAATAATGTAAATTAAATTAATCCGATCCACACCCCCAAAAATATTAACTTAAAAATACATTTTATACATACATACAACTCATATTTTGTACTACACTATGTGCAGGTATATCTTACCTTTATTGAGGACTCTTGTTAGCGTATGGAAGACGGTGAGGAATGGGGGGGAGGAGGAGAGGTGTTAGTGTTTGGAAGGAGAGAACCCTTCCATTATAACAGCAGTGATGACATCTTTCTCTTGCATTTTGCAGGCATACAACTAGGACCTGGTTGTGGCTTACTGCTTGCTTCTCTTACTAAGAATCTGTCTAGACACGTGTTTTTCCCCATGTTTTAACACTTGTCTGTAGTGAGACATCACATTGTCTCACTATGAATTACCACATGTTTTTCCTCTATCGTCATCCTGACAACTATTTTCTTAGGTTGAACTTTACCACTGACTTTCTTGGAACCCATGGTGTGATATATAATAACAACTATTATGTTCAACCAAAAAAGCACAAAAACAGTGAAATTCTTCACAAAGAATTCAAGCGTGGTCGTCACTAGGCAGGAGACACTAATAAACTGAAGCACACCACATTCTCGGTCGGCCCATACGTGTATCAACAAACTCTAGCACTAAGGCAAACCTCAAATACCAAGTCACATTTTTCAAAGAAATTGAACTCAAGAACCGAAAAATTTGAAAAGATGGGCATTCGAAAACCAAGGTACCATTGTACAGTGTATTCTTCTTTGTCAATTTTGTCGACACCTGTTACTGTTTTGTACATAGTGATATCCCCTCTTTTTCCTTCATCTTCTAGCTTTGCCATACATATTTAACACCTCCAACCCCTCTAACACAGTGCACAGTTACAAACCCATTAAGATTTCAACTTAGATTCAACAGTGCAGAAGAAGTTGTTAAATACATATGGCAAAATCTTACTGAAGCGACCATACGAGTCATAAATACTCATACTCCGCCCAAGTAAAACAGAAACAAGCAACACTTAGTGGGCCAGCCAGAGGCTTAGGGCCCGTGCAGAAATATCCCTGCAAAAAAAAAAAAAAAACTCCAACCCCTTCTTCACAGCTTTTTTTTTTCAGTTCCAGAAGCAATTTAGTTGTATGTCTTTGCAGTTTTTCTAGTTTGTTGATGCACATCATGAGATATGGGTACCATACAACTGCTGTATATTCCAATTTTTGTCTCACTAAAGCTGTGAACAGTTTTAGTATTTCACCATCCATGTGTATAAAATTGATTCTGAAGTTGGAAAGCGCAACATAAGCTCCTCGCACATTGTTTTTTATGTGCTCCTTAAGTGACAATCTCCTATCAGAACCATCTCTTTTGTTATCAGTTCTTTAAAGCCTTTTCATATAATTTGTAGGTTGTGTGAGGCCTATTTTTTCATATTCCACATTAAATGATATGGTGTTTATTCACACTGAATTCCAGTTGCCACGATGCTCTAGACGCTTATTTTGTCTAGGTCATTTTTCATGGGCATGACACTTGTCTAAGTATCTTATCTTCCTTAGTAGCTTAGTATCATCAGCAAACATATTCATATAATTCTGCATTTCTTCTGGTAGATCGTTTAGATAGATGATGAACATTACTGGTGCAAGAACTGAACCCTGTGGTATTCCACTAGTATCACTTCTCCAGTCTGATACATTGCCTTTGATTACTGCCATCATCTTTCTGGCAGTTAGAAAATTTTTCATTTATATTCCAAGTCTTTCTGTCACCCCTCCAGCATGTTCTAGTTTCCAAAACAGTCTCTTGTGTGAGACTCTGTCAAGGCCTTTTTTTTAGGTCCAGATAGACACAGTCAACACTACCATCTCTTCCTGTAAGATCTGTGGCTCCTGTAGAACCTGTAGAATCATACAATGTAAGTAGGTTTGTTACACAGGATCTTCCTGTTTGAAAATCATAGTGACTGTCTGGTATTATGTCATTACTCTGGGTGTTCTACCTATTTTTTTTTATTTTTTTTTTTAGTGTTTTGACTACCATGCTTGTTAATGACACCGGTCTATAATTTATTGAGTCTTCTGTGTATGTATGTGTGTATGTGTTTGAGAAAGCATAAAAATGTCTTAAGACTGAAAAACAGAAAGATAATACTCTATATATAAAGGGCTGTTAAGGATTGTGTAGCAAAAAGTAGCATAAACTAGTGCTGTGAGGAGTATTGGAGAACGTTAGCATAAAACGTTTTCTACTTGCCTATCACTGTCTATAGGGAGTGAGATCTGGCTTTGTTGCCTCATTTCCTTGCTATTGATACCTAGTACTTCTATATCTCTCGACATTCTAGCTCTCTTATCGTACTTGCTTTGGATGGAGGCGACATCCACAACTTCTCCCAGTGAATTCCACTGGTTTACCACCTGCAATGCATGTGAGTACTGCAATTTCTTAAATCTCTAGAGTTATATGCATTTATAACTTCCCACCTGTTTCCTCTCTTTGTGTTATCCCTTAGCTGGAAGAGTTTGTGACATCTCTGCCTATTGTGCTCATTGTGTTGTGCATTGTGACCTTGCCTCCTCCAGTCCTTTGCTAGGGTTGTTAGTCTGAGTTTATGTACCTGTCTGCATAACTTAGTTCCGTTACTTTACACCTACTTTGTTTCATACCTCTGGTCTTTCTCAAGCTTCTTGTACTTCACAAGGGAAAAGTTCCATGCCAGTGGTTCAACTGGTTTGACATAGGCTATGTATTGTTTCAACAGTTGTACGGTATGTATGCTTGCTAATTATGTATACACTGCCAATGTTAACCAGTTTGTATGATAAAAATATTTTTCTTTCTGATTATTATGATTCTTGTAACCTTTCTTATGCTGCAGTGATCTGCTCATCATTTCCTCCTCCCTAGTATCATTGTTATACTCTAGCAGCTATTTGTCTCCCAGCTTCTGTAGGTTTTGTTTTAGTTTGTGTGCAGTTGCCTATGATCCGTCTATTCCTAACCTGGCTAACTTTGCATTCTCCCCAACCATTGGCATGTAGGAACTTGCCCCTTTCAGTAGGCCATTACATTGATCAAAAACAGCAGCAGAGGTCCAAACCTTTGAGGAACTTCCTCTGTTACTTCGCTCTGTTCTAGCATTTTCTCTCCAGCAATCACTATTACAGTTGAGAGGCGGGACCAAAGAGCCAAAACTCAACCACCCCACAAGCAAAACTAATTAAGTACAACTAGGTGAGTATGTCAGGAAGATCCTTACCCAGTTCAGAAACTTTCCAGTTAGGCCACATGCTTCTTTTGTCTTATTCACTAAAAGTAGTCATTTGTGAGATAGTCATATCAATGGGTTCTTGGTTGTCTAGGAAACTGCTGTCTACTTGGCCCTCTCTCCATGATCTTGTTATAGAACTATCAGGTATTTCAGGCATGACTTGTCACTGTCTAAATCCATGTTGCTAATCCATTACAAAGTTTATTATTATTTATTTTTATTTATACATATTTTATTTAATTCAGATGCTGCACTATTCCCTTTGATTATTTTCTCCAATGCTTTACAGGAAATGCATGTTAGAGAAACCTGCTGTAGTTTAGGGCTTCCAGTCTGACTCGTTCTTAAATATCAGTACAGTGGCACTGCCAATACGTATCAGGATTATACTGCTCTGGATCAGATCTGTATTTTTTTAAATTTGCTCTTTCCTGGGGGGAGCCCCTTCAGCTTCTCGGAGCTATCTGGGCTGATATGAATGTATTAGACCTCTGGTATCAGTCAAGTGAATGGAGTTCACACGAGTCCACACGAATAACACAAACCAGAAACTGGCCCCCTCCGAGAGACACGAGGAGCAATGGCCCAACCCTGTGTGGTTGGAAGCATTCTATGTCTTGGCCATCAACCAGCCATCAACCAAAAATTGCTACATCCAGAAAGGTAGGCACCCCAAAAGAAACCCTATCTGGTTAAAAATTGCTACTGAAAGCCGAACTGTTTGACAGAACTCCCCAAACTAAAAACGAGCCAACAAGCATGACGTCACAGCCGGCACGAGCTGCTGTCTGAACAGACTCATTGACCTGGTGTTTGCAGGTTCATTGGGTAGGCTATTCTATTTTCTGTTGTCTGCACTACATTGTGCCTTGTTGAGAAAGCTTTTAAGCTGTTGCCCCTTGGGCCATTTAAAGGAGTGTTCTGGATTAATGTCTTCTAATTTGTTCAGTATTTCAAAGATCTCAATTAGATCAGCCAGAGTTTGTATGGTTTGCAGAGTTGTTAGTTCCTCAGGTCGTTGACCTTCCTGGTATGAAAGTTGATTTAGTTTTGAGATGAGTTCTAGGAGACCCCTCCTGAGAAGCTTCACAAATTATATCAGTGTGGCTACCAAGCCTTAGAAAATTTCACCAGGCCTCTTGAGAACTTCTCGAGCCTACTGAGGGGAGCTTTGGGGTCAGAGATCAACCCAAAACCATGGACAAAAAACAGAGTATAAGCACATCAAAACAAGCAACTGCTTGAAATGAAATTAGTAATCCTTAGAAAAACAAGGAAAACAATCATTGTGCTAGATAAACACCCTAGCCCTAAAGTGTAAGATACGGACCAGATAGCAGCCTAGATCACCCATTGTGCAACCAGGGTTGCACTTCTTTGAACTTGCTTCAGTTCCTGCTGCACAACCAGGACCATGTGTCTGAGCTGGATGAAAATTCTATTGTGTGGCAGTTGTCCTCCACTTTCTGGCTTCAGTACATGGTCCCAAGTTTCTCCTTTTTCCTGGTTGGCAAGGAAATCCTTGTTTTCAATGAAAACGTGGCAGATTTTTATGTAAACATGCCTTGATTGAAAGGAGCAGAAAACAGTCACATTAGGAAATTTTTCACCTTATGTGAGAAATTATGCGAGAAATCTTTAAAGAATTCTGAAAAAGAAAGAGATCTAGGGGTGGTTCTAGATATAAAACTATCACCTGAGGACCTCATAAAGGACATTGTGCGAGGAGTCTATGCTACACTTTCTAACTTCAGAATTGCTTTTAAATACATGGATAGCACAATACTAATGAAATTGTTCACAACTTTTGTTAGACTAAAGTTGGAATATGCAGCGGTTGTATGGGGCCCATATCTTAAGAAGCACATCAACAAACTGAAAAAGGTGCAAAGACATGCCACTAAGTGACCCCCCAGAACTGAAGGACAAGAGCTACGAGAAGGGGTTAGAGGCATTAAATATGCCAAAACTAGAAGATAGAAGAAAAGGAGGTGATATGATCACTACGTACGAAATAGTAATGGAAATCGATAAAATTGACAGGGAAGAATTCCTGAGACCTGGAACTTCAAGAACAAGAGGTCATAAATTTAAATTAACTAAACAAAGCTGCTGAAGGAATATGAGAAAATTCACTTTTTCAAACAGAGTGGTAAGACAGTTGGAACAAGTTAAGTGAGGTGGTGGTGGAGGCCAAAACTGTCAGTAATCTCAAAGCGTTATATAACAAAGAGTACTGGGCAGATGGGACACCACAAGCATAGCTGACATCCTGTAACTAAACTTAGGTAATTACCTGTTAACTGAGATATCTGGGTGAGTGCAGTACAGATGTTAAGGGAGTGATAATATAAAATGCTGTAAGGAAGTGTTTGTGTGATATACTGTAACTCACAAAAGTGCAGGGTTGCAGTAGTGGCAAAAGATAACATGCAAGTGCTATGAAAGAGGTTTTTGAGAAATAATTAAGAGATATAATGAGTGATTGAAAAAGGGCCCATTCATGATTATTAATAAATATCAAATCCTGTAAACATTAGAGAGAAATAATGCATAATCCATTGAAACAACCTTTTATATTTCTTGTGCCAGGATTATAGTACTGTACAGTACTCTACTTCAGGTAATACTGTATTTGTAATGTGTCATCAGTATCATATGTCAACAACTGGTGACACCTGTGGCACAACACAGTTCCAGTTGATCATTTCATTTTTATATTTAAGTATTATAGAGATGAGATATGAACATATGTTCAGTGTATAATATTATAGGTGATACACAGTTAATTTCAAGAATTTAATTACAGTAATTGTTGTTAAATGGGAATATTATTTCCTTTCTTCAGAAAGTAAGATTTGATAGAAATTTATTTTATAGAAAAATAATGAGATAAAAATAGCACATATCCTGGACATTTGAAGTCATGAGTAATTAATTATATTACATTTAGGTTTTACTGTGATCTACATGAGATGCACACAATACTTAAATTGTAATTTTGATTTACTAGCTGTTAAGAAAACCTGTTTCTAGCTCTAAATCACCACAGCACTGCACAGCCCAGACCTGACCAACCAGTGATCTTGGGGTAATTTTATGCAGCATAAAAGCACACATCATCATTGCATATTGTTGCTGTAAAACACATGAAAACACAAGTGACTTGAGGCATTATGTACAAAATGTTGTACTTGAGTTATTGCAACTGCTCATTTTAACCTTATGGTTTTGTAGTTGGCACAGTGTACTTGTCTGCTGTTCTCAAGTTGTTATGGCTTGGCTTTATGTATCTCTTGCTCACTGAGCCTTCACAGATTTGATCTTACATGTCCGATGTGCACACAACAAAACATGTACAGCGTTTATATTGCACAATTTGTGTCATATACAGTACGTCAATTTTAGTTACTTGGATTTGTGATGAAATCAGACTTTTTGCCAAAATGTTGCTTGCCATCCTTGTTAATTTGGCTTTATTTTTCATGATCATGCAAGTTAAAAGCAGATTTCTTAAATTAACCTTTATTACCTCTAATGTTTTCAAAATATAATCCTGTTTACATTCATTTATCTTTGCACCCAGCTTTATACCTCATTTTATTTTGCTGGAGATTCATTTTGCTTGTGAACTATTCAAGATGCAAGGCTGCCTTTTTCATAAGAAATGTGTGTAATGTGCCCAAGTTGCTATGTAACCTTATATGATCAAAACAGTAATATTTTTGCTATAAGAGGCAACAAGAGTAGAACATCTGCTGCAACATACTCTGGCTGGAATAAACAGGCTTCATACACATCACTGCTTGACTAACATTGCATCATCTCTTGCTCTTTTTCCTTTACCGCTTCTGCTACACTGTGCTGCGCTCTCCATGTCCTCTTCTGACGAGTGCTTGTACAGCCCTTGCAGAAAAAGGTTTGCGCATTTCCTACACTTCCGTCTAAGGTACTGAGTGCTTCTTAGTTTGTTGATGTACCTTGTGTTTAATCTCAATTTGCTTAATATTTATTGTTTGCTAGATAGTTTTTTGAGTAGTGACCCTAAAAAGGAAAAGTTATATATAATAATGTTGTACCTAATAGCCAGAACTGCATTACAGTACTTGGCCTAGTATGCAAGGCCCAATTTGCCTAACAAGCAGTGATTTTTATTAGTTTCCAATATTTCTTTCCAAATTGGTTTATTCCATTTAATATTATTATATTAAGAACATGACTTAGTATGTTAAGTTAGGTTTACGATAGGTTAGGTTTTATCAACTTTCTATGTAACTGGTAGTTATAATTAAAATTAACCTTTTTTTTTAAATCAAATATAATATAATGGAAAGTTTTATCATTCCATGATACAAATATTGCAGAAAATATTAGATGTCAGAAAAATTCAGCCTGTTAGGCAACTTTGCATATTAGGTACAACATACACACACAATATATATATATATATATATATATATATATATATATATATATATATATATATATATATATATATATATATATATATATATATATATATATATATATATATATATATATATATATATATATATATATATATATATATATATATATATATATATATATATATATATATATATATATATATATATATATATATATATATATATATATATATATATATATATATATATATATATATATATATATATATATATATATATATATATATATATATATATATATATATATATATATATATATATATATATATATATATATATATATATATATATATATATATATATATATATATATATATATATATATATATATATATATATATATATATATATATATATATATATATATATATATATATATATATATATATATATATATATATATATATATATATATATATATATATATATATATATATATATGTCGTACCTAATAGCCAGAATGCACTTCTCGGCCTAATATGCAAGGCCCGATTTGCCTAATAAGCCAAGTTTTCCTGAATTAATATATTTTCTCTAATTTTTTTCTTATGAAATGATAAAGCTACCTATTTCATTATGTATGAGGTCAATTTTGTTTTATTGGAGTTACAATTAACGTAGATATATGACCGAACCTAACCAACCCTACCTAACCTAACGTAACCTATCTTTATAGGTTAGGTTTGGTTAGGTAGCCGAAAAAGTTAGGTTAGGTTAGGTTAGGTAGGTTAGGTAGCCGAAAAACAATTAATTCATGAAAACTTGGCTTATTAGGCAAATTGGGCCTTGAATAGTAGCCTGAGAAGTGCGTTCTGGCTACTAGGTACGACATATATATATATATATATATATATATATATATATATATATATATATATATATATATATATATATATATATATATATATATATATATATATATATATATATATATATATATATATATATATATATATATATATATATATATTAATATTAATATTATCACAAAACATCTGACTTTATCTGATATATATATTATACAGTGGTACTTTCATTTACAAATTTAATCCGTTCCCAGAGATGGCACGTAATCCGAAAATTCGTAACCCAACACAATTTTCCCATAAGAAATAATGTAAACAGAATTAATCTGTTCCACATTCCTAAAAATATTAACTTCAAAATACATTTCATACATAATGAACACAAATATTTTGTACTATAGTATGTACAAGTTATAGCTTAACTTTATTGATGACTCTTATTGGTGTATGGAAGCTGGTGAAGAAGGGAAGTCCCCTTCCATTATAACATCAGGCAGTGATGACTCTGGGGTACTCTCATTCCTATGTTTTGCCTGCATACTACTAGGACCTGGTTGTGGCTCTGCTTGCTTTTCTCATTAAGAACTGCATTGTCAAGTAAAAGCAGGGCCTTGAGTAGCAAACTGTTCTCCTGCGGATATTTTTTTATGTAAGGGCAAGCCACTTCATTCGCCCACTTGGTAAAAAATTGGCTTACTATTAGCACCTCACATCACACACATTTAGCTTTTCTGCTCATTATATTTTTTGAAAACTCTTCGATTTTCAGAATGATATACAAGCAAGGTTTAATTTTCAAATCCTCTCGTGCATTACCACACAACACAAGATTTAGCCTATCTTTTATAGGCTTGTGTCAGGGCAATGACTTCTTCCCCTGGGTAATGTATGTCCTCTTCTGCAATCTTTCCCAGAATAGCCCTGTCTCGTCACAATTTAACACTTGTCTTGGTAGGTATCCTTCACTATCTACAAAATCTTTAAATTCACCAACAAATCTTTCAGTCGCTGGTTTGTCTGAGCTGGCAGTCTCCCTATGCCTCACAACACTATGAATGCCACTTCTTTTTCTAAATTTCTCAAACCATTCCCTGCTTGCCTTAAACTCTTTGGTATCTGCATCACTCATTCCAGGGGTTTTCTTTATAAGATCTTCATGCAATAGTCTTGCTTTTTCACAAATGATGCCCTCTGAAATGCTATCACCCACTACCTCCTTGTTGTGTGTTCAAATTAGTAATAACTTTTCAACATCCTCAAGTGTTTGTATTCTTTGTTTTGTGATTATTGATATGCCTTTTGCCACTTTAGCACTCATAATGTCCTTTTTCTTAGCAAGTACAATGCATAACATTGACATAGATTTGTTGTACTGCCTAGCTAGTTCAACAACCCACATACCATTTTCATGTTTACGAATAATCTCTTGTTTTTCCTCTATGGTCCTCTTCACATGTGTTTTCTTAGGTTGAACCTTACCACTGACTTTCTTGGGACCCATGGCATGGTATATAATAATTATTTTTATGTTTAGAAACAAAATAAAAAAGCTGAAAAACAATGAAACTTTTTACAAAGAATTCAAGCGAAATCGTCACTATGCAGGAGACACTGTTAAACTGAGCCACAGTCACCCATTTCATGAGGAACCAGACACTCAGTCGACCCACACTTGTACTGTATCACCTCGCAACTCGAGGCAAAGCTCATAAGCCAAATCGAATTTTATGATGAAACTGAGCTCGTAACCTAAAAATTCGTAAATAGGGGCATTCGTAAGCTGAGGTTCCAATACTGTATATATATACATTATATATATATATATATATATATATATATATATATATATATATATATATATATATATATATATATATATATATATATATATATATATATATATATATATATATATATATATATATATAAATAATACACACACACATATGAGGGAGGAACAAGGGAGGAACAAAGCAGCTGGCCCAGATGGCGTTTCACCATGGGTTCTGAGAGAATGTGCATCTGAGCTCAGCATTCCACTTCACCTGATCTTTCAGGCATCCCTGTGTACAGGAATCGTAGCAGACGTGTGGAAACAGGCTAACATAGCTCCAATCTACAAAAGTGGCAGCAGGGAAGACCCCCTCAATTATAGACCTGTATCATTGACAAGTGTAATAGTGAAAGTATTGGAAAAGCTAATCAAAACTAAATGGGTAGAACACCTGGAGAGAAATGATATAATATCAGACAGACAGTATGGTTTTCGATCAGGAAGATCCTGTGTATTGAATTTACTCAGTTTCTATGATCGGGCCACAGAGATATTACAGGAAAGAGATGGCTGGGTTGACTGCATCTATCTGGACCTAAAAAAGGCTTTCGACAGAGTTCCACATTAGAGGTTGTTCTGGAAACTGGAAAATATTGGAGGGGTGACAGGTAAGCTTCTATCATGGATGAAAAATTTTCTGACTGATAGAAAAATGAGGGCAGTAATCAGAGGCAATGTATCGGAATGGAGAAATGTCACAAGTGGAGTACCACAGGGTTCAGTTCTTGCACCAGTGATGTTTATTGTGTACATAAATGATCTACCAGTTGGTATACAGAATTATATGAACATGTTTGCTGATGATGCTAAGATAATAGGAAGGATAAGAAATTTAGATGATTGTCATGCCCTTCAAGAAGACCTGGACAAAATAAGTATATGGAGCACCACCTGGCAAATGGAATTTAATGTTAATAAATGTCATGTTATGGAATGTGGAATAGGAGAACATAGACCCCATACAACCTATATATTATGTGAGAAATCTCTAAAGAATTCTGATAAAGAAAGAGATCTAGGGGTGGTTCTAGATAGAAAACTATCACCTGAGGACCACATAAAGAATATTGTGCAAGGAGCCTATGCGATGCTTTCTAACTTCAGAATTGCATTTAAATACATGGATGGCGATATACTAAAGAAATTGTTCATGACTTTTGTTAGGCCAAAGCTAGAATATGCAGCTGTTGTGTGGTGCCCATATCTTAAGAAGCACATCAACAAACTGGAAAAGGTGCAAAGACATGCTACGAAGTGGCTCCCAGAACTGAAGGGCAAGAGCTACGAGGAGAGGTTGGAAGCATTAAACATGCCAAAACTAGAAGACAGAAGAAAAAGAGGTAATATGATCACTACGTACAAAATAGTAACAGGAATTGATAAAATCGACAGGGAAGGATTCCTGAGACCTGGCACTTCAAGAACAAGAGGTCATAGATTTAAACTAGCTAAACACAGATGCCGAAGAAATATAAGAAAATTCACCTTCGCAAATAGAGTGGTAGACGGTTGGAACAAGTTAAGTGAGAAGGTGGTGGAGGCCAAGACCGTCAGTAGTTTCAAAGCGTTATATGACAAAGACTGCTGGGAAGACGGGACACCACGAGCGTAGCTCTCATCCTGTAACTACACTTAGGTAATTACACTTAGGTAATTACATATGCGGAAAATCCACAGAGAAATGGGAAAGAGAGATGTAGTGATCGTCAATTGCATATAAACATATACAGTGGCACCTCGACTTACGATTGCCCCTACTTACGATAATTTCGAGTTACGATGTAAATTTCATCGAAAAATGCGACTCGACATCCGATGGTGTCGTCGACTTACGATATTTGTTGGTACACGTTCGGGTCGATCGAGAGCGTGGTTCCCGGTCACCCGGCCGACCTGCCTCAGTTTACTACAGCTGCACGCTTAGTGACAATCGCGCCTATAAGAAATTTTGCTTTTGTGGTGATTTTTTGTGTTTTGAACATTAAAGTAATTATTATATATCACACCATGAGTCCCAGGAAAGTCAGTGGTAAGGCTCAACAAATGAGATCCCAAGTAAGGATGACCATAGAGCAGAAACAAGAGATCATTCGTAAATATGAAGATGGTGTGCGGGTTGTAGGACTGACTAGGCAGTACAACAAATCTCAGTCAACGATATCCACCATACTGGCTAAGAAAAAGGACATTATAGGTGCTAAAGTGATGCATCATTACAGACAAATGTTAAAATGAAGAGAAAAACAAATGTCTCTTGACAAATTTGTAGTGAGACAAACAAGCACTGAACCATAACCAGGTCCTAGTGGTATTCAGGCAAAACGTAGGAGAGAGAGTACCCTATAGAAAATATCACTGCCTGATGTGATAATGGAAGGGGACTTCTCTTCCAAACAGTAACAACTCTTCTCCTCCCTCATCACCATCTTCCATACACCATCAAGAGCTCTCCATAAAGGTAAGATAAACTTAGGTACTGTATTGTAGTTAGAAAAAAACATTGTATTCAGTAAAAAATGTATTTGTATGTTAATATTTTGGAGGGTGGGGAACGGATTAATTCAAATCCCTTTATTTCTTATGGGAAAAATCGCTTCGACTTACGATCCGTTTCTGGGAACGGATTAGCATCGTAAGTCGAGGCCCCATTGTATATATAAACACACATATATTTACGTATAAAATAATATTACATAACATTACCTATTAAATGCTAGAGGTGTAATAGTTACTGCACAAAATTCAGTAAGTGAATGGTAGAATAAAAGCATTGCCTACACAACCTTATTCAAAGTTGCCTTGTTTATGGTAGCTAATATAAATAAAATACATACTATGACTAGTCTTCCAGAAAATTGTTTTTATAGTGAAAATAGTAGAACCTGTACAAAGAATGCAAAAATAGTAAGTCTAACTTTTGTAGTAAATTAGTAGTAAGTCTCATTTTATCTTTGGTAGCAGAACATATAAATAATAGAACACTAAACACGTATACATAACTAAAACTGCTGAAGATAGCAATAAAGCTTATTCCTCTTATGCATGAGATTTGACTTCGACATGGAATGATAGAGAATCTAGTGTACAGTAGCACAATGTATTTTTTTGTTTAGCAAAATGAAATTGGTAGAATAGACATACATATTTCATCAAGTTTCATCATGTGGGGTTAAAGAAGCACAGAATAGTAAGGCTTCGGTGTAGACATACATGCAAGCATTGTACAATAGTAAGAGGTTTGTGAATTAATCTGAAGGTGACAAGACACTCAAATTTATTTTGGTTGCAATAAATATACAGTACAGTAGTTTAATTTTAATGGGGTAAGAATACTGTACCCATTTAAGTTGAAAATTAACTTTTTATAAATTATTAATATTGCAGCACTCACAGGAAAGTGATTCACTGAATGTGTTACCCTTAGTAGTACAGTTGCTGAGTTATAGTGATTGATTTAATGCTATAAATTTAATTACTGACAAGTAAATACAGAAACTTTATATAAAATAAAATCATAGGCATTATAAAATCATGGCCAGAAACAAAAAGGTAGTGGAAGTGCAACATGAAGAATACCTGTTGCATACGACTCCAAAAGAACACAAAAAACCAGGGAGGGTGGATTTCAAAGGACACCAAACAACAACATTTGCGAGACCAAAATTAAAGTATGTAACAGTTGTATAGTGTCTGTACCAAAAAGCACATGAACAAAATATGAAAGGTACAAAAGCTACCAAATAGCTATATAGAAGGAAAAGAAGAAATATGATCAATAAATGTGCAACGGGGCTCGACTAAGTTGACAAAAGAGGAATTTTTAAAACCTGTAATGTCTGGAACAAGGGATAACAGACAAATGCTTAAAAAGCAAAGATGCTGAATGCCAAAAAGATATTAAAAAATATTTTTTGCAAAGTTGTAAACAGTTGGAAAAATTTAAGGGAAAATATGGTGGATGCCAAAACTATCAGCAGTATCAGTCATATGACAACAATTATAGGGATGACATGACACCATGAGCATTGAGCTCATCCAGTGCAGTAATTACTCAGGTAATTACCTTAGAAAACAGATCTGAAATTCAACTAGAGGAGTGCCAGGACACCAATCAAAATAATTCTTTAGTGTAATACAAGTGTCTCTCTCGCTTATATTAGTACCGTACATGTGCATGGTCGGCCCACTATGTGGGAAAAATTTTCATATGATTTCTTTTATTGCTGGTCAGGTTGATTGGTTAAAATAGCTCTGGCACTATAGCAAAATCATTGGTACAGCAATTATGATGTTGATTGTTGTTATTGTATGTATGATTCATCTTTAGAAAGAAAATGTTATTAAATATAATATAATTAAAAATGTCAATACAGTATTAATGTTTTAAACTAGGTAATTTTTTGCAGGAATTTATATTTATTGGCCTTTGGTGAGAGTTTAAATTCAATAATAGTCTTGAGAATATGTGGCTTAGGGATATTATTCTGGCATTATTTCGAGTCAGGTCTCTAGTCCACCACCGGGCAGCCTGTCCTCAAACATGGCCAAATGCTTGGTAATCCAGGGTTGCCACAACCCTGTTTATGAATGAAGAAACACTGTACACATGACAACTGATCATATTCAAACTTGAAGTACTTCACTCTCATCCTATTTTTGAATAGCTCCTCTAAATGCTTCACCACCATGCTGCAAATACAAATACAGTACTGTAATTGTCATTACAACCAAACACCTAACCTATCCTAAGCCTAATTATACACACAATTACATTATTTACTAATGTTAATTTATATTCAAGAAAATACAGTATGGTTTTTAGTTACACAGTCCTGTACATTTAAAATTGACAAATGCATTACTGGGGCGAGTTGCACCTTGAACAAGGAAGGCTTGAGGATGGGCTGTACTGGAATGGTTAGCCATTCAGTACTAGGCTTTAGTATAGTAAATAAGTGTTGTTATACTGTACTTTTAAGATTTTTATAGATATTTTTGTATTTAGGAATTTTTGAATTATTGGTAGTGCTAGATATTACATGCCTTCAATACTTTTACAGGGTGATGGCAAGTGGTACTGATTATAATTACATTTTGTATGAAATTATTTATGGTAATTATCCCTGTTATTAAGATTCCTTTTTTTAAGCACCATGCTTCATGCTTTATTGTCATTTGGGCAGTTCTGTAACATCAGTCACCCTTTGACTGCCTTATGCTTTTTATTTATTAACAAATATACTATCACTAGTCCAGCTCATGTAGGAGTTTTTAGTTGCCTGAAGTTTGAAATTTACTTCTTAACATAAACTAAAGCTTCAGCACACATGGGTAATTGTCATTAATGCATCCACTGATAGAGCTTTGTCTCACCTTATCCCCTAAGTTTGGCACGTGGCGGAGTTCACAGGTACTATCCTAGGAGCACCCTTCCTTCGCCTGCATGTATGTATTCCCTGGCTTCTGCTCATGGTCTCATCTAAACTGCCTGCAACCCTCTGTGTACACATTTTTTTATGGATTTGTGTATAAATTTGTGTACAAGAATGTAAGAACTCTTGTATATATAAATAAATACAAAAAATACCAATGGTAACATAAAATTTTAAAATAATTTATATTTTATTTGTAATTACACTGTAGTTAATCATAAAGTTCCTCTGTTTAATGAGGGCATTTATCAAGTGTTACAAGATTATTTACCAGGTCTGAGATACCTGCATTTTCACAGGATTTTCAGTTCATTGTATGGTACACACACAAAATTATTTTGGTACTGTATTAAGTCCTTACGCTACATACTGAAATCAGTTAGGTTATTCAGTGCAAAGTTTTCTCCTAGACCACATTCTGTCAATTGTGTACTAATTGCTCCATATTTCCAGTGGCATTTTAATAGTTTGAGTCCTTTTTTTGGAGGGGATCCCAGTAGCTCCCTAAGTTTAATTTTTTTTTATCAAAAGAAGGCACCAAACTGGGAAGACTATGTAGTACCATCAAATGTGTGGGATATTCATAGGGCGCTAAATATCACTAAGGATGCCGATACGAGAACAAAAGCTCATAAGGCGAACAATATCGAAGGTATCCGAATCACCAAGAATTCTATCGAGGGACGGTCAGGAAGCAAGACACACACATGTCCTGGAAGTCTGAACATTCAACAAGGATATGCACGACTGTAAGAGGGACGATGCAGTTTGGACAATAAGGAGTAGGACGGCAATCCGTTAAGTGCCCTTGAGTTAAACGAGTATGGGCAAGATGTAACCTCGCCAGAGCCATTTCCCCACTAACCGGTGGTAGGAAGAAGGCCATGGGGACACACTACTCTTAAGAGTATGCAGTTTGTTACCAGTAACAGAAGAGCAACAACCCTGCCAACGGGCAAGGATTGAGGAATGGATAACTGGGTAGAAGTTGGAATAGAGTATACCTTTACTGGAGATGGGACAAGTGCGAATAGTCTCCTTATTGGCAGCCTCTGCATGCTCATTTAAGGACAAACCAATATGGCTGGGAACCCAGCAAAACTCCACTGTCTTAAATTTACTGGAGATAAGAAACAGCCAATGTTGAATTTCGACTACCACAGGATGGACTGGATTAAAGGACTCCAGAGCCATGAGGGCACTGCGAAAGTCAACTACAACAATAAAGGAGGATTGACAGCGAGAAAGCAGTTAACGAGGAACATATAGAATAGCATAAAGTTCTGCCATGAAGATGCTAGTCTTCGGAGGCAGGCGACACATGTAGGTATGGTCAGGAAAAACAACAGAGTAGCCTACACTGTCTGCAGCCTTAGACCCCATTGGTGAAGACGGAAATGAAGTGGGAGTGTGAAGAAAAGTGTTCACAGGAAAAGGTGTTTCAGAACTGTAGGAGGGTGTAAAAGCTTTAGTATGTGTGGTCAAGGTTTTACAAAATTCAGAAAAGGGGACCCTCCACGGAAGGCAAAGACAGACCGACACGAGGGGAAATATTGGTAACACGAACCGAAAGAGCATTTTGTAAGCGAGACAACCCTACAGAAAGAGGTATATGGTGAAGGGGAACAGGAACCACAGGAGGGGTAAAGGTCAAGGCACGACATAAGCGAGAGTGAGGATGTTGTAAGGATCGTTCAAAGTAGCGAAGACAGTAGTGATCACAGCGATCCTGTAAAGACCGGACACCAGTTTCAACATACAGACTTAGGGTAGGAGTTGAACAAAAGGCACCAGAACTGAGGTGTAACCCAGTATGATGCAGAGTGTCAAGACGACGAAGGGTAGAAGGAGAAGCAGACGACTAAGCTGGGCAACCATAATCGAGTTTAAACAGAATGAGAGAGGAATGTAAAGAGAGGAGTGTGCGCCTATCAGCTCCCCAAGAAATATGGAATAAGACCTTAAGTAAGTTAAGGACCTTAGAGTATTCAACTTGGAAGTAAGAGATATTTGGGTGACCAAGACAAACGAGTGTCAAAGATTAGCCCCAAAAGCTTAGCAGAATCTTTGTGCAAAAGGGGATGACCATAAAGCGACTGAGAGGAACAAAGAATGACCTGCTTCCAAGTAAAATTTATAGCACAAGTTTTAGTTGTAGATAACTTGAAGCCATAATTGGTGGCCCAAGATGACACAGCATCAATCTTAAGTTGAAGCCACCGTTGAAGGAAAGGTGACTCATCACTTCGACAGCAGAGGGTAAGATAGTCGACATAGAGAGCAAAGATGATGCCAGTAGGAAGGGCAGAAAGAAGACCATTGAGGGCAACTAGGAAAAAAGAGTAGTGCTCAGAACACTACCTTGGGGTACACCTTTGTATTGCCGAAAAGAGGCAGAGAGAGTGGTACCAAGCCGCACTCTAAAGGAACAACTAGAGAAGAAACTTTGTAGGAAGAGAGGGAGATTACCACGAAAGCCAAAAGGATGAAGTTGGGACAGAATATGGTATCTCCAGGTGGTGTCATATGCCTTTTCCAGGTCAAAAAGGACAGCAACTGTGCAGGTCTTTGCAGCAAAAGTAATACAAGTATAGACCTCCAAGTTCACTAAGACGTACTCTAGGAAGTTCATCTGGAGTTCCAAATTCACTAAGTTGTTTGAACCATCTTTTGGCATATCATCCAAATCTCTGGAATGCCTATTAGCCATCTCATTCCATCCTGAGTTCAGTATTTGTCTTGGGTATGGGGGGGGGGGGAGGTTACTTCTACCACTTTTGGGTACTACCATTGGCCTTCCATTGGTTCACTGATCTTCCCCAGAATGACTCACATGGTTCTCCAACGTTTTCATCTTCAGAAGATCTGCATTTTGCCCTAGCTCAGCAACTGGCTAATTTGAACCCCCAGTATAACTGGCTAATTTGAACCCCCAGTATTCATTGAGAGAGGGGTTGACAACTTTTTCTAGCATGGTCTTCAGTAATAGTTCATACTCTTCAAGCTTTGGGCTGTCATAGGATGGGGCACATCTCAGAATGTATGTTAGCCTTGGAAGGGATAGACATTTAGTGAGGAGATAAAAAGCATCGTGGGCATCGATGTCACCTATCCTGTTTTCCATCCTCCTGAGGTCTGTGATTTTCTTATCAATGATTTCCTCAATGGCATTAGATCCAAGGGGGGCTCCAAGGAGAGTGCTGTTACAGCCCTAATGACATGGGCTCTGGGGAAGGTAAACTTTATTGTAGCTATGATGTTTGGGTTAGAGAAGACTACGTCACACTTGGAAGGGTTCAGAAAGAGACCCAGGCCTACTTCTTGCTCCTTTATTTTTCTGATGTCTTCCAAGAGGTGGTCTAGGGGGCCAGCTATAGTGTCATCATTCAAAAACCAGATGTTGAACTCGCTGGACAAACTTTCAGATATACACAAACACAAACATATACATATATATATACATATATTATGCGAAAAAGCCTGAATGGTCCATCAGTTATCAATTCAATTCATCAATTCATCAATTCATCAGTTAGATACATATATTAGTATATTTTGGTAGCAGTCTTTCCTGTAGACATATATTATTAAATATGACCGAAAAAGTAAGATTAATAATTCTAACACGAATTTTCTCAATCTTTCGTACATTTCTTTTCACTATTGGTGGTAATTCAAAAATCAATTCTCCAAAATTCATTTTTATTTCTAGTCTGACGCGACACTTGAGCGCGTTTCGTAAAACTTATTACATTTTCAAAGACTTTAGTTTACACATACACAACTGAATAGAACTTACACATCTCCGATTTGTTTATATCTACATTTGAGTGAGGTGGATGGGGTGAGGTGGTATTTAATAGGGTATTAAATTCATCAACACAAGACAGAACACGAAACAATGGGTATTGAATAGAAGTGATTGTAGAAAGCCTATTGGTCCATATTTCTTGATGCTTCTATATTGGAGCGGAGTCTTGAGGTGGGTAGAATATAGTTGTGCATTAATTGGCTGTCGATTGCTGGTGTTGACTTCTTAATGTGTAGTGCCTCGCAAACGTCAAGCCGCCTGCTATCGCTGTATCTATCGATGATTTCTGTGTTGTTTACTAGGATTTCTCTGGCGATGGTTTGGTTGTGGGAAGAGATTATATGTTCCTTAATGGAGCCCTGTTGCTTATGCATCGTTAAACGCCTAGAAAGAGATGTTGTTGTCTTGCCTATATACTGGGATTTTTGGAGCTTACAGTCCCCAAGAGGGCATTTGAAGGCATAGACGACGTTGGTCTCTTTTAAAGCGTTCTGCTTTGTGTCTGGAGAGTTTCTCATGAGTAGGCTGGCCGTTTTTCTGGTTTTATAAGTCTTTGAAAGTCTTTGAAAATGTAATAAGTTTTACGAAACGCGCTCAAGTGTCGCGTCAGACTAGAAATAAAAATGAATTTTGGAGAATTGATTTTTGAATTACCACCAATAGTGAAAAGAAATGTACGAAAGATTGAGAAAATTTGTGTTAGAATTATTAATCTTACTTTTTCGGTCATATTTAATAATATATATACATATATATATATATATATATGTATATATATATATATATATATATATATATATATATATATATATATATATATATATATATATATATATATATATATATATATATATATATATATATATATATATATATATATATGTCGTACCTAGTAGCCAGAACGCACTTCTCAGCCTATAATGCAAGGCCCGATTTGCCTAATAAGCCAAGTTTTCATGAATTAATTGTTTTTCGACTACCTAACCTACCTAACCTAACCTAACCTAACTTTTTTGGCTACCTAACCAAAGCCAACCTATAAAGATAGGTTAGGTTAGGTTAGGTAGGGTTGGTTAGGTTCGGTCATATATCTACGTTAATTTTAACTCCAATAAAAAAAAATTGACCTCAAACATAATGAAATGGGTAGCTTTACCATTTCATAAGAAAAAAATTTGAAAAAATATATTAATTCAGGAAAACTTGGCTTATTAGGCAAATCGGGCCTCGCATAGTAGGCCAAAAAGTGAGTTCTGGCTACTAGGTACGACATATATATATATATATATATATATATATATATATATATATATATATATATATGCAAATGACGAATGTTCTTATGCTGGGTACGGCTGTTCTCGTGCTGGGTATGGCTGTTCTCGTGCTGGTTGATTTTCTGCTACTAGTTCTTGCAAAATATTGTTTCATTTTTGGCATTAATAAGGCACTATTAGTAAGCTCCTGAGACATTTTGTTGTAAAACAATACAGCTGTAGTAAATAAAATGTAAATTCCACGATTATTCTTCCACTGGCTGATAAATACTGTAAGTCAATCGCAGACAAAGCTAAGGGCACTGGGTGCATACTGTACGAACGCAGAATGGGTCTATATGTACACCCTACAGTAGGCTGGTGTTTAAGCCACATACAGTAACATAAATTTCTCTCAAATATTCGATTTACATCAAATTATATATTTTTTAGTTATATATTTAGTTTAGCAACATTATTACGATAATAAGGGCTATAAAAAACACTTATTTTAGAATTTATTTAATTATTTTATTATTTCGAAGCTGTAGGTCACTGAACTGTGGCGAGGAAATCAAACAAAACATGCGTGGTGGTGTGTGCACACGGATTAGACCCGTCCACTCGCCCTGGAGTTGTGCCACCAATAACATGAATAATTTCTCAAACAGCAGATATCTATCATATTACAGTATTTTTTTGGTTTTATTTAGTTTAATTTAATTAGGATAATAAAGAGTTATTAAAACACCAGTTTTAGAAATGATTTATTAATCTGAAACATTCAAAGTCATGGTCATTGAATTATGACGACACAGACGAAAGTGAGTGAAACCTCACTGTAAAGTGAGGTTTACTGTACAGTATTCCCTTATCTATCCACCGTCACTCATCTTGTTTCATCACAGAAAATGTACATAAGAAGATTTCAACATATTAGCTAGCTATTCACGCTTCAGCCTTTAAATTAATTTACAAGGATACGTGTACCACAAATCAGTGAATGAAAATCATTGAAACTCAGTCGTTCACTTGTGTGGACCACTCTGGCTGGTGTTTGGTTCATATGGTTCACTTGTTGTGTGGTCCACTTGTGTGATCCAACTTGTCATATGAAGGAATTATTAATTGTAACCTGTGATGGAATGGGAAAGTTTTCCACCACTCTGTTAACTCTGTCCCAACATCGTAAGCTTGTGGACCATTTGTGGACCACTTGTGCGACCCACTTGTGTGGTCCACTTGTGTGAACGAACTTGTCACATGAGCAAATTATCAATTGTAATCTGTGATAGAATGGGAAAGTTTTCCACCAGTCTGTGAACTCTGTCTCGACATCGTAAGCAAGTCCGAACATCCCCCGCTTCGTCGAACTGGGTGAGTAAATCCGGCCTGAAAAGTGTGCGAATTAGCCGGAGATTCGTTTAATCGGGGTACGTTGAATCGAGGGTGTACTGTATGTATGTATGTATGTATGTATGTATGTATATATGTATATATATATATATATATATATATATATATATATATATATATATATATATATATATATATATATATATATATATAATATGCACACACACACACATGGGCACACATCACTTGGGAAAGCATGATCATGTCTTGTTAGACATTAAATATGCATTAAGATATCACCTAGAAGAAAATGGGAGTTGATAAACTTGATTTCAAGAGAGGACACTATGGGGAATTTCAGAAATTTTTTAATGAGTGTTATTGGACAGACGTGTTGCTAGGCAGGGAAGTAAATGAGAGGTATGCCAAATTTTGCAAAATATATGATAAAGGCACACAACATTCATACCTAAACAGAGATGCAGGGCCAGAAAACAGGATTGGTTCAACAGAAATTGCAAGAGGGCCAGAGGTTATCTTGAGATGATTTCGGGGCTTTACTGTCCCCGCGGCCCAGTCCTCGACCAGGCCTCCACCCCCAGGAAGCAGCCTGTGACAGCTGACTAACACCCAGGTACCTATTTATTGCTAGGTAACAGGGGCATAGGGTGAAAGAAACTCTGCCCATTGTTTCTCGCCGGCGCCTGGGATCGAACCCAGGACCACAGGATCACAAGTCCAGCGTGCTGTCCGCTCGGCCGACCGGCTCCCCTTTGCCGGTCTTTTACCCCAGAGACCAAAAGACACAAAACTGTAATCAGTATAGGAAGAGGCCAAACCCTCAAACATACCAGCGATACAAAGATGCGAGAAATGACTACACAGCAGTAAGGAGAGAGGCAGAAAGAAATTTTGAAAAAGGGATAGTGAAAAAATGTAAAACAGAACCAGGCCTATTCTACAAATTCACAAACAACAAATTGCAGGTAAAGGATAATATCCAGAGGTTGAAAATGGGATACAGATTCACAGAAAATGATAAAGAAATGTGTGAAACATTAAATGAAAAGTTCCAAAGTGTGTTTGTACAAAATGAAAAGTTCAAAAGTGTGTTTATACAAAATGAAAAGTTCAAAAGTGAGTTTGTACAAAATGAAATCTTCAGAGAACCAGACACAATAAGAATTCCAGAGAACAACATAGAGGTGTCTAGAGACGAAGTGGAAAATATACTCAAGGAGTTAAATAAGAACAAAGCAGTGTGCCCAGATGGAGTTTCACCATGGGTTCTGAGAGAATGTGCACCTGAGCTCAGCATTCCACTTCAGTTGATTTTTCAGACATCCCTGTGTACAGGAGTTGTAGTAGATGCGTGAAAAAAGGCTAACATAGTTCCAATCTACAAAAGTGGTAGCAGGGAAGACCCCCCCTCAATTATAGACCCATATCGTTGACAAGTGTAATAGTCAAAATATTGAAAAAAATAATAAAAGCTAAATGGGTTGAACACCTGGAGAGAAATGATATATTATCAGACAGACAGTATGGTTTTCGATCTGGAAGATCCTGTGTATCAAATTTACTCAGTTTCTATGATCGAGCCACAGAGATTTTACAGGAAAGAGATGGTTGGGTTGACCGCATCTGTCTGAACCTAAAAAAGGCTTTTGACAGTTTCACATAAGAGGTTGTTCTGGAAACTGGAAAATATTGGAGGAGTGATAGGTAAGCTTCTAACATGGATGAAAAATTTTCTGATAGAAAAATGAGGGCAGAATCAGAGGCAATGTATCGGACTGGAGAAATGTTACAAGTGGAGTACCACAGGGTTCAGTTCTTGCACCGGTGATGTTCATTGTCTACATAAATGATCTACCAGATGGAATACAGAATTATATGAACATGTTTGCTGAAGATGCTAAGATAATAGGAAGGATAAGAAACTTAGATGGTTGTCATGCCCTAAAAGAAGACCTGGACAAAATAAGTATATGGAGCACCACTTGGCAAATGGAATTTAATGTGAATAAATGCCATGTTATGGAATGTGGAATAGGAGAAAATAGACCCCACACAACCTATAAATTATGTGAGAAATCTTTAAAAAATTCTGATAAAGAAAGAGATCTAGGGGTGGTTCTAGATAGAAAACTATCACCTGAGGACCACATAAAGAACCTTGTGCGAGTAGCCTATGCTATGCTTTCTAACTTCAGAATTGCTTTTAAATACTGTACATGGATGGCGAAATACTAAAGAAATTGTTCACGACTTTTGTTAGGCCAAAGCTAGAATATGCAGCGGTTGTGTGGTGCCCATATCTTAAGAAGCACATCAACAAACTGTAAAATGTGCAAAGACATGCCATTAAGGGGCTCCCAGAACTGAAGGGCAAGAGCTACAAGGAGAGGTTAGAGGCATTAAATATGCCAAAACTAGAAGACAGAAGAAAAAGAGGCGATATGATCACTACATACAAAATAGTAACAGGAATTGATTAAATTGATAGGGAAGAATTCCTAAGACCTGGAACTTCAAGAACAAGAGGTCATAGATTTAAACTAACTAAACAAAGATGCAGAAGAAATATAAGAAAATTCACTTTCGCATACAGAGTGGTAGACGGTTGGAACAAGTTAGGTGAGAAGGTGGTGGAGGCCAAAACTGTCAGTAGTTTCAAAGCGTTATATGACAAAGAGTGCTGGGAAGACGGGACACCACGAGCGTAGCTCTCATCCTGTAACTACACTTAGGTAATTACACACACAAATACCTAAGAGAACTAAAGACTTACAGTAATGCTTGCTAACACATTATGGAAATTAGTATTCTTAAATTGTATTACCAAGCTCAAGTCCTCAGAATAACACATGAGGGTTGCAATCAGGCCTCCTATTCTTATTGTTGTAAAATATAAGATGTGTTTGCTATTATTATCTTATACTTTCATCAGGGCATTTAGTTTGTTTCAAGATTAGTGGACATTTTAATGTGGCCATGAATATTTTAAAGCTAACACTTAAATTTTGACTTGATGCATGCAAGAAGGAAAGTCATCTATTTTTCTATATTTACAAAAGAACTCTGAGGTATCTGAATGTTGCCATATTTGGAAACACTGATGCTGACCAGATTTAATTATGATTAATAATGGGTCTTGCTGTCAGGTGTTGCACACCATTCAAATGAGTTTTAGAATAAAACATTCATGCACCAGTAATTATTTTTTATCTACTGGATATTATCATAATTTATTATGTAAACAGTGCAACTATTTATCATAAAATTAACTTTATTAATATATGTATGGAAATGAATTGCAAATAGTAAATTAAACTAAGTACAGAGTATCTGTACTATTTGTTTAGCTGAATATAAAAATGTCTTAATCAAGTGTAGTAATTGCATTAAGAAAGTCATTTTTAAAATGCAGCATTGAAAGAAAATCAGAGAATTAAGGGTTACACGTCTTTATGTTATGAAGAAGGCTGTTCCTACACTCTCTTTAGTCTGGAATTTCTCTTGGCTCCTATGATTAAACAAAAAATTCCTTAACACACTGGTTTACTTAATGTAGTAATTTTATAATTGATAAAGACAAATTCTAAACTTATGCAGATTTTCTTATCACTGAACAATTTTAACACCATATGTACTTTATTTCCAGGGGTCTTTAAGTCGTGCTCTTGGTCTTCGCTTACGTGAGGAGGCTGCCATATCAGGTAATGGTGGTGAGTCCTCTTCCTCAGGAGGGCATTCCCCAGCTGTAATAGCAAGGACTAATGCTCATCGAGCAACTCATGGTCGCCCTCGTTCCACTATCATGCCTTCTGGTGTTTATGTGCATCATGAGACACATCGTCGTGTAAAGAGTATTGGAGATATTGAGACTATCACTGTGACACCAGTTTAGCAATACTCATGCCAGCGACTCAGATTGATGTTCGCTGAACGATGTGCCGAAGTTTGTTCATTTGTGTGTTCTCCTGTTTTCCGAACGTTCAACTAAACACAGTAAATGTGTTATCAACAGGGTGGATAGATTTAGATGCATTAGATATACAATACTAAACTATTAGTCAATGTAAATGGCACTTACAGAGTAAATACTTTGTAAGAATATTACATTATTTCATTTTGAAACTATTATCATGTAATGGGGAAGATTTTTGGAACACATGAGGTGCACTAGTAATGTATGCAAAACCACTAAAATTGCTGCAACCTCATTCCTAGAACTCCCCAAGAATGACCAAGTAATTCCTATGCTATAATTCTACTGCCACTGAGATATTTTGATATATTATTTGAAACACAGATTCATATCGAAAACGTTTGGTATAATTTGATACTAGTCGAGTACAAGACAATAAGTAACCACAGGGACCACACCAGATGGCCTTTCCCCGTGGGTAGCTCTCAGGCTAGTATAACGTGATCCACAAACAGTGCTTAACAAATTGGTTAGTAGGCTTAAACCAGGACCTTGTGCCATGAGCAGAATAGCCAATGTTTGAAAAAAATATGCATATCTTAAGGTTTACATAAAGGTATCTCAAAATATGAGCATCTATATATGTATTGTACACAAACTGCATAGATTAAGATGATAAAACTTGTGTTTCAAATTTGTTTAATAAGTACTCAATTTGTTTTCTGCCAGTATTAAAATACAGCAGTCATGGAATGAGCATTATGAACAAACACATGGGACCAGGTAACTTTTTCATGGAAAGGTTCCATATTTTTCACACTTAGATTTTTCTCAGAATTGTGGTCTTTCAGTCTGCTGCATCAATCACTTACGTCTGTCAAATTTATCTGCTTGAGGTTTAGTAACAGCTAATGAATGTGTACCGGTATATGGACATTTTAAGAAATTATTGCTTCAGAGATCACTCAGTTGCTAGCCCTCAGGTGGTGTTTAAGAGTCTGAACTAGTTCTCTGTAAATATTGTGTAACTTTTGTACTTAAACTATAGTATATGTGTATGTAATGCAATGTAAGTTATTAATTTATGCTCCTCTTGATGACTTGGTTGTTGTGTGTTTGACTTTATGTAAACAAATATATAATCTCATAGCAAAGTTGAATTTGGACAACTAAGCATTCAAGATATATATATACTGTATACATTTTTTATTTTGGCGCTTGAGAGTAGGATTGTACTCATTATAATGCTGCCAAGCACATTACAATAATGTTAAAGGTTACTTTATAAAGGATCATATTTATTAGTAATGTATTATGTTCTACAGATGCTGCATTAAAATAGTACTGTGTGTGGTTTTCAATTATGAAATTTCCCATAATGTGAATGTTACTAGTCAGATATATTTTTATCGACTGACCTTGAGATTTCTGATTTCATGTATCGGTTGACAGGTGAGATATAAGATTTCATTTATTATTTAACAATGTAATTTTCCTCTCCATTTGTGACTTTGTCAGCAGTTACTTGCTTTTCTGGAAATTTAGGTATTCAATAACCAAGTAAAGAGCTAGGCATAATTGGTGTATAACACGAATTGAGCTCTTTTAGTAAAGTTTAAGGTTGTAACATCTTAGAAGATTAACCCGAAGACCATTCATTTGTTTGAGAAACCAGTGTGTCGCATGGAATTATGATATGGTCAGAATACTGTATTAGTTTTTATATATTCAAAAATAGCCTGTTAAAGTATTTCAAAACACACCTGGAGATACGATCAAAAATTTTTAATTTCAAATATATCAGTTTTGTGTGTAAAGCTGATACAATTTACAGCTCTTAAAGCTATATTACAAAAATACTTCATACTCAATTTAGTTAAGTGGCCTGTATATGCTGATATGGTCACAAGGTGATGACTGTAAACTTTGCATTTCTGTTGGATGCAGCCACTGCCAGCCCAAACATAAAATGTATGAAAGCAAAGAACTGGGATTAGATAGGATTATTTGGCCCATAAATATAATTCATATGCACAGCTCAAAATTTATCCCACTATTTTTTTTTTAACTGAATAGTAGATAATAGCTCAACAGGAATTTGCTGTGAACCAGCCTTGCAATGTGGATAGCTTTGCCACTGCTCTTCAGACTTTTTTGGAGCACTATATAGAGAGATGGGGAGTTTTTTTTTAATACACTTGTATAGGTCCTATTTCTATTATTAGTTACATATAGGACTAACAATATATAGCTAAAAACTCTAGTAAATTCAGTGTATTCACTCATGAATATTTAAAGTAATTGTGGATAACAGTACTTGTGTATTGCATAACAAACTATGAGATATTAGGCCTAGAATTCTTGATGAGATACAAGAAAGTGTTGCAAGCCAGTTTTAAAAGGCCTTGAAGACATTAAGCTATTTGTATTTGCATTGCTGGTTAGTCATATTTAATATAATGCAACGGTGTGACAATGGATAACTTAAAAGCTTTATTTATAATGTGAATGAACAGGTTAATTACTATTCTCATATTATGAAAGAAATTTGAATTATCTTGTCACAAGCTGAATCTGAGTGAGAAACAGAGTTGTCATCCAAAGCAAGTGCATTGTATTTTTATATATCTGTAATTTATGATAGTGTTGGACTGTATATAAAGACAGCTACAATGTGACCATTGGCCGGATCGTCATGACCAGATACTACATGAATGTAGGATAAGCATTTGGAAATACAGTATTGTACATGCATTTGTAATTTGTTGGTGTTATCTTTTTAATGTTTTCATAATTATATTATATTTCAATTTCAGTTGGCTTACCTAGCTTTTGAGGTGGCCATTAAATATACATTTGTATTGGATTAAGAAATTGATATGGTAATTTATTTTCTTTCTCACATAGCTTTAACCATGTCAAATATCCTTAAAGATATATAAATATTTATTTAAAATCATGTTATTGTAACTCATTGATTTTTGAGCAGATGGATTACCAGGCTTTACTAAGACTTAAATTATTCTTCTTCTTTTATATATATCTATATATATATATCTATACATACAATTATAAATTAGGTCAGGTACCAAATTACAAATGCAGCTACAAGTTTGGCATAATTAAAATTAAGAAAAAGTAAGCAGTTTCTTATGAATATTGTATTTTGACAAATTTATAAAATACAGTATATAAGAGAATTTTAATATTGTTAAAAATAATCAGTTGATGTGGGTCTAGGGAATTACCAACTTACTAAGGTATTACTCTACATATTTTGCCAAGAGGAACGTCATTATAAAGGAGAATGTGAGCATGCAATGCGAGATTATTAATACCTAGGTCAGACTTTCCAGACTTTTAACACAACTGAATGAAATCAATCAGAACTACCTTTATACTGTATATAGATATAAAAAACTACCGTGTATTCTTATATTACAAGAATAGATTCAGGTCATGTTATTAAAGATGTATACAGTATTTTTTATTGGAAATGGCACATTATTACTGCTCACATTTACTGTTGTAATAATTGCTTAGTTAATTCTTCAGCAAATTATACCATTCAACTCACTTTTATAATTAGTTTCATTAGTTCTTTATGTTGAGTACTAGCTTAAAAATTGGTAGTTTTCACCTGTACATCAGCTAACATTAGAAAATAAACAAAGCTGTATTTGTTCTCTTACCATAAGATAGCTAATTCTAAGGTCACTGGCGAGCCGACTGTTTGACATTCCAGTTTGTTTCTTACCTGGAAACAATAAAAACCATTAGTTATTTTTTTTCTTTTCCCTTATATTAACATGTGAACATTAAATAAGAGATAATTTTATATAGAGCACAAATTAGTTGCTTTTGTACAGTGTATGTGTGAACATAATCTTCAATATTCTGTACAGAGCAAATTTAAACAAATACATATAATTGTGTTATAGACTGGCCTGGCATCCTATAAGTCTCGTCTTGAGACTTGTACTCCAGGCGCTCTAGGAGTACCTTTGGGAGACAGAGACAGGAAGAGTGAGAAAGGTGACAGGAAGTCTTGTTTTGAAGACGAGAGGAGACACCACTTGTGCAGAATAATATTGTACAAGAATGTAACAACTCTTGTATATATCTCAAAAAAAAAAAAAAAAAAAAAAATATTCTGAACAATGTCATCCTGGACATTAATATTTATTATAAAGCATAAATGTTCACACTTCAATAAGTTAAAATCACTTAATTTGTCATAACGAGCAATATCTTTAAGTCAGTTGAAAGAAAATATTTAACATGATCGAGTGTTGTGTCAGGAACTTATATATATAAGTTCTTATATATATAATATATATATATATAAGCCGAGTTATTTGATTTCTTAAGTTTGTTATTGCATATACTGTACATTGTAGTTGTCGAGCAGCCATTAACAGTTCTTGACAGACAGTCAATTACTACGTCACTAACAATTCTGTTGCAAATGTTGCTCTGTTGTACCTGTTGTTCTGTTGGAACATTTACAATAGGATATTGTATTTGGCTTGTGGATTAGATTTTTGAATTAACAACTTCAAACATTCAAGCTGGGGATCATTATTGGTTCATTAAAGACTCTTTCGTATTTGGGGAAGTGAAGGAGTGGCTGTTGACCATTGTTAATTGACACTTCAGACTCGCAAAATGTTAACCAATGGGGTGAGTTTTAGGGTGACTGTCAACCAATCAGTGGCCGGGTTTGGTTGCCTGCTGGTTATAAAAGGGACGATGAGACAAAAAGCACTGATATACATCATCAAGTTACAGCCCCGCTCCTGTGCCAGGTAAGTCCACTACGGGCTCACCATAGCCCGTGCTACTTGGAACTTTTTGTTCCCAGTAGCTGAATCTTAAACAACAACATAAAGCACTTACGGGCTATTCATGCCCGTGCCACCTCTTTGGTGGCTTAATCAAATTCAAATTCAAATGTTTATTTAGGTAAAGTACATACATACATGGGGTGATACAAATATTGATGAATTTATAGATAGAGCTAGTACATACAATGCCTAAAGCCACTATTACGCAAAGCATTTCGGGCAGGAAAAACACTAAAGACTAAAAACTTAATACTAACTGAGATTAAAGTATAAAATGTGTTGAGAAAATAAACAAATAAAAAAAGGGGGGAACATGGCAGAAAAACAGCAAAAATACAAATTGGTCGACAAACAGCATTGTTTAAAAAATAACAGACATGGTTTGACATTATAGGGGAAAGGTAGGTTACAGGGAGTTAATTAGGTAGTGCTTAGTTTTTATCTTAAACTGGTTGAGAGAGGTACAGTCTAACATGATTGGGAAGGTCATTCCACATTCTGGGTCCCTTGAATTTTAGAGCATTTCTAGTTTAAGTCGTACTCTTGGAATATCAAAAAGGTACTTGTTTCTGGTGTGGTGCTCATGGGTTCTGTTACAACCTTCAATGAAGCTTTTAAGGTCAGGATTGGCATTACAGTTCAGTGTTTTTTTTATATTTATATATTTATATATTTATATATATATATATATATATATATATATATATATATATATATATATATATATATATATATATATATATATATATATATATATATTATATATATAATACACATGAGAGGATGTGCAGTGACTTGATATCTAACATATTCAGAGATTTGAGTAGGGGTACCGAGTGATGTCTGGGGCCAGAGTTGGATATTGTTCTAATAGCAGCTTTGTGTTGAGTAATTAGAGGACATGATTTTGGGTAGGAGAACCCCAAGTACAAATACCATAGTTGAGATAAGGAAAGATGAGATAAGGAAAGATGAGGGAGTAATAGAGCGTCACCAGGGCAGGGCGAGGTACATATCTGATCTTAGAAAGAATGCCAACAGTTTTTGAAACTTTTTTTGATATATTAAGAATGTGTCCTTGGAAATTCAGTTTGTGGTCAATGAGAATGCCAAGGAATTTGCCATCTACTTTGTTACAAATTTGGGTATTATTTATCCTGAGATTTATTTGATTTGAGGATTTATTGCCAAACAAAATATAGAAAGTTTTATCAATGTTAAGGATGAGTTTGTTGGCAGCTAGCCAAAGATGGACTTTATTTAGCTCAGTATTCACTGTGACATTAAGAGCAAGGGGGTCAGGACTGGAATAAATGAAAGTTGTGTCGTCAGCAAATAGAATTGGTTTAAAGTGTCGGGAGGTATTTGGAAGGTCATTAATGTAGATGAGAAAGAGGAGAGGGCCAAGTATGCTGCCCTGAGGAACACCAATGTTGATGGGTAGGGTGGGAGAAATTGAATTATTCACAGAAATATACTGGAGCCTGTAAGTAAGGTAAGATTTGAGGTATTGCAGGGAGTGACCTCTGACACCATAATGATATAATTTAAGAAGAAGGTTTTGGTGGTTGACAGTGTCAAAAGCCTTATGCAGGTCCACAAATAACCCAACAGGGAACTCATTTTTATCAAGAGCTGCATGTATCAAGTTAATCATACTAATAAGTGCATCGTTAGTGCTTTTTTTAGGTCTGAAGCCATATTGACAAGAGCTAAGTATATTGTGTTTGGCTAGATAAGAGTAAAGCTGCTTGTAGATTAGTTTTTCAAATATTTTTGACAAGTTTGGCAGGACTGATATAGGTCTGTAGTTGTTAATATTCGAATCCCAGTTGGAATCAGACCCAACTATGGGATGGGTTAACCCAAGTATCGTGTTTCCAAAAGGGTCGCCCATGTTGGAAAAGACGAACGCCGAAAGAATATTGTTGAAAACATCTCGATAACTTATTAAACCAAAATTATTTATGCGTCAGAAGAAAGACAGAAACACGATCTATACGTAAAACCTCTACCAGACAAATATTTTAAGTAAAACCGAAGATATTTGTAGATGTATAAAAGTGGCAGTTTTCATCGCTTGTCGAGCTCGAAACCCGCAGCATTCATCTCGGAACAATACCTATTTCACGCAGATTCCTTAATAAACGTAAGAGTTTTATATGTCACAAGAAAGATAGAAATATAAGCTTCGTTCTCAATACCTTACTATTGGCATATTTAAATTTAAAGCGAAGATACGTGTATTTTTATAATAGACGAGCTCCGACCTCGGACAGATCGATCGACAGAGCAACTCTCTCAGAACAATGTTTATTTCACGTGAATTTGTAAATAATTGTAAATTTTTTATATGCCTCAAGAAAGGCAGGAATATAAGGCTCATTTAAACACTTTATCATAGACATAATTCAAGTTCTAATGAAGATTCATGTTTTAATAATCACCGAGCTCCGACTCCTGCATAGACTGAGCGACAGAGCAACTCTCTCTCAGAACAATGTTTATTTCATGTGAATTTGTTAACATATATGTTTTATATATCTCAAGAAAGGCAGACATATAAGCTTCAATTTAAACACGTTACCATAGACATATTTAAAGTTCTAATGAAGATACATGTATTTTAAAAATTACGGAGCTCCGACCCCATACAGACTAAATGACAGAGCAACTCTCTCTCAGATCAATGTTTATTTCACGTAAATTCGTTAATAAATACAAATGTTTTATATGTCTTAAGAAAGATAGAAATATGAGCTTCATGTTAAATACATTACAATAGACATATTTATAGCTCAAGTGAAGATACATATGTTTTTATAGTGGCGTTTAGTAGCTTGTCGGTCATGGAGTGCAGACGCCTACGCACTTGCCGATATATTGTATAATTAACAAAGATACGCTAATAAAGCCTAAAATCTTATATGCCTCCAGAAAGACCGAGATATGAACATTATTATGAGTGCACCCAAGGAAATATATCATGTTGGAGGACAAAGATATATCAATTTTAAATTAAGTTTCGACTCTTGCTCGGGCGAGAGCGACAGGGCGACTCTCGCCCCATCTATTGGAGATTCTGTCCACCTAAAGACCCAAAGCTACTCAAACCCTCCTAGCATTAATTAAGTAATGAAGTAATATGGTATATTTACTCACTATAATATGGGTGCTGAATGCAGAACATGAGAAAACATATATTTACTCCAAAATAATATAATTTCATTATGAAATAAGTAAATATGTGGCATCAAAGGAAGTCGACGGTCCAAGCGTCAATGTTGTGGAGCGACTTATCCAAGATATATCATTGTCTGGAAAGTGTTTGTTGGCATATCCAGTTGTCGCACTCCTCCGCACAAATTATCACAAATTTAAATTATAATTGTAAGTGACTCCTAATCATCCTTAATTGCTTTCAACTCTTTAAGACATAACTGTAACATGCTCGTGTCCGAAGCTAGACACAAATACAACAAAATTATTAAGGATGGTAATAGAGTCCATTTCATGTGGTCTCCATCTCATGTTGGCCTCCGAATGCATGATAGAGCTGATAAGTTAGCCAAAGAATCTGCCTTTAAAGGAGCCGTTGAGTGTAACCTTGGATTGTCAATGAGCAATCTGAGAGCAGCAGTACACCGAGAACTTCAACAAGATCTTGTAGATCTGAGGCAAAGTGAAATCGGCACCAGTAATTCCATCTATCATCATACTATCATGCAAGAGGTGCCACACATCTATGGTTCATCCAATAAAATCAGCAGACTTCTAGATGTTACTATTGCTCAGTTTAGACTCGGTTACAAGTATCTCTGGGAATTCTCATTATCTGCCGATGTCGATCTGACCAAATGTAAACTGTCAACAAAATTATTCGCACACCCTCTTGTCACTATGTGATGGAGTGCGAAAAGATACGTGAATTCAGAGACAATTCTATAACCAATGTACCAACGATGTGTCAATATTTCATTCAAAATGATCTGCAACCAAAAATTTTAGTCAAATATCCCCAGTTTGCTAACTGTAGGTAGTAACTAAGAGTGATTGTAACCTATCCACCGCTGCCCACTGGATGGGGGGACGGTGTGCAGGACAAACATATCAATTGTGACACCTCTCCACCTATGTCAGTTGCTTAATTTAGAAACTGTACTTGTGGACGATCTCGAACCCATTGTTGATGTGACGACTTATACTGAATTTTGTAACTAGCTCATCAAGATTGTAACTTGCTTAGCTAAATGAATTGTGGGGTTCAGTCCCTGAGCCCATTATGTGCCTCTGTAACACTTTCCACTACCACCCACAAGATGGGTATGGGGTGCATAATAATTGAACTAAACTCAACTCAATGTTAACAAGTAGAATACGTATTTTTAATAAAATCTAACATAACTAGCCAGAAAACATTTAACATTTATTGAAAAATATATGTTTGGAAGTTAAATCGACTTCATAGGACAATAGTTTTGTTATATATACTCGTTATTCGTTGACATGCGTTCGCTACTTAACCCTTAAACTGCGCAACGCGCCTGCAGGCTCACGTCTGGTTTGCGCAACGCGCCTCCGGGTATTTGTATTTTTCACGTTCCATTCAAAACTCCCGCGGCTACATGGGGTTCACATCAGCTTCCTCAGGGCTCTTGTAAACAGACGCCATCTTTAAAAAAAATCGTGGTCCACATTCCCGGGTGTGGGGGCCTCAGTAGTGTGTGAGCAACCAAGGCTGGCGCTCGCAGCATGAGCGCACAGCACTGCTGTTCAGCATGTGACCACAGCATCGCCTAATAATGTCAAAATATATATATAACTTGTATTATTTAGCTATGATAGTGTTATATTAGAGCCTGAGTGTGATAATGACTGGGTACAATGTTCAAATATCAGTAATTCAATGCTGTTCACGATGTTCACAGCGCTAGCCACAGCACCACAGCATTATTTCGTTCATCTAGGAATCTTCAAATGATTTCTTAGGTTCCTTTTCAAAATAAACGTGTGGTCAATTATTCATTTACAGGAATTAGTGACCAGGATTGTGATAATAGCAGGAATGTGTTTATAATTAGCGTTGTGCGTAGTATTGTGGAAGGAGGAATTTTGATGAGGGAGGGAGGGCGAGAATTGAGGTAGCCTCATTGTGTGTGTGGCTGCCACACACACAATGTTTTGCTCACCATACTAGCTTAGTGGTTCGCTATGGGCAACACATATGTACATGGGTATATATAGTGTGTGTATATAGTGTAAGAACAGCAACAGAAGAATGTTGAGAGGAGCTATTTTGGTGAGGGAGGTGACGTAATCGTAGCGTCGTCTGCTGTGTGATTTTTCATGCAGTGTATGGTGGCCACTGTACTGTTTGGACACAATACCGGCTTACTTGCATAGTTCTGGTAAATAAAACATGTAGATAGGTATATAGAACATGTGTAATAAGAACTATAACAATATGGTGGGAGGAGCAATGTTGGCGAGTAAGATGTTGGAGTGAGGGAGACAGGCTGGGTGTGGCTGCTCTCACTCGAGGTGTTCTGAATGTGTTCATGGCCAAATGCTCCTATTGGCCCATACGAGGCAGCTGCTATTGGCCCATACGAGGCAGCTGCTATTGGCCCATACGAGGCAGCTGCTATTGGCCCATACGAGGCAGCTGCTATTGGCCCATACGAGGCAGCTGCTATTGGCCCATACGAGGCAGCTGCTGTTGCCCATACGAGGCAGCTGCTGTTGGCCCATACGAGGCAGCTGCTGTTGGCCCATACGAGGCAGCTGCTGTTGGCCCATACGAGGCAGCTGCTGTTGGCCCATACGAGGCAGCTGCTGTTGGCCCATACGAGGCAGCTGCTGTTGGCCCATACGAGGCAGCTGCTATTGGCCCATACGAGACAGCTGCTATTGGCCCATACGAGGCAGCTGCTATTGGCCCATACGAGGCAGCTGCTATTGGCCCATATGAGGCAGCTGCTATTGGCCCATACGAAGCAGCTGCTACATGGTGTTCTGAATGTGTTGATAGTGAATGTATATAGTGTGTGACAGTGTATAGTGTGTAAATAGATTGTATATATACACAAATTAGCATGATACATAGTAAATATGTGCTGCATATGTGTACACAAGTTTCATGCACGTAACACAGTGTCTACGGACAGTACGGATGTTGTACTGCGATATTATAGTATACGTGTTCATTATACATTGGATTGGCACATAAAAACAATGAAAATGTATTTGGAAAGGTGCGCAAAAAATGAACGAAAATATATTCGCGGCAACTCACGCGCCCCGCCCCGAGCGCCCCACCGCCCCCGAGAGCTTACGGCACGAGCGCACGGGGAATGATGACGTCACGCCCCAACTTCCGGACCCCATAGCAGCCAAAGTAAGTACAATTTCGACTTTTTTTTTACATACCCCTACTGAGGGAAGGGTTTTTGACACTTTAAAAAGAAAAAAGAATTTTTTCCAGAGAATTTATTTCCTGCGCACTGCGGGGGTGTCACATTTGGAGGCAACGCAGTTAAGGGGTTAAACTACCATGTACTGTACTTATATAAAATCTCCTATGTCTCTTCACTCATCTCACCCAACCCTACAGGCTTTGTGATATATTGTTTAATTAATTGAGATTCACAAATAAAGCTTATAATTGTATATGTTATCAAAAAAGCAGAGAGTTAAGTTTAGTTCATTTATTATGCACCCCATACCCATCCTATGGGCGATAGTGGAGTTAAAGAGGCACATAATGGGCTCAGGGACTGAGCCCGACAATTCATATAGCCAAGCAAGTTATAATCTCGATGAGCTAGTTACAAAAGTCAATGCACATCGTCACATCAACTATGGGCTTGAAACCGACCACAACTACAGTTTATAATTTAAGCAACTAACATATATGGAGGGCTAGTGTCACAATTGATATCTTTATCTTACACATAACCCCCTCCCCCCCCCCATCCAATGGGCAGCGGTGGATAGGTTACAATCAAGTCGTTTTTGCATTTTATTCAGAGATTAGATCTTTTTGGGTGAGGAAAGATATTTATATTTTAAAGGTTTCTTGGCTGATGCTTTCCATTGATGGAAAATACAACCTTTTTGAAAATCAATGTTAGTTTGATCTAGATATTGTAATTAACGAAAGTTTTTATGTCATCAGAAAGATAGAAATATAGGCTACATTTAAAATCCTTTGTCATGAATATAACTGAAGTGAAAATGAAGATATATGGATTTTGATAGTTACTTGATGGCTAGCTCTGAAGTGTGCGCGTGCTTGAAGAGGAAATGTTATCCACCCCCACCCCATAGTAAATATTTGTGCCAGGGGAGTGGCATGCAACAAGAAAGGGATGGGGGGAGCAGGGGAGAGGCACCCAACAAAGGGGAGGGCAGGGGAGCGGCACCCAACAAGTGGGGGGGGGGGGGGCACAGGGATGCGCGATCCTCCACATACAGGTCACCTCCAAGAGATGAACCTGGAACTGTATACCAAAAGTGAGGTAAAACACGCTGAAGTGCTTTTTGTCTCATCGTCCCTTTTATAGCCAGCAGGCAGCCAAACTCGGCCACTGATTGGTTGACATTCACCTAAAACTCACCCCCATTGGTTAACATTTAACATTTAGGAGTCTGAAGTGTCAACTATCAAGGGCCAACAGCCACTCCTTCACTTTCCCAAATACGAACGGGTCTCTACTGAACCAATAATGATCCCCAGCTTGAATGTTTTAAGTTGTTCATTTAAAAATCTAATTCACAAACCAAATACAACATTCTGTTGTAAATGTTGCAACAGAACAATAGGTACAACAGGGCAACATTTGCAATAGAATTGTCAGTGACGTAGTACTCTTCTGTCAGTCAAGAACTGTTAATGGCCACTCAACAACTACAATATACAGCATATGTAGTAAAGGACTAAGCAACCAAACAACAAAGTTCCTGACAACACTAGATCATGTTAAATATTTGCTTTCAATTAATTGACTTAAGATATTGCACGTTAATAACATTAATTAATTTTAACTTATAAAGCATAAATGTCCACACACTTTAATAACTATTAATGTCCATGATGACATTGTTCAAATTATTATTCTGCACAAGTGGCGTCCGTGACGCTGGATAGGTCACGATCACCATGTGATGCTGGATGGGTCTTCGGCGCTCCTTTCGTCTTCAAAACAAGACTTCCAGTCACCTTCCTCGCTCTTCCTGTCTCAGTTTCCCCAAAGAACTCTTCGATCGCCTAGAGTACAAGTCTCAAGATGAGTTTTATAGGATGTCAGGCGATTATTTAACTTTGTCTCAAGTCAATTAGATTTTCTTGATTTTCACGAAATATTGCTGCCCTCGGGCTCTTCAGAGATGGTACTCAATTCCCTCCTTACGAGCAAGTGATTTCAAATTCAAATTTTTATTCAGGTAAAAGTACATAAATAGAAGATGCATTACAAACAATGTTGGATTTATAGATAGAAGTATTTAACTAAATTTGGAGCAGTGCTCAGTCCCACAAGGTCTCCGTGCCATCCTCTGTGCTCAGTCCCACAAGGTCTCCATGCCATCCTCTGTGCTCAGTCCCACAAGGTCTCAGTGCCGTCCTCTGTGCTTAGTCCCACAAGGTCTCCGTGCCGTCTTCTGTGCTCAGTCCCACAAGGTCTCCGTGCTGTCTTCTGTGCTCAGTCCCACAAGGTCTCAGTGCCATCCTCTGTGCTCAGTCCCACAAGGTCTCCGTGCCGTCCTCTGTGTTCAGTCCCACAAGGTCTCCGTGCCGTCTTCTGTGCTCAGTCCCACAAGGTCTCCGTGCCGTCCCGTGTTCAGTCCCATAAGGTCTCCGTGCTGTCCTCTGTGCTTAGTCCCACAAGGTCTCCGTGCCGTCTTCTGTGCTCAGTCCCACAAGGTCTCCGTGCTGTCTTCTGTGCTCAGTCCCACAAGGTCTCAGTGCCATCCTCTGTGCTCAGTCCCACAAGGTCTCCGTGCTGTCCTCTGTGCTTAGTCTCACAAGGTCTCCGTGCCGTCTTCTGTGCTCAGTCCCACAAGGTCTCCGTGCCGTCCCCTGTGTTCAGCCCCACAAGGTCTCCGTGCTGTCTTCTGTGCTCAGTCCCACAAGGTCTCCGTGCCGTCCCCTGTGTTCAGTCCCACAAGGTCTCCGTGCTGTCCTCTGTGCTTAGTCTCACAAGGTCTCTGTGCCGTCTTCTGTGCTCAGTCCCACAAGGTCTCTGTGCCGTCCTCTGTGCTCAGTCCCCCCCAAGGTCACCGTGCTGATCTCTATGCTCAGTCCCACAAGGTCTCCGTGCCATCCTCTGTGCTCAGACCCACAAGGTCTCCGTGCAGTGCTCAGTCCCACAAGATCTCCGTGCCATCCTCTGTGCTCAGTCCCACAAGGTCTCCGTGCCATGCTCAGTCCCACAAGGTCTCCGTGCCGTGCTCAGTCCCACAAGGTTTCCGTGCTGTGCTCAGTCCCGAAGGTCTCCGTGCCGTGCTCAGTCCCACAAGGTCTCCGTGCTCAGCCCCACAAGGTCTCCGTGCTTATTCCCACATAGTCTCCGTGCCATCCTCTGTGCTCAGCCCCAAAAGGTCTCCGTGCCATCCTTTGTGCTTAGTCCCACAAGGTCTCCGTTCCGTGCTCAGTCCCACAAGGTCTCTGTGCTCAGTCCCACATGGTCTTCGTGCCGTCCTCTGTGCTCAGTCCCACAAGGTCTCAGTGCCGTGCTCAGTCCCCGAAGGTGTCCGTGCTCAGTCCCAAAAGGTCTCCGTGCGCAGTCCCCGAAGGTGTCCGTGCCATCCTCTGTGCTGTCCCATGAGGTCTCCGTGCCGTGCCTAGTCCCCCAAGGATGCACATGGTGGTACAGAGTACGTGCGCTTGTAGTATTAAACCCAATACCCATCCTATGGGTGTAATGGTCCCTATTCCCATCCCGTGGGGGGTTGTGGACCCCATAACCATCCTGTTTAGGGTACTGGTTCCCATACCCGGTAGTACAGTCAGATTTGCTCTCGAAGCACAATCGAGAATTTCGGATTCAAATTCCAGGCGGGACAGAAATGGTTGGGCACATTTCCTTTCACCTAATGCCTCTGTTCACCTAGCTGTGAGTAGGTACTCACGAGTTAGACAGCTTGTTGTGGGGTTGCATCCTGGCCAGGGTCAGTAATTTGGCCATGCAGGGGGGCCTCTGTATAAGTCTACTGTGTAGGAATACACTCTGGCTTCCTGTCCCCCGACACAATGAATTACCTGTATACTGTAATTATTATACGTATCATGTGGGCAGTAGTGTAGTATACCCTACCCAATTCATTTTTTTTAATACATAATGTACAATTCATTTTCTACAATTTGCATAGAGTATATTTTATTGTATATACTGTATTATAATTTGGCACCAATTGAAATATATACAGATAATATTTCATAGAATAACTTATAATTTACTGAGAATTACCAAGGTTTCTCAACAAAAATAAAAGTCTTCAAGAGGATATAGCCGATCTGTGATATTCAAATAGGATGGAAAATGGTATGTAAATCTCACAACAGAAGTAGGAATGGAAAATTACAATTATCGTTCAAATTTGAGCAAGTAAGTAGGTAATTATCAAAGAAGGCACCAAGCCGGGTCAAATTTGAGCAAACAGACCATTATGCTGTCCAAGGCGATGGGACGGGTACTATGGGACGTGAGGAAGGGTTGGTGCCTGGTGATAGCTAATAACTGTAAATCTACAACAGGGAAACTATGAACATTAGCAACATAGGAACTATGAGCAGTGTGACGTAAGTACTATGGTATTCCGAGGACAGGTTGCATTATTTTTATTATGTAATATTTCTATGTCCACTCGTGAGATAACTTTGCCTCATCTCAGATTTTTGTTTTGAAGTCTTTCAATGGTGGTAGTAGTGGTGATGAGGAGGGGGTGATGGAGATCTGTTGGGCTGTTACGAAGCTTGTTCAATTGAGGTCCACAACTGAGAATGCCTAGTGGCAGAGCGCTTCCTATCCCCACTACTAGATCAGCAGGTTGTTGACTGGAGAGAATTGGTAGTTCTGGAAGGTTTGTGGTAGATGGGGAATTTGTAGTGGCATTTGGTGGTGGGTAGAAGGGGTGGTGGAGTGGTAGTGGTTGTTGGTAGGGAAGTAGTGGTTGTTGGTAGGGAAGTAGTAGTAGTGGTTGATGGTGGCAGTAGTTGATTGGGGAGGGAATGGTGTTAACTGGTGGTGGGAAGTGGGGAGATTGGTGGTTGGTGGTTAATTAATAGTGGTGATTAGGTTGGTGGTTAAAAAGGGGGTGGTTGTGAGTGATGGCAGATGGTAGATAATTATGGATGATGGTTGGTAGTGGGGAGGGGAGGTGGCAGGGAGGAGTGGGGGTGTGAGGGCAATGGATAGGAGAGATGTTTTGATTGGTGGTGGGGAGGGGTGGTATAAGAGGGATGGTGAGGGGTTGGCAGGGAGCTTATTGTTGGTGTAGGGATTGGTGAGGGATATTGGTTGGTGAATATGATAGTGGGAAAGGGACAGCCAATGCCATATTTTGTTTCCCTCAGTAGGTGTTGCATCTCTATACAAATTTAGGGGTGCCATTTTATAGATCAAAATCACCTCTTCAAAATTCATACCACAAGTTTTTCAAAAAGTTATATAATTCTTATACTTTTATTCCACTTACACAACCAAAAATTTTCTAGCTGATTCCTGTAGCATACAATGATATAAATGACCCATGAACCATTTTACTCACTGTACTATTTTACATTCAATGTGTGATCGCTTCTTTAAATGTAATTCAAAATATATCCCAACCCAACTTCCTGCTTAACACTTTGGTGTACCACGCGCGCCACCCTTCAACTGTGCGATATGGGACCCAGGGTGTCACGGGAGCGCTCGTAAATTCTGGAAAGTGTATACTCTTCAATTTTGTCACCTTAATTCTCGTCCTACGAGATTAAATTTGGTATCATTGTGTTCGCAATAGAATTCTCTACAGCACGAAATGCATATAAACTCCAAAAGCCCGGCTAATTACCCGCAGCAAACAGAGAAAGTGCGAATGAGTTACCCAGGAGTGTGCAAACGCGATAAAATGTTTTCACTATTTTTACTCTGGTCACCTCAATTTTTGTCCTAGGTCTTTCATTTTGGTCTCAATGGGTTCGCAATAGAATTCTCTAGAGGAACATTAGCATATAAAATAAAAACCTGGTTACGCTCCAACCGCCGACGAGTTGAAGACGGGCCACGCGTTAGCCGCGAGTGAGCACTCAGACGCCTTCCAGCTACACTCCCAATTCTCTTCCTTTTCAAGCCTTTCTTTCACAATTTTCTTCCTGGAAGGGCCTTGTTCATTATCACTATACATCGTGGAGTAAGCGTAGATAGTTTCTAAAGCCGCAGTAAGAAATATAGCCATGGAAAATAGACGAAATGTTCACACGTTTGAGATGTGAGGGGAGGCGACATTGGTCACAACAGTGGAGCGAAAACAATGGGCCGACATCGTTTGCCAAGCCACCTGAGGGCCACGAGGCTCAACAAAGAAAATGGGAAGACATCGGCGCACATTTTAAAACCAGTCCCAAAAAAAACGGATAAAAACCTGATTTTTGGCGATTATTTAAAGTGGATGACGCAATGCTGCGTCATCCCCGGTATTACCGCCAGTAAACAGATGACGCAATGCTGCGTCATGCCCGGGCGAAAGTGTTAATGGGATGAGAACAAACAACAAATTTTCTCATTCATTTATTTATACAGAAGTCTTATAGTTCAAAAGTTGTCCATTATACTCAACAGGATAAAACTTTACCTTCATAATGCCTTGATACCAGCTGTCTGTTGCCGACGTTGCCTTATGGATTCTATAACCATTTTCAGTCAGGGGCTTGTTAATATAATAGTCCACTTCAGAACAGAAATCATCTATTTTTGTCTTCATCCTCATCATAACATTTTTGTTTCTGGTGTTTGGATTTGCTAAAACAGTCTATATAACATTTTTTTTGTGCAAGCCAAAGAGATGTTGCCTGGGGATGCAAACAAATACAAAACAAATTATTTTTAAGCACTTTTGGAGAATATAGAGTCGTAGCCAAGCATTTAATCCCAATGTTACCTTATTAAAGTTCTCACTCCTATAGAATATATCAAATTTTAAAGAATGCCAAACAACAGTATTTTTAAATGAAGAAGGGAAAGAAATATTTCCTTCTCACACTTACAATCTGCTAAAACATGTGCCTATGCTGATAGCAATAAATCTTGGGTTGAACATGCCATGCAACTTTACTCCACTGTACTTTAAACATTTACTGTACTCTTCATGGACCACATAACAAAATTATGATGATTATGAGTTTGAAAAGCCTGAGAATATGTTAAAGCTAATTTTAAATGGGCACTTTATAAATTAAATGTTCAATTAAATGAAAAAGAGGTCCTCTTCATGGAGTTACACCAGGTCTGTGCAGGTTATTACCACACAAGACTTGGGATTCAATTGATACTTCTGTATAATATGATCAAAATTTCACATACTTATTTTACTGTATAAATAATATATATATACATTAAGTGAAAAAGGAGAAATATTTGTAAGTGAAATGTATGTTTATGGAATAATATAGGAAGCTACTGGAAAATAAAATTTGTTAAATGGCAAGCTTCATTCCAGTTGGTCAATACAATCTAGTCAGGAAATACGTTTCTATTAAAGCAATAACTTGGCTCATAATTTTAAGAAATTAATAACTTCATATTGGATTATGCTATTCACTAATGCACACATTCCTAAAGAAAATCATCTCTTTACTAAGTATACTGCATAGTGTGTACAAAAATTGTCAAAAATATTGTCAAAAATTCAACAGCAATATTTAAAGACATTTAGTTTAAGTATACTATACTTAAATTTGGTATGCTGTAGTTAAATTTGGTTAAGAAAGGTATAATGACTTACCTGTGAATTTGGTTCATCAATTTCATTCTCCTCTTTTGACGGGGAAGTACACAAGTGATAAGTGAAGAAATGTGGATTAATTAGCCATTTAAGCATTTCCTTCTCCTTGATTTCTTTAGTGAAAATTATCAAGTCAATATTCTGCTCACGAAACTTTTGGATTTTCTTTTCTGCCTTGTCCCAGTTGAGAGGCTGAGGGAATACACAAGATTACAAAGAAATACATTACATTTACTGGTTATCATACTTAAAAATCAAGTGCTAAGTGTAGTAAAATGCATTATTCTGGTGGGTCTTCAGTAGCTCCCATAGCTTACACACTGGTGGATCCTCAGTAGCATCCTGTAACTTATGCTCTGGTGAAACCATGCCTTAGGAAGAGCACCAGGGGCCCAGATTCATGAAGCAGTTACACAAACATTTATGAACCTGTACATCTTTTCTCAATCTTCCGCGGCTTTGTTTACAATTATTAAACAGTTAATGAGCTCTGAAGCACCAGGAGGCTGTTTATAACAATAACAACAGTTGATTGGGAAGTTTTCCATGCTTGTAAACTGTTTAATAAATGTAACTAAAGTCGTCAAAGATCGAGGAAAGATGTACAAGTTCGTAAGTATTGTACTTGCATAACTGCTTCATGAATCTGGCCCCAGAAATTTTGAGATCCATGCTGACCTACCACGAGCCAGGACCAGACAATGGCTTTCTTTACGAGGTGATGAAAGTTTGGGAATTAGGGAACTCCCCAAAGCCCCAAAAAATCTTTTCAGAAACGATGAGTAACACAAAATGAGCAACTGCGTGAAGAATTTCATGAAATAGGAGGCAAACTAGGTTAACAACTGTTGCCACAAGTGAATAACCTCCACCAGATGGCAATCCAGGTCACTTGGGGTCTAAGCTGGCAAGAACCTCCTTCACAACCTGCCATAACTGAACCCAAAACACCCCATGGGAAAGAAAGGAATAGGGCCAACAATCAAATGACCCAACACTAGGCACCACACAATAAATACCAGTATTAACAACTAAATACTGTAAAATAAATTCCTCGTAAGATTACCCCAAAGTATTACCTGACCTGAAGTCAATTAGAAAGGAGTCTCTCCTGATAAGGAACTAAACTCCAGAGTAAAAATATCTCTATGAGAAGAGACAAGAGTACCAAGAAATAAGGCTCCGAAACATAAACCAAGACGGATAATGGTAACAAGAAACACATTATAGGTATATAATCTCAACATAGGCCCATAGGGCCAATGATATTCCATAGGATCAAAGAAACAAAGAAATTCCACATACTTATCCAAGGTATTCACTGGTCACCTTGCGTACTGTGAGCATCCAGCCAAACAACGTGGCAGTGTGCGCAGGGATGGAAGGGACATTTTATTTTTTATTTTTGTAGATTGATAGTTTTCCAAAACCCTTTGCAAAGGGAGCTCGAGTGTCTTGGTTACCCCCCGTTAATTGCATTTAAGCAAATTTTCTTCAGTAATGAGTTGATATGTCTGCTCCCTGCCTTGTACAAAGTGAAAAGGAAAGTTGCCAAGACCCTAGGCAGGCAGCAAGACCCTCCATGGTCAGAGGGGCTGAGCCCACACCTGCACACAAAAATAACATCACATGAGATCAGAAGCCATGGCAGGATGTGCAGAATACCCCCACTGAAAAGCAGAGGTGCAACAGGTACTCTGAGAGAGAACTCTATCAACATCAGAGGCTCGAGACTTGTGGACGACCGGGCCGCGGGGTCGCTAAGCCCCGGAATCACCTCAAGGTAACCTCATGGTATGGTACCTGGCACTGGTTCATCTAGCTAGTAGTGGCTAGAGCTCAGGGCCTGGGGGCAGGTGGAGGGTAACTGAGGGAGCAGTCCAGAAATATGTTCTTAAATATCAGCCTGAAGGTATGTTACAGTTTTATTACCAAAACTACAATATTTAACGTTACATATGCCTAAATTTCATTATCAGCCAGGAATGTTGTTCCCCATTTTTGTTATATAGCATCTTATTATCACACCGGGAACAATTGTGTTTGTGCTCTTAAAGTAAACACAAAACATAAAAAGCGACCGACCTACTTCATAGAAAGCAAAAGTGAAGGATTATATACATAAAAATTCTCACGATGACATGAGAAAATGAAGACTTAAGATCACATTTAAATAGGGGCTCTGAGAGGGTATTCTGCTGGGGCCAATTTTCAATTTGCCAGTATTGAATAATTATTGAAAATTTATCCATTCATTTACTTTATCGTTATCAAGGTGCTATGAGTCATACAAGATCATATTACAATGAATACTATAAACATAATACTGTATTAGAAATTATACAAATAAACAAATCTACAATATAAAACATACCTCAAGGATACGTGCATATTTCCTGTTATATTCATTAAAATGTTGATCATCAAGAACCAAGCCATTAGCTGGCACAAGAGGGATGTCCATTTTCCCATCTTCAAATGCTCTTGTGATTGTGTCATATGTAGTCAGTCCTCGGCAAATTGCTATCGTTAAAGCAATCATCTTACGAATTTGGTGTAACAAGAAGCTCTCACCTGTTAATATGAAATCCACAATTATGTATCAAGTGCATAAATACAGTACTGCAATAGTTTATACATTTAACACTAGAAAGAAAAATCTCTCAGTTCAGTTCAGTACAGTACAGTATATCAAGGCAGTAGGAGCCCCACCGAAACTTAACCCTAGTTAACCAAAAGAACAATTGCAGTGAATGGATTCTGTTCTGTTTGAAATATCACTGCAACAGTTTGCAACATTTCCCAGTGAAAGGAATCCAGGTACAGTATAATACAGCACACTGACTGTTCACAAATGAGTGTTGTGTGTGAAAATATGTGAGTGAAATTGTGAGCAACATTGACTTTAATGTGAGAATTTATTCATCTATTCACCTACTTTGTTTTTCAGGCTCTTTGGTCCTGCCCCTAAACTGTCAGTCAACTGCTGTACAGGTTCCTGTACCTGTTTATTGGGCTCTTATCATACCTACATTTGAAACTGTATGGGGGTCTGCCTCCACCACATAATTTCCTAGTGCATTTCACTTGCTAATTATGTTGACACTGAAAAAATCCTTCCTAATGTCTCTGTGGCTCATTTTGATACTAAATTTCCACCTGTGTCTCCGTGTTAAATAGTTTATCTTTATCTACCCTATCAATTCCTTAAACAATTTTGTAGGTGATAATTATGTTTTCACTAACTCTTCTGTCTTCCAGTGATGTGAGGATGACAGTAGATTTGTTACACATGATCTTCCTCATTGAAAACCATACTGACTTTCTTACCAGTATGGTTCTTATCTCCAGGGTCTTTATCCATTAGGTTTTAACTTTTTTTTTTGTTTACTACTGTGCTTGTTATGATATGTGCCTATAATTCAGAGCGGTTCCTTTGTCACCATTTTTTTGTAGATTGGAACTATGTTTGCCTTTTTTTTCCCATATATCTGCTAAAGACCCCCCCCTAGATGTTGAACCAATATCCCAAGTTGCCTAACAAGCCAAATTTTCCTGAAATACTATATTTTTCACAATTGTTTTCTTATGGAATGATAATGCTTTCCATTATTCTCAAGTTTTAAATGGACCCACAGAGATATAATGGTCAAACCTGTAAGTACATCAACTCCCACTGAGGCAATATATTTAATTTTTGAAGGCCATTATTGATCAAAACAACGACCAGAAAGCATTATTGCTAAACAAAATTGATACAAAGATTTACTCTATAATAAAGATCTAAGGGTGGTTCTGAATAGAAAACTTTCACCTGAGAATCACATAAAGAACATTGTGACAGGAATATATGCTGTGCTTTCCAACTTTAGAATCATATTTACATACATAGATGGCAAAATATTAAAGAAACTATTCATGACCTTTTTGAGTCCAAAGTTGGAATATGCAGCATTTGTATGGTGCCCATACCTCAAGAAGCACATCAATAAATTGGAAAACATGCAATGACAAGCAATTAAAGTTGCTGGAACTGAAAAAAAGAAGAGTTGCAAGGAAAAGAAAGGAGGCATTGAATATACCAAAACTAGAAGATAATAAAAACTGATACAAATCAAACATTACAAACAATGCTTAGCAATAGATGAGCAACTCATTCACTGCCGATCATTTTTTACCCCAACTCGCCCAGCCACCACCTGGAGGTAATCCAGGTCCTGGATGACCAGATTTATCAAGACCAATCCAGCAGAGAAAATCAACATAAAACAAGCCTCCAATGAAAGCTGACCGTTGGGTGCACATCAACTCTGGCAAACCAGCTGACGAGGGAAGGCATTCAAAGTCATGGATAAGAAAGAATCACTTAATTATCCCAAGTGCACCTGAAAAGCATAGAGCTAACTACATGTATCAACTCCCTATCGATATACCTAGTAGTGGTGACAAGTACACAAACTCTAGAAAACAAGGCAACTGAAGGGGGACACAAGCTGGCAAATCAGGGAAGTGAGTCCCAGAGCCAAAGTTGGAGTGAAACAGTAAATAGGGAATATGCAAGATGGACTGTATAAAACACAATCACGGAATGAAAAGAACAAAAACACAGCAATGACACAACATGGAACAAAAATTACAGGAATAGCCAAGTGCACTTATCTGTGCCAAGAAAGAGCAAATTGACCCCTTTTGCAATTGATCACCTCACAGTAGCAGGTGAATGAGTGAGTGAGTGAGTGAGTGAGTGAGTGAGTGAGTGAGTGAGTGAGTGAGTGAGTGAGTGAGTGAGTGAGTGAGTGAGTGAGTGAGTGAGTGAGTGAGTGAGCGTGCGTGTGTGCAAGAGAGGGGTGGGGGGGGGTTGTGAGCCACAACACTAGGTGCCCCGGGCCAGCATCCAGTGGCACCAGAGCAAATTAGCACTAATTTTTTCACCCGTTGCAAACAAATTCTTTGTTTTGTTTTCATCATTTGAATTATTTCTTTACAAGTGTGGATTTTTTGTTTTGTTTTCTCCCTTTTTGGTTGGGTCACCTTAGTTTTGGGTCAGCCTGGGTTTTAGAGGCCTGAGATGCTTTTTAAGATTTAGCTGTGCCAAGTCTTCAGCTATTGACGAGGCATTCCCAGAAAATAGCAAACTCATGAATTATTTACTATACCTGTTATTTTGATGGAGAGCCATTCTAAGCCATCACGCTCAAATGGCTGACCACAGTCTATATCAATAATATTGCGCCAAGCACGAGCACTATGGCATTTTCTGAAAGCAATTAGATGCGATTAATAAAACAAGTACAAATATTTACCATTTAATTTTGTTGGGCAATATAAAACATGCAGCTAAAAGATTTAACATTAAGTGTAATGAAATGCCCCTTTCTGGACCCCAGCTCATTAGCTTCCTACAGTTAAAGTGGTCAGACCAGCTTATGCCACGTATCGAAGACACTGTCTTTGCATGCCAGGAATAAGGGCCCAGTACAACTGAAATAGTACCAATGCTTAAGTTCTGGGAAGCTATACAGAGGCCCAACCATAAAATAAATTACAGAACAGTGGTACCCCCCATTATCCAGATCACCTTTTTCTGAATTTTCAAACTGTTCGAAAATCAAAATTTCCAGATCTCCACTACTTTATCTGTAGTCTTGGTACAATTCAGTGGTGGAGGACACTTATTTGTACCAAAGAACATAAAAACTTCTGTTTGCCTACATATATATTGGTGCATTCCTATTAAAACATGACTACAGATATGCTTTCATTTAGCAAGCACCACCCAGCTCACACTCAGTCTCTCAAACCATTCTTTAGAAACTTTTTGATTTTGCAAGTACAGTACTGCATTATTGTGTTACAACAACTACCTTAATTAATGAAGATTTTTGGTGGCAGACAGTAAGTAAAAACATAAATATTATTTTTTCCAAAAGAAATTAATAAAGCAAATGCTGCTGCTTACACTCACACATGAGAAGTGAAATTGTGAAACTTGTGACGGCCTTTATACATATGCAGCAACTTTCTGAGATCTTCTAAAACTTCCTGGCTGATTCGATAATCCTCACATACTCTCTGTTAACGGAAAATTGTGTGTAAATTAATGAACATTCACTATCATTTAAAATTAAAAATGGAACTAAATTCTTTTAATTGTTTCCTAAGCAATAAACTGGCAATTTGCTTATATTATCTAAGCTTGGTATAAGTCTTTCTATACCTAGAATGTCTTGAGACTACAAATTATTAACCCTTGTTCTGCACGAATCATACAGGGATGACCACAACATATCTGACCATCCTCTGCCAGTCATCTAGGGATGATTTAACATATCACATAAGATTTAAAACTCCTATAGGAACAAGGGGGCTTACATTGGTTTTCTCAGGCCTCCAGTAAACAGACGACATTTTTGCAAATAAATTGTGGACACAATTCCTGAGTGTGGAGAACTCGGTGTTGAGTGAGCAACCAAGTGTAGTGCATGCAGCATGAACTAACATCACTGCTGTTCACCTTGTGACCACACCATCACTTAAAAAGACGAAATATATAAGGAACTGCTATTATTTTGCAATGACAGTATCACAAAAGATCCTGACTGTAATAAAGATTATGTACAGTATTCAGATATCAGTAAGCACAATGCTGTTCATGATGTTCACAATGCAAAGCAGACAATCACAGCACTCTGCCATTGTTTGGTACATCTAAGCATCTTGAAGTGGCAGCTCATGTTTCTTTAGAAAATAAACTTGTGGAAATTTATTAATCTTCAGGATTTAGTGATCAGGATTCTGATAATAGCAGCATTGTCTAAAATTAGTGATGTGCGTAATAAGTCGGGTGGAGGAATTTTGCCCAGTCAGGTGGCAACGTCAGCTGACTAGTGTTAGGTGGTGCAATGCCGTTTGAACTCACTAGAAATAGCTTAGCGGTTTAAAATAAATATAAATATAAATATATATATATAATATATATATATATATATACAATGGAACCTCTATTATCGAGTTTAATCCGTTCTGGCACCGAGTTCGTTATCTGGAAAACTCGTCTTAAGAAACAAATTTCCCCATTTAAAATAAAGGAAATAAATTTAATCCGTTCCACTCCCAAAAACATCCATACTTGTATGACATTTTTTTATGTAAATATAATACTGCACATGTAATTATAAATGTTTTGTTATACTGTTTTAATGTTTACCTTATGAAGAGTAGTTGCTGGCTTGAGGGAGACGATGGGGAGGTGGGAAGGCAACCCGTTCTCGCAAATTTAATAAGTCAATATTGACTTATTAGTTGCGTGCATAGGTGACATACTAAACATAATAGTTTCCCTTGAAAAGCTTCATAGAAAACACCGACCTTACCTAACCTACTTAGTATGTTAAAATAAGCATCTTATAGCTTCGTAATTACAATTGTTACTTAACCTATTATAGGTATAGGTTAGGTAATAATTGTAATTACGAAGCAATAAGATGCTTATCTTAACATACTAAGTAGGTTAGGTAAGGTCGGTGTTTTCTATGAAGCTTCTCAAGGGAAACTATTATGTTAAGTATGTCACCTATGCACATATTTAATAAGTCAATATTGACTTATTAAATTTGCGAGAACGGGTTGGGGAAGGAGGAGAGGGGTTATGGTGTGGAAGGAGAATCCACCTTTGAGTCAGACGGATTCTCTCTTCTTGGGAATTTCACCCAAATTTCATTTCAAATGTCACACAAGGATGCGTTAGACCAGCACCAAATAAAAAACTACGTCGATTGCACTCGTGTCAACAACACAATGGTCTTACCACGAAGATACACTACAATGCCTTTCTCCCAAATAGGCTATGTGGCTATTAGAGAAAACGGAAATTTCATGGCAAACATGTTTATACTATCCCCAAGTCGATCGGATAAGAATTAGATTTTATAGAAATATTTGCTCAAATGACACTTGAGCGCGGTATTTGGGTGCATTCAAGAGAAAAAAGTGTGTCACGTTCAAGCGACATATACCTGCGAAAGTGATAACACTTTCACAAAGTGTTATCACAAAGTGATAAATTAATTAAACATTTTCACACACCGGGTTGTCACTGCTTTATCAGAGCAGCTTTTCCAAGAACGCGTTCACCTTTTCAAAAATTCCCAACACTTCCCTGATCTCAGTGGAAGAGGCAACATCCTCCCTTACCTCCTTATTCCCTTACTAATGGTGTAAATTGTTGATGAGGACCTGCCATACTCCCTTGTGAGATCAGTCACACAGACACCACACTCATGCTTTGCTATAATTTCCTTCTTCAAATCCACAGTAATTGTGTCTTCCTCTTGAAAACACTATCTTTAGCAAGCAGCTTCTTTGGCGACATCGTGTGTTACAAATTGTAGTCACAAAACCACTAAAAACACAAAGAAAAGCGCAAATAAATCCAAAGGAATGCTTGTCGTGTGCGATACAACAACAACACTGGCGTCGGAGGCGTCCAAGAATTTGCGAGAACCTGCGAGACGCTAGGAAGCACCATGTGGTTTTGCTCGTTAATAGAGGTGAAGCTCGTCAATAGAGACAAATTTGCTGCGAGTGGCTCGCTCGTTACTGGAAATGCTCGTTAATAGAGCCGCTCATTAATCGAGGTTCCACTGTATATATATATGTCGTACCTAGTAGCCAGAACTCACTTTTTGGCCTACTATGCAAGGCCCGATTTACCTAATAAGCCAACTTTTCCTGAATTAATATATTTTTTCTAATTTTTTTCTTATGAAATGATAAAGCTACCCATTTCATTATGTATGAGGTCAATTTTTTTTATTGGAATTAAAATTAACGTAGATATATGACCGAACCTAACCAACCCTACCTAACCTAACCTAACCTATCTTTATAGGTTAGGTTTGGTTAGGTAGCCGAAAAAGTTAGGTTAGGTTAGGTTAGGTAGGTTAGGTAGTCGAAAAACAATTAATTCATGAAAACTTGGCTTATTAGGCAAAACGGGCCTTGAATAGTAGGCTGAGAAGTCCGTTCTGGCTACTAGGTACGACATTATATATATATATATATATATATATATATATATATGTCGTACCTAGTAGCCAGAACTCACTTCTGAGCCTACTATGCAAGGCCCGATTTGCCTAATAAGCCAAGTTTTCATGAATTAATTGCTTTTCGACTACCTAACCTACCTAACCTAACATAACCTAACTTTTTCGGCTACCTAACCAAACCTAACCTATAAAGATAGGTTAGGTTAGGTTAGGTTAGGTAGGGTTGGTTAGGTTCGGTCATATATCTACGTTAATTTTAACTCCAATAAAAAAAAATTGACCTCTTACATAATGAAATGGGTTGCTTTATCATTTCATAAGAAAAAACTTAGAGAAAATAAATTAATTCATGAAAACTTGGCTTATTAGGCAAATCGGGCCTTGCATTGTAGGCTGAAAAGTGAGTTCTGGCTACTAGGTACGACATATATATATATATATATATATATATATATATATATATATATATATATATATATATATATATATATATATGTCGTACCTAGTAGCCAGAACGCACTTCTCAGCCTACTATGCAAGGCCCGATTTGCCTAGTAAGCCAAGTTTTCATGAATTAATTGCTTTTCGACTACCTAACCTACCTAACCTAACCTAACCTAACTTTTTCGGCTACCTAACCTAACCTATAAAGATAGGTTAGGTTAGGTTAGGTAGGGTTGGTTAGGTTCGGTCATATATCTACGTTAATTTTAACTCCAATAAAAAAAATTGACTTCATACATAATGAAATGGGTAGCTTTGTCATTTCATAAGAAAAAAATTAGAGAAAATATATTATTTCAGGGGCCATGTCACCGAAAGTCCGATGAAAAATGGAATATTTACGAAAAATTACGAAAAATACTACAACGTTCTGGCAACACTGTGGTCCAAACCGTTTAATGATATCTTGAAAAATAACGTAATTAGAGTCAAATTTCCCGCTGCAACTTTCGTGAATCTGGTCCTCGCGCCGTGAGTACGCCGCGGGGTATTGTATCTTACGTTGTAGATGTCTTATTTTTCGTAATAGCGTTGAAAATAACATGTTATGCATAAAATGAATATAAACTAACCATATGGCAACACAACATATGGTCTGACACAGGGTGGTGCAGTCAGTGACTGCGTGTCTCTCATGGAGAGAGGATGTATGCTGACGCGCTCACACAATATCTCCCAGAACATGCTATTTTTGGATTTTTAGCTATTTGTACTGCAATATGACTTACCAAACGAACAAGAGAGAAGCATTGACAGCTAGATGCATGCGAGCTCTCCATACGAGCTGGCCGCAATGCGTAAATCACCACTCACGAGTGACCGCAGGTTCAGTAGACTTTGAGAGCGCGCTACGCAACTCCAACTTTTAATACTAGATAAAATTTCACAGCCTTTATTTATTATTCTATTTACATGAAACTTGCACATTATATGTAGAAAATACGCCTCTATAAACGCATGTCATTATTCTTATCTACGTAGATTTATTGATTTTATAAATAATGATACACCTCATTTTGTTGCATACGTTTTTGGGAAACTTTTATAAAATCTGTATTATTGCACTAAATACATCTAGGAAAATAATGTGACATGCAAATCTTTATTATATAGTAAGGTCATAGCTGAGTGTCTTATAAATGATTTTGGTTCACAATTGTGGGCTGTGAAATTTTTTGAACATGGTTGAAAAATTCGTCTTTTTTTTGTTTTTTGTTTTTCTCCGTCTCTATTTAGGCTGAGATGCTGAAACTTGGCCTATGTGCAGCACCTTTCACATGTATCAGGATAATAAATTATGAATACCCTACAACAACTTTTTATTTCGGGTGAGATGGCCCCTTCAGGAAAACTTGGCTTATTAGGCAAATCGGGCCTTGCATAGTAGGCTGAGAAGTGCGTTCTGGCTACTAGGTACGACATTATATATATTATATATATATATATATATATATATATATATATATATATATATATATATATATATATATATATATATATATATATATATATATATATATATATATATATATATATATATATATATATATATATATATATATATATATATATATATATATATATATATATATATATATATATATATATATATATATATATATATATATATATATATATATATATGTCGTACCTAATAGCCAGAACGCACTTCTCAGCCTACTATTCAAGGCCCGATTTGCCTAATAAGCCAAGTTTTCATGAATTAAAGTTTTTTCGTCTACCTAACCTACCTAACCTAACCTAACCTAGCTTTTTTTGGCTACCTAACCTAACCTTACCTATAAATATAGGTTAGGTTAGGTTAGGTAGGGTTGGTTAGGTTCGATCATATATCTACGTTAATTTTAACTCGAATAAAAAAAAATTGACCTCATACATAGAGAAAAGGGTTGCTTTATCATTTCATAAGAAAAAAATTATAGTAAATATATTAATTCAGGAAAACTTGGCTTATTAGGCAAATCGGGCCTTGAATAGTAGGCTGAGAAGTGAGTTCTGGCTACTAGGTACGACATATATATATATATATATATATATATATATATATATATATATATATATATATATATATATATATATATATATATATATATATATATAATTTTGTTTCTTCAAACTTCTTCAATGTTTAAACCTACCTCTGAATAAGGGGCAAAGGCAAAAGTAGGACACAAGTATGAATAAGTACGGGAATCACACCATATTTTACAGTTAAATCCTTCATAAACACGATACACGGCCATCACACGAATCTGGTCACAAAGGTGTTTGTTGATTTCCTCGTCCACGTTAGGCACAACAGCTGCAAAGTGGAGTACAGTCCTAGAGAGATTATTTTTTTTTAATACAGTTCAGTTGGCACTCAATCTAAAGGAAGAATGAATTCCTAAAAATTTTCATGCAGATCAATGTCAAAATTGTATAAATAAAATCTAGTACAGAATGTCCTGAAACGCCTTTTCCTGATGGGCTATCAGTAGCTTGCTGTAATTTGTTCTACAATGAGACGTGCCCCCTGGGCCAAGATTCATCAAGCATTTATGCATCTACTTACAAAACCTAAACATCTTTCAACAATCATGCTAGCTTTGTTTACACTTATGAAGCAGTTTACGAGCTTTGAACTTCACAATCTAAAGTTATTATTGTCACTGTACAACCAACCTCGTAGTCCTTTAAAGTTTATAAACTGTTTAACAAATGTAAACAAAGCAACCATGATTGGAAGAGATATACAGGTCTCATAAGTGATGTGTAAATGCTTGATGAATCCTGACCCTGGCCTCTGAAATCAGTGCTGCCCTATTGGGAGTCAGGACCAGAATCTGGCTTTCTCTTATGAGAGAGAGTAGCTTGGAGATGAGATATCAATCTAAAACCAAGAAAAAGCTAACCAGAAGGATTGACAAAATAAAACTAATTCCTGCCTGAGGGAATAAAGAAAGTTGGAGGCAGACAATGCTAATGATCATTGCTGCAGGGCAAACAAAACTAGTATGTTGACCAATCCACACAATAGAAAATGAAGGGACGACGACGTTTCGGTCCGTCCTGGACCATTCTCAAGTCGATTGTAGACTTGAGAATGATCCAGGACGGACCAAAATGTCGTCGTCCCTTCATTTTCTAGTGTGTGGATTGGTCAACATACTTCAGCCACGTTATTGTGACTCATCGCCTACAGACAAAACTAGCTCTGATGCACCTGACTACCACCAGATGGTAGCCCAGGTAACCCACTGCTTACTTCCAGGGGTGCTTCTGCACAGGCAATTGGATTTTCTGAAAGGGAACATGACACAAGCAGAACTAGAAACTTCGCGAAACGAAACTTGTGAGCCGTACTCTAGAGTATGAACTCACGAAACCCGTCCTTACTTTCTTATTTACAGTATAGGTACGTTACTCTAAACTAGGGATATATAATCAATGGGCATTTATACACACTTCAAACACAAGAAAGACCACATGGGACTGATACCATATTTTTGCATTGGCGGGACTCGAGAAACACTCAAAGCGCGTGCATTACATTTATTTAACCACAGGAAAAGGGATAATACACCAAAGGGAAAATCTCACTCACCAGATTAACAAATACAGTACTCTTCACTTGGATATAAATGGAGGTCAATAACCTCACACAGTAAGGCAAGTACCTCACAAGCACACACCACACAACCTGTGTGTATGGAGTCTCAGTCCTCTCTCCCACATGGAGTGGAGGGATGCTCCTCTCATGAAAACGTGCAGGATAACTTTTACACGCAGAATCATACTCATTTACTAATACATACTGTACTCTCAAACACAAATGAAACAAAAAATTAACACACACACACAAAACAAACTGATATTTGAAATAAGAGAAACATTTACATTATCAACCACAAAAGCTAAACTTTATACACCAGACATTACAGCAACCAGAAGAAATGTTGGAAGCATAAGTAACCAACCCCCATGCAACAAGTCTCGCCCGGGAACAACCTCAAAGCACTATCTAACCTGGGATCAACTTAACGAGGAGTCACCCCTGGGAGGAACCGAAGCCCTCAGCAAAGATAACTTTAGAGAGAGAATAGTCATCATTGCCAGCACAGGCTGAGGTGAATGCAAGCACTAGGAATAATGTGAATGGGATGCCCACTCATGAAACTGCATGTAGCATATAACCACCAGGCCAGCTAGAAGAGCCAAGGAAACTTTAACTGAAGAAGCCATCATATCTATGAGAAGGCCTTCACTCAGTATATTCCAAAACCTTTCTCAGAGGGAATTTGAGTGCGTTGTGACTTGCTTTCTTTACATTCAGAGCAGTTTATTTCAGTATTGAGTTGATCTTTGAGCCTCATGTACTTCTCATTCATAAAAAAATCTTATAGGATTTTTGACCAGAAATGACCAGTGCTTAAGCTCAGGAAAGGTACTTAATGGGGTTACTTCCCCCCTCTTCAAAAACTGTGACTATGAAGTTACCAATTCAAATCAGCTCACAGAGAGAGCTTGGCAAGGCATTCACCACACACACTGGCTCTCCAAATGTTTACCCTTTAGCAAATTCTTCCTAGTAGTTATGGCCCACCACAAACTCGAGCAAGGTTGTAGGGTATACCAATTACCAAAGTAAAATACGTATAACACTTTCCCTGACTTACGAAGGGATGCAGACACCAACAGTCTAGCTGCAGACACACCCTTATCAGTTCGAGAAGAACGCTGGTAGAAATAAAGTTGAGGTATGAACAATTCTTGCCGAGTGATCAAATCTGCAGCATGCATTGCTGCAAATAAATCCTTTTCAATAGTATGGGTACACGTATTCCTGTTGACATTAAGGTATATTAGCTATATATTAATGACACGAGGGTGATTGACAAAGATATACTTGAGCTGACATATGTATAAAAAATACAGCATTGAACATAATGACATGCTTCTTTCTGGTATAGCCTGGTGATGCCCCTGAAGCTATACCTCTGAAATGGCTTCCCACTACTAGGTCACATCAGTTGCACGAGTGTCGTTTGGCTTACCGGAGACCAGAGCCAGAACCTGGTCCCCCTCATAGAGATGAAACTATCATCTCCACCTTCACTGGGAAAGTACGGTATCCAAAAAAATAGCAAAGCTTTACAAACAACTGCAAGATTCATAGGAAATGAAGCATTGTAAGAACCAAATGACTCCACGAATGATTCATTCCAAACAACTGATTCAGTAGAAATCAGCTCAAATCCAGTAGTACCAAAAACAGCCATCAGGCAGCCTAGAGCCCCCAGCCAGCTCCCTATCAGTCTGGAGCTGCACAATACCTGCTTGAATGAACATCAATGAACTGATGAACCCGGTAGAGGGAGGATGGGAGTCAGGGAGCCACCAAAGATCTACCAGAAATAGGCATTTCATTACATTCAACATGGGTTTTCTGGGAGGAGCCATGAAGCTAACCAACCACTGAGCAAAAGGCAAACAAGGAAGTTACCAGGAAGGGAGAGAGAGACAGCAAATATTAGGTCTAAGAAGAGATAGTGGGCCAGGAAACCTGCCCAGTGCAACATATGATTACCGGGGACCAGAAACATGATCAAATATCAGGCCATTGAGATCCCTGTCCCGCCTCATCCCAAGCTAAACCCCGCCCCGACTCCGAAACCCTCAAACGTTTGGGAGCCGGGAAAAGGGGGGGAGAAGGAGCAGGGTGGACCACACCCACTGAGAACGGAATCAGGGAAAGCGGGCGGGCAAAACCAAGGTCGAAGCGACCAACACAACCAATTCTGTGTCCCTAAAACCAAAGGGAACAGCTTTGGGCATCTGACCGGGCCACAAACCAGATGCATCACAACAACAAAAACCTAAACTGCAATGCAGCCACTGCCTGACCCCCTAAGTTCCCCTAAGAAGAACACGAAAGCTGGAGAACGAGCAGGGAACAAGTCTCGCACATTTCCGGGTCGTAGGTATCCCCGACTTAACAAGCAGCATGATGGAGGGGGAACAGATGATCGTCACCCTGAGACAAGGGCAACAAACAACCTTCAAACTCGCACAAAGCGAGTGGGAACTCGGAAGACATATCTATAGCTGCACCGAGCCCCAAAGGGTTTACCAGGCCCCGCAGAAGTAGAAATCCCAATAGGAAGCCCAGGCACTGGTGTAGCTAAAGCCGGTTAAACCCTGTCTAATACCAGGCAAACTGACCCCAAGACATCATGCGTGCAATTTCGAGGGGGCCCAGAGGACCACCACCAAACACAACCTAGGCAAACCTAATCAGAAGCTAGGCAGACCACCTCCAGGAAATAACAGAAAACTAGAAACCCTCGAAAATACACCACAACAACCAGAGGCCAGACAGACACACGGTTGCCGCAATTATGCAAGCTGAGCAGAACACTGTATGGCCCAGCCAACAACAACACTCCCTACCCAGGGCAGACAGAGCCCCACAACCTCCGCTGAACCCCAGGGGCAAGGTTGTCCCGAACATGAAATCCCAAACATCCTAGGGAAGAAAACCCTAAATATGCAGGGTTAGTACCTGCCGGGCACAAAGGGAAGGTAACCCTAAATGAATGCAGCTCGAGCACACTATAACACGTGGCCAATGCCCAAACAAACAATGCACAACCACACAGGGCAAAATCCTGACAGGAGAATGAGGCTAGCAATAATGTCTGCTCTATGCGACATCAGTCGACTACCAGTGTCAGCGCTTGGTCGCCGGGGAGAGGGGGGGAGGGGTCACTAATAGGCTTTGTTCGGTCTTAGGTTGCAATGTTTTATCAGTCGGGGGTTTGAAATGGTCCTCCTACCTTTCTGGGTCATACCCCTTGGTTGATGGCAAACATGACTCTATTCTCATAAAGTGGAGTGTTCATAAGCCATTGCACCCTTTGCCTCACTGAGGGAAACTGGTTGGTTCTGGCTCGTGGTTCCCGGTAGGCTCAAAACTTCAATTAACTGAAGCTCTTGACTAAAATAATGGATATCAGCCCATTAGCTTCAGGGAGTCGTATGCCCCCCCCCCCCCCCCCGGAAAAGATTATGTATTACAAAATATTTACTTTTCAAAAATTTTAATGAAATAATCTCCATAAATCAAACTAACGTTTGCAAGCCATGGTATCCTTGACCATTGAAGGAGAGGAGCAAGGCAAACTTCTTTCTGATCTTCTCAGTCGAAATTTCAGGTACAGGAGTTAGTTTGATGTGCTTCACCTCAGCCTCTGTCATCTCATGCTCAGGGTCATATTTCACACTTGTATCTGTCAGGAGTATCAAACATCAGTTACTTGGCCAAATTATGATTATGAAGACGAGGAGTCACAATAACGTGGCAGAAATATGTTTACCAAACCACACACTAGAAAGTGAAGGGACGACGACGTTTCAGTCCGCCCTGGACCATTCTCAAGTCGATTGTGAAGAGGAAAGGAGTCGAGACAATAAATAGGCAAGAGAGAGATGAGGAGAAGATAATATTAGAGGAAGAAAAAGCAAGACAAAAGGTATGCAAGGTACCTTTTGTACCGTCCATGGTCCAGGACAGACGGAAACGTCGTTGTCCCTTCACTTTCTAGTGTATGGTTTGGTTAACATGATTATGAAGTCCTAATTCAAGCAGCTAATATCCAGTTAAAGTACATACAGTGAAGTACAGTATGTCAAAGGTAATCAAAAACACCATCTTAAGTTCTTACTTGCCAAGTCGGGCAAAAACTGATTGTTTTTACCACTGACTAAAGTTTCTGCAACTTTTGGAGGAAACCAACCCTCAAGAGAAAGATTGTAACACTTCTTTTCTGGCCATGGTCCTATCCATCTTACAAATTTTCCTAAAATCTTATGCCAGTATCTTGACAACACTGAAATTGCAAGAACGATATATATTAATTTGTATACATAGTAGCAAGATGTAAATACAGTAACGTACAGTATTTTTTTTAATTTAAGAGCTTGCAATTTTTAAATTATAATTTAATAATTGCATTTACTACCTTACACATTTAACCAATAAGCTTAATACAGTACTTTAATTTTGAGCTATAATACTCAGTTTCTCCCTAAAGTAAGACTACTAGTCCCCTAAGGAACACATCATTAACTGGTAGGAGAGGAGAGTGGGGGAACAAGAAGCTTTTCAGATGTAACCCAAAAAAGTGGCAGTTCATTACACTCAATGCTCCAAGACAGTCCTTTCAGTACCACCCCAGAACTCCTTCACCATGATGCCTCAGGGAGGAACAAACAATAATTTACAAATGAGAGGCATAAGGCTAAGAGATATTACACACCAAAAACAAAAAAGAAACTAAACTAAAACAAACGTACTTGAGACAGGTAATGTCATGATGACAGTACAAGAGGTAATAAGACACCAAACCCCAGGAATGAGCCATGTCAAGAGGAAATGGTTTTTCACTATAGATGCTCTAGACACACCACAGATCTTTAACACCAACTGATATTCACCAACAACAGTGCTGTTGGTGACATTGAGGGGACTTGACAAGGTGGATAAGGACAGCTTCTTTAAAATGAGAGAAAGTAGAACAAAAGGACATAGATGGTAGCTGAAAATGCAAGCGAGTTAAAGAACAGTAAAGAAATATTTGTACCCGGTACAGGTGGTCAATAATTGGAATACACAAAAAGAAGAAGAAGTGTGGTTGGACATGTAAATGCCATGTCCAACCACAATTTTAAAGCCAGAGTTGACAAAAAATTTGAATGTCAGGAAAGTTAAATTATAACACAACAGGTACAACATGGCTAGACCTCACTTCTCCATAGTCATTGTTAGGTATGTACCAACACCAGTATCACTACTAGACACACCACCAACATCAGCAATACAACCACCACCAATGACACGACCAACACCAACGACACAACTACCACCAATGACACAGCCAACACCAACATCAGCAACACCACCACCACTAACATCAGTGACACAACTACCACCAATGACACGACCAACACCAACAACACAACCACCACCAATGGCACGACCAACACCAACGACACAACCACCACCAATGACAAGACCAACACCAACGACACAACTACCACCAATGAAATGACCAACACCAACAACACAAACCACCACCAATGACACGACCAACACCAACGACAACTACCACCAATGACACGACCAACACCAACGACACAACTACCACAAATGACAGGCAACACCAACATCAGCGACACCACCGCCACTAACATCAACGACACAACTACCACCAAAGACAACCCTTTGTCATTTCCTTTACCCAAAACGCTGTGCGTATTAGTGGCTTTAGGTATTGTATGTGCTAGTTCTATCTATAAATCCAACATTATGTTTGTAACTCATCTTCCATATATGTACTTTTACCTGAATAAACATTTTGAATTTTTTGAACCAACGCCAACATCTGCAACACAACTACACGTACCACCAATGACATGACCAACATCAGTGACAATTACCACCACCACGGCCATCACCATGGGGAGCTGGTCGGCCGAGCGGACAGCACACTGGACATGATCCTGTGGTCCCGGGTTCGATCCCGGGCGCCGGTGAGAAACAATGGGCAGAGTTTTTTCACCCTATGCCCCTGTTACCTAGCAGTAAAATAGGTACCTGGGTGTTAGTCAGCTGTCACGGGTTGCTTCCTGGGGGTTGGAGGTCTGGTCGAGGACCAGGCCGCAGGGACAATAAAGCCCCAAAATCATCTCAAGATAACCTCAACCTCAAGATAACCACCAACACAACCACCACTTTTACAAAAACTGTCAGCCAATCAATCATGAAAAATACATACAGGCCTCATGTTGTTTGACACAACACTTAGAAGTTGAACCCATGACACTTAACAAATCTATGTTCAGTTGAGTAATCTCCAGTATAGTATCTCCCAATTGCCAGTGTGCTCTAGATAAGATGCTTGAAAAAGATTCCTGCTATGCTATTACAGTGTTTTCCTGACCTGACTGGTTCAGATAGTGCCCAGAGGACCAGTAGAATCTTCTCCTAGCAACAAGCTGTGTGTCTTGTTCAAAAAGGTATTTTTAATGTACTGTAATTAAAGCCCGATTTTTGGTTTTTAGGTCTATGTAACCTGTTTTTAATATATAAGACATGTTACCAAATAACAGCAAATAATAAGGCAAAATATTTATTGTCTAGAGGTAGATGAAAATTTAAAAATAAAACTTACTTAAAACCATCTGTGACTACTGTTTTTCCTCTTCATGCATATATGTATGCGGACAGCTCTAAAAGGTACACTATACGATTGTTTTCTTGATTTTTCCAATTATGACGACGAATATCTGGGTTATACATCCAGGCCCCGCATGTAATGGATGGATGGATACTGTAAAATACACAATGAGTTTAAAAATATATTGAAAATATATTTGTATTGATATAATTAAATTGGCCTATATAAGACCTACGTCTTATATAGGTCTACCGTATTATCTGTATAATGTAAAGATGTCAAGTTTTTATGTAGTGCTGAATTTATTATCAATAAAAGCTAGGCCAAGTAAACAGTTTTCATATCGAGAGTAAGAACTGTAGCTTACATCAAAGATTATGTTAGCAAAATGTTTCAGGTAAAGAAGCCAAAGTGTTATGTAGTTTAATAAATCTCAAGTAAACTGTCATTCCTAATTGTTATACAATACTGGTATCGTACTGTACACTATAATGTAAAGTATTCGATGCTTAGATGCAAAATGGCCGAGTGCAAAACATTAACGATCAACTGGATTAAGAGGTGAAGTTTTTTCCAAACTGGATTAAGATGACTTTAAGAGGAAAATAAGTTGCTGGAAAAAGATCAACTGCTTGAGTGCTTGTAGAATGCAGGCAGTAGAAGCATGCTAAGCCTCTGTGTGGTCAGATTTCATAAACTTTGCAGGCTGAAAATACGTGTTGGCAACTTGTAAATCTGTAATATAAAATAAAGATGTGCTCATGGATAACCCTGATTAAGGATAAGGATGAAAAACAAAACTCTTGTTATGCTCATCAAAGCACTGCAAATGGTAGATGAGTGTCATGAATAATAACAAGGTACTCAAGTTTGGTTATTCGAAGAGTGGAATAAGCAAATGAAGAGAGATAACCAAGCTTTGTTTTCCACAGGGCCAACAAGGAATTGTAAGAGAAAATTAAAAATTTTACTTGAGGTTAATTTTAAAGATTTCTACGTTGGTGCTTTAAAAACCTTAATCTTTGGCACTGTTCGAGAAAAACACCAAAATAACACATCTAAATTATTGAGATGTATGAATATCATCAATCCGTATTCTCTGGAGTACAGGCGAGTGTTACAAAATAACTTAAGTGGAAAATATTAAAGAACTGGTTCCAATTCTATACATTGAAATAACTCCTTACAAGACCAGGAGGTAAAATGCCCCTGTTCAAATGCAGAGGTGCAATGGGTACGCAAAGACAATTCTGTCAACATTACGGGCCCAAGACTGTTCAACATTGTCCCTCTATACATAAGAGTCATAACTAGTCAACTTTTCAATGATCAATTGATAACTTGATGATGTGACCAATACTGTACTTTCTAACCTGATGTGTGTGTCTTATGAGAATAACAAGGATAAAAAATAATATTTAAATTATCAAAATAAAGTCTAAAATATAAATTTTAGTTTTTTCCTTTCAAGCATATGAAGAATCCACAAAGTTTAGGCAGATAGACCAGTAGACCCCTAAGAAGGATAATACTGTGCAAGGTGTAATATGATACATCTGGAGGCTGGCACAAAAAAATTATGTTTTGTCTCTGGACACAAAAAAACCAGAGTTGAATGTAATGACATGCCATTTTCTGGGTGAGCCTCGGAGGCTCCCTGGAGCTATCCGATTAATGTGATACCTTGAGGTGATTTCAAGGCTTAGCGACCCCGCGGCCTGGTCGTCGACCAGGCCTGCTTGATACCTTAGACCGGGGCATTAGTCTATGGAGTTCAGCCTACCAGGGACCAGAAGCCAGAACCTGGTACCCTCAGAGAGGTGCAGGGAGCAATGGCCCTAGAAAACCCCTCTGTGGTTGGGGTTTTTCCTTATCTGCCATCAACTAGTGTTGGGCACCCAGACAGGTAGCCATAACAAAACAAACCCCACACGGTAAGAAAATTACAACTACAGTACTCTAAAAACCGAAAAGAGAGGCAGAACTCCCTCCAATCCCAAGGAAACAAGGAAACATGCAAACGTCACACTCCACTGCCACGCTGCTCGTCCATGCAGCCCTCCCCGTGCCGGCTACCTAGCACTCCAGTTCAGAAGCTAAGCATCAAACAATGTGAAAAACTGCCGATGAGAAGGAGGAAGGGTTACCAGGGAGCCTCCGGGGCTCACCCAGAAAATGGCATTTCATTACATGCAACGCTGGTTTTCTGTGGGGAGCCCATACGGCTACCTGGAGCTACATAACCAAAGACAAGGAAAACGAGGGACTTACCCGGGAAGCGGCCACAACATACTCCTCAAAGCAAAGTCGAGACAACTGGCTGCAACCTGTAACCAGCTTGCGGCACGGTACCATTTCAAATGGAGACATGACAGAGACCAATAGGCTCAGCAGCCTGCACACCAGTTAATTGACAGCTGACAGGCAGGACCAAAGAGCTGAAGAGCAACCCCCTACAAGCACAACTAGACAAGTACATTCCCTATAAAATATTAAGGGTAATATAAATGGTGGTCATGGGATATAAGACAAGTTGACATGGAAATTTCAAACACAAATGAGCTAAAAAATATACAAATCTTATGGATAAAATGGTAATCAACAAGTGAAATGCACTTCAGAAGTTGCTGGCCCCTTCTATCAACAGCTTCTCTAACATGATACAGAAATAAAATAAGATACTGAAAAGCACGAGGTACAAATACCTAGGGCGGCGTGGCCTAGAGGGCTATATCAGTCCACGTCGACACCAACAGGTGAGCACATAGGCCTAGTCATCACAACCCAGCTGATCCAGCACCTTCTGAACGATCTTCTTTGTTTTATTCTTCCATCTAATTGTTTGCTTAGACCAGGTACAAGTAGGCTTCTGTAAGTCAAATACAAAAATCAGAGACAATGTTTAACCCAAGATCATTAACACTAATGGGGTTATAAATTACACGTCAACCCGGCTTAATTCCAACTCATTAGGTTCAGTAACGTGTCCTTGAACTCGGAGTGTGTCAACTTCTGCCATGGACTATAAATCACTATTGAAACTCAAAATCAGGCTAAAATAAATATATAATAGCTTAATTGTTTAATTTAAATACCAACAACAGTAAGTTAGTCCAAATCGAGTGCAGAAGTCTTGCGAATCATAAGAGAATGATTGTGTGCAGAAGAGGCGTGCTGGGAGAGGGTTCCAGGGCTGCCATAGCGTACAGAGGCTCACTATAGGGTGTTTTATGGCGGCCACATAGGATCCGAGCTCCTATACTAGCAGGGTCGGCGAACTACACATTCACTCTCTTATACCTATACCTCACAGATGCCAACTGAAAACAATACATAATCATTAGTCATTCGCGTAGCATATGGGACGTAGGACCTTCACGTAGATCCCAGGCTAGGCCAGGAAAACAAAGTAATTACATGGATATGAAGAGCTTATAGCAGCGGGCCCAGACGACGCATGGACAGGCGGAATGTTCATCCCCCGTCCGATTCCCTCAACGTTTTGACTTTATGCTTATCTCACTTGGTCTGTTGAAATGATCTAGCCGATTATTCTGAAACAATTGGAAGCTTTGTAATTTTAAAAAACGTTTTTTTTATATTGAGTTGGTCTGGACGGTTAATTTTTCCCTGCTGAAAGGGTAAAGTGTGAGAGTGCAGAGTCGGAACACATCGAGGAGCTCTCACGGAGTACACCGCTGTTTGGACACTCGGTTCTCTGCCTAATTTCGTGATTTCGTCATGTCTTGGTGGACTGCTTCCAGGTGGAGGACATGCAGATGACCTGGGCGAACTGTGTGTGGTGTCAGAGGTGCAACTAGTGCGTCAAAGTGGCTCTGGCCACCGATTCTTATGAAGACTTAGAATATGATGTCTTCTCAGAGGCAAAGCTTTGTCAGTGAGAGTGTAACAAACGGCCAGAGAAAAAGGTTTTCGTCGGGTTCACCGGATTGTCCTCACTTGCAAAAGAAAATTTGCCGACAGACAGACATGATGGAGAGTCAAAAACTAGCTAATTTCTCAGTTGCTCCCAATGGTGTTAGTAAAACCACGGTCCTCGGGAAGAAGCAAGGGGCAGAAAAGAAGGTCTTGGCTATTAAGAACTTTAAAGGTAAGACAGCAGGCCAGTTTTCCTTGCCTGTATGGTGTATGAGTTGCAATGAGCTATTAATACAAGTTTAATTACAAGATGAACAGTTGTATATCCTAGACAATATGGGGTCAAAGTTAAGGCTTGGGAGTATGTGTGTGTGTGTGTTTGTAATTCAACATATCAACACAAGTTGTACACAGATTTTCTTGCCATTGTTTTTGCCATTGACTAGTGGAGATGACATGGTCCTGCTTAAATATTTAAGGCTAGTTGCAATCGCTTTTGCTAGAGTGTGATGCGTAATCTGCTACTCATCAAAGTTTGATTTATACTGACAAAATATATAACAGCTTGCACTGTTTAGATGTAAACACAACAGGCCTGTGTTCGCAGTGTTTAATGTGATCTGAAATCATTCCTTAAACGGTAGGAAACCAGATTAATAGTTTGCCAGCTGTCAAAGTTTGGAGTCCCTGTTGGTTCCTGGGTGGTGTTTGTGACCCTTATCTCTTGAAGCATTACGGGACCATATTACACAGTAGACTTAAATTCTCTTGAAAGAACTCGATATAGAATGTGAAACTTAATTCCTAAAGTACTTGAAGTGTGTTACCAGGAATCTGTGCTAGGGAGATAGATTAGGAGAGCATACTTGACATTCTTGTAGGACAAGGGGAAGTCCAATAAAAGTTTATAAGTGGGTAAAGAACACTTACAAAGATGGATGTAAACAAAGTCTTCAAGTTATCTATCCGGGTCACAACTCATAACAGTGGCTATAAGCTGGAGGAGATTGGGTTCAGGAAGTATATGGAAATGTACAGAAGTGGTTAGGGAACAGGATGGTAGATGAGTGGACTAGGTTGCTAGCCAACATCAAGACAAATGGTATAGCTGTCTTTAAATATAGACATAATAAATACATGGGGAAGATTGGTTGGAACTAAATGGAGGCTGCCCCCCCAATTGGGATACAAGACCTGCTGCAATGACTCCTATCTCGTGTTATTTTCTTATGGAATAAATTTCCATCTAGCCTTGTTGAGGGTTAGCAATTTAGCTTTAAAAATAGGATTGATACAAACGTGAAAATGGTTGGATTTAAATAGGATTAGTTATGAATACACTCTCGTATGCCTGCATCAAACATATTCAAATTACTGTACTTAAGTCAGTATTCAAAGGAACTTGAGTTACTCCTGAGAAAGTGCTGTGGATTTTTCTGATATGGTCAGCTTTCCAATAATGTCCAGAACAGTAGTAACCTATAGTGTGTAGTTGTACCACATATGAACTCTATATAATACAGATGTGTATTTATTTAGATTGATAATGCAGTTACCCACATATTGCTAAATGTAACCTAACCTATCCTAACCTAACAAGAATACATTAGTTCCAAAATTAGGAGGAAGTCATTTGTTTGATATACAAGCAGTTCCCCAATTACAGATGAGTTACGGTCTGAGACTGTGTTTGTAAAGCATTTGTTTGGAATATGGAGTGAGGTTTTCTATAGATGCAATGCTATAAGTGGGAGATGCGTTCAAAGGCCACCAAAAATCTTCACAAAACCAATATGTTTGGGACACATAAAAAAACACAACGTTATTTACATTTAATGAAAGAGTTATCCTGCTTGTCAAAGTTAGCTGTTTTTGAAGAGAAGTGGTATAAATAAATGAAAATACCTGGCACTGCATTGGTGGTCCACCATTTTGTAATTGACTTCTGTAGTAAATGCCGCCCCACCCTCCTATCTCCAGCCCAGGGCCCCACCCCACCAACAGAGCAAACATGATCAAATTATAGTATATGAGTGTGGGTCATTGAGAACTTGAGGCCACTAGATGTCGGGAGTGTGTCACACATACCTGCCACACACCCACACAAACCTACACCCCCCATGTACTCCCTCCCCCAAACTCTGCTACACCCCCCACCCATACAATACTGTATTCCATGTGGCTGCTGCATGGACGTTTGCATTGAGGCAAAATTTAAAGGACACTCCTGTGAGTTAGTACTGTACAACGATTTTATTCATGAAGGGGGTACATGGTATGTCGGGAATAATGCCAGTATGTAGGCTCCATCTCCAAATAATGTTAAGGACCTGGTAATGATGGTGGCTTTTTGCAGGAGGCGTAAAATGTTTTATCAATTCAGTGTTACAAAGAATTTGTCAGAAAACATTTGTGTTTGTGTACCACATTGGTAATAAATCTTAAAATATAATAGTCCATGCATTATTTTAATTTGTCCTGTAATGCAGTTCTTGAAGGTGGATTTAAAAGAAAAAATACTAATAGAGCCTTATAAAAAAAAAGTGATACTAACTTTTTTGCAGTGCTGAGTAATGTTTCCTTGCATAAAATCATGTTGATGGTATACAGTAGTAGTTATAGTAGTATTTCCTTCCTGTGTGCATAATACACAAATACATAGTGTTCGAATTCATGCTTCTAATGGGTGGTGAAGTACAGTACAATACTTGTTTTAAGATTGTAATGTATCTTCTGTTGTTAATGCAGAATATTTGTACGATCTTTAATCTGATAAAATATTTGTAGCAGGATGGCATGATTGGACTAGCATCCAGGTTTGATCCCACTGTTCCTTCCACAAATTTCTTCATACAGCTGTAGATACATCATGTTATTGTGATTTCATTGTGTGTCTTTCCTCTGTTATCTGGTAAACATTCTTTAATTGCAGTGCACAACCAACCAGCCGTTGACCACATTGCCGAATCCTGGCGATTTTTGAGGGAAGCGGTGGTTGCCATTCAGGAATCAAGAAAGTTGAGAGATAACCTCACGCAGGAGGATCTTTATCGATATGTAGACAACCTTATTACACAACGGCCTCCAGCATTACTTTATGCTGACCTTAGAGGTAGGTGTTTTATCTGGTAAATGGCTTGGTCTATATAAGCCATGGTTATTCTTTCATCTTTTGGCCCTAACTTCAAGAAGTTGCAACTTCAGAATTATGCATCATAATGTATTCAATACTTTGCTCATTGAAAGCAATCAATTTGCGATAATAAACAACTAATTTTCCCTCATATGCACTTCAATAGCTTTCTGGGCTCAGATCTGGTACTACAAAGCAAGCTAGCTTCTGTGACCCAACCTAACCTACTGGAAGCCAGGATCAGAGTCTACTTTTTGCTATAAAGCTTGTAGCCTGGGGATCAGATTGAACCATTCCTTCCCCCCATATCCCCCCTCCCTTCCTTAGGAAAGAAAATTATTAGTGCAACAAAACATATGACTGGTTGATGGCAATTACTCCTCCAAGATTATTCTTTTTTTATTTATTTAATGACACAAGAGTTCTTACATTCTTGTAAAGCCACTAGCACGCATAGTGTTTCGGCCAGGTCCCTGATCCTAATTTTCCCCAGAATACATGGATATTTCCCCGGATTTTTGTTTTGCTATACTATTCATGTTGCTGCAGGGGTAAATACCCTAACCATGATGTGCTTGACTGCCACCAGATGGTAGCTAAGGTAACCAGCAGTCTCAGCTAGCCTGCCACATCACTCCAGTGCTGCCTTACAAAATCCCTCAACCCTATGGGAATATGAGAAACAGGATGAAGAGCTAGTGGGAGCCCACTAGAAAAAGGCATTTCATTACATTTAATTGTTCATTTCTGGGAGAGACCTATCACCGCCCTCAAACTCCTGAAGCTCTATCTCAATGACATTCAGCTATCTCACATTAGAGGAAACCATATGTGGTTTAGAAAAGGTGACTGGGAGTACCCAGAAAAACAGAAAAGGTAGACTGGGAATACCCATTAAAGAATTTCTACAGAGAAGAGCCCAGAAGTAAAGAATGTCAGCTGCATCCCAAATGCATGAGTGCAAAACAAAACATTCATATATATTTAGCATTTTGCAAGTCCATCTACTTGGACTGGACGGTAAAGTGATGGCCTTGCTTTTCTGTGGGGAGCCCCTACGGCTCCCTGGAGCTTATCGGGCTAATGTATGTTATATTAGACTGGGACATTAGCTAAGGAGTTCAAACCTACCAATGGGACCAGCGCCAGAACCTGGCCCCTTCAGAGAGGTTTCAAGGAGCAATGGCCCTGGAAAACCTCCTTGTGGTTGGGGTTTTCCTTATCTGCCATCGGCCGGGGTTAGGCACCCAGAAAGGTAGGCATAACAAAACAAACCCCACATGGTAAAAAACTAAAACAAAAAACCAAACAGAGAGGTAGAAACTCCTACAATCCCAAGGAAACAAGCAAACATCACACTTTACTGCCGTGCCGATCGTCCGCGCAGCCCTCTCCGCCCCGGGAGGGGGAGGGGGGAGCCCCGGACCTACCGCGCTGGCTGCCTAGCTTCAGTTCGTAAGCTAATGTCAACCGGGATAGACGCTTCTCTGGCCTCAGTTTCCTAGGCGGTGTTTGCCTCGTGTGGCGTTCACTGCAGTGTGTTGTGTTGTGCGGTGGCCAGGAGTACCTCATCAGTGCCGGGGCTGCATGCGCTTAGTGGCTTACTTCCCCCAAGCGCCCTGTGAGTACTGCCCCTGCGTGACAGGGTTATCTTCCCTGGGGCGTTCGGGAACCATTCCCGTAGAGGTTCTTGCTGCTCGGCATTTGCCTCGCCCTTGGGGCCAGCTGGGGCTTAGGGCCCTTGTTTGGCCTTGGGTAGGGACTGGTATTGTGCTGGTTAGGGCGTCATGGTGTTGTGCGGCCTGCCACCTAAACGGCAACATGTTGACTCTGGAGACGGTGTACTTTTGCGGGGGTTTTCTTTTGTTTTTATTTTCATTTGCCTGGTGGGGGTCTGCCTAGTGTGGCTATAGTTCCATTGGTAGAGTTTGATGGCCCTCTGCTAGGCCCCCGTGATTATACACGTTGCAGGGGTTTTCATTGCTATCCTCTACCCTCTTGTTATTTTTGGGTTTCTTAACCGGTTAGCAACACCTTGCCCGGGCTTCCCGTAGCAGTCAGCCTACGGGCCCTGGAAACCCCTTTCTGGGCTCGGTGGACCATTGAATGTGTCTTCCGGGTTCCAACCCGTCTTGTACGGGATCATTGGTTGCTGTGCCCTTGTCTCTGGGTGACAGTCGCCACTTTTACCTCCGTCATGCTGCCTGTTGAGTCATTGACACCTTGACCCGGAGTCTTGCGAGAGAGATTCTCTGCTTGTTCTCCAGTACTCTCCTGATGTTATTACTGTTCAGAGTTCAGGCAGCATCCATGTTCCAAGCTAGGTTAGGTTGCTGCAACACGCTAGGTTGGTTTCCCACTCAGATGTCCCGAGGCCGCCTCATTTTGGTTAGGTGCTGTTCGCCCCTTTCCCTCCCTGTTCCCAACTCTGGACCGTCTGTGGGTTTCGGGGTCGGGGCGAGGTTTAGTTGGGGCCGAGAGACTGGCGGTTTTCGGGGGTTGCCCCGTTCGGATTGGGGACGGAGGTTTTCGAGCCTGTTCCTCCTGCCAAGGCTTCTGGGTCTTACCAGCGGCCCTTTCTTGCGGCCTTTCCCATGGACTCTTGCTTTTCTTTAAGGGCGGAGGGCTTGAAGGACGGCTCTGTCCCGGGGCCTCTGTTGCTGGTTCCCGGGGCTGTGGGGGATGCCTGCTAACAGTTCTGGGGCGGTTTGCCCCTGCCTGGGTTTTCTGCTTTTGGGCAGAGTTTTTCGCCCATCCAGTTTGCTTGCTTCCCACTTTTGCTGGCGTGTTTTCGTATCTTTTGCGTCGGTCACAGCCCTCTGTTCTGGTGGCCATTTTCTTCTGCCGGTTTCCCGGCATGGCCACTAGGGCGGCGTTGCGGTTTGTTTACATGCGCCTGGGTGTGCGAGCGAGTGTCTTGGGTGAATTTTAAACCCTTTTTCAGGGGTTTTATTATCCTGTTGTCGTTTCTTTGCTTTTCTGGTGTTTTCTGCCCATTTCCTGTTCCTCTGGGAACGTTTGAGTGTTGATTTTACACCAGGTTTTCCATTTTGGGCTCGGTGTCCCTGGCTGTTATGCTTGCTCCCACACCTTGTGCCTCGGTTTTTGGTCTATTTTGACCGTTTCCCTGGGGGTTCTGTCTGGGGGCTGTGCTTTGCCTTTCTGTGGTGTATCTTCTCCAGCAAATGTGGTGGTTTGGGCTCCCCCTGGTTCGATTCAGGGTTCCTTTGGGTTCTTTGGTTTCGTTCCGGAGGTTTCTTCCTCTTGGGCCCCCTTTGTGGGTTCAGGGGGCTTTTTTTCCTCGTGTATGACCCGGTTCTGCCTTATGGAGTTCCGGGGTCTTCCTGGCTTGCAGACTGATCTTTTGGGTCTTGGCACGTGTTGTGGTCGTGCTGGGACTTTGAGGTTTTGTTGTCGAGGTGGTCCTTTTGATGTAGTTTTGTGCCTTCTTTGCCTGGCCAGCGTGCTGCTCTCTGCCCACTGGTCGGCGGCTTGTAATTTTCTTTTCACGTATGTGTGTGTGTGTGCACGTGTGCATGTGTACACTGTGTGTGTGTGTGTGTATATGTATGTGTATTTGTATATACATGTGTATATGTGTATGTATTTTTTCTTTCGGAAGGGGCTCTGTTCCCTTCTCTGTTGACAGGGCACTGGGGAAGCAGCTTGCTCTGTTGACTCTCGCATCGTCCTGCAGTTAGTGGGCGCTTTTGGTTGTCTTCCGGCCTCTGGTGGCGGCGGTGGACAGCTTCTCCCCCTTTGGGGGGTTCAGGGCTGGCGGGGGGGGCTTCTTTACCTGCGCTTCGTCATGTCCTTTTAGTGGTTGTGTTGGACGTGGTTGATCTGCCCCATCCTTCTGGGGTTCCCGTCTGCTCTTTGCAGACATGGGCCTGTCGAATCTGTGGTTCTTCTGGACTTCTTCAGTCTGCGCCCTGGATTCTATGCCCTCATCGGAGGACTGTTGTCTCCTGTCCGGCTTCTGTTGGGTGGTGGGGCTTCAGGCTTGCCACTTTTGTTGCCTTCCCTATTTTGTAATTGGCACTTGGTGTATTTTGCATCTTTACCGGATCTTGGTGCCCTGTCTGAGTCTGTTTGGGATTCGGTGTCTAGCCTACCTAGACGACTGGCTGGTGTGGGCTCCCAGTCGGTCCGCTTGTCTGCTCGCCAGGGGTGTGGTTCTTTCCAGATGGCCGGGTTTGGTTTCCTAGTGATCTGGAGGCCATTCCATCTGTTTCCGTCCCGGGTTCAAACCTGGCTGAGTCTTGTTTAGGGCTCTTGGGCCGCTCCTTGTCTTTCCCTCCAGAAGTGTTGCTGCGGTTGTGGTCCTGCCTTCGGCTGTTCATGAAAGGGTCCCGGGTTGCTCAGCGGTTGCTCGAGCAGTTGTGCGGGAGTCTGAACTTCGACATGCTGGTCTGCCCGCGGGGTCGGGTTTGGCTTCGGCGTCTGTTTGGTTCCTTCGGAGACTCCCCTTCCGCCTCTCTTGCAATCATTGGGTTCGTTCCTCCGGGGATCTTGTGTTGGTGCTGCGTCACCAGCTTCCTCTTTGGGGTTTTCGAGGTTCCGTGCCTTGGCACCTCGCCAAGCCTTCGCTGGATGTGTTCACGGACGGGTCATCTCTCGGCTGGGGCTCTGACCAGTGCTCACCAGGTCGGCCGGGGATAGTGGGGTCTGTCCGTCCATCGGGCTCACAGCACGGTTCGGGAGTTCGTGGCTGTCTGGTATGCGCTTCGGAGGGTTTGGGTCACTCGGTGCTCTACCATTCAGCTCCATTCAGACTGTTCTCTGGCAGTTCTTTGCAGAACCACAGGGTTTCTCTTAGGTGTTGACCTTTGGGGTTGGTTCTTTAGAGTGGCTCGTTTGCTGGACTCGGAGTTTGGCTAACCGTGAGGTTCATGTCCGGGGTGTGTCCTGCGTCCTGGCGGACAACTATCTCGGTTCATTCCTCTGTTCGCAGATTGGCCAGTCGTCGCCGACTTGTTTCGTTGGCTCTGCCGGACGTATGGACTCCTGGCCATGGACGTCTTCGAGTTGGTGTGTTCTAGGCGTCGCCCATTTTATGTGGCACTCTTACCCGCCTGCGAGGCGTTCACGGTTTATGCTTTTCGGCAGGACTGGTCGAGGTGGAGGTACCTGTTCCTCTTCTCCCGGTCCAGCTGTTGCTTCGGGTTCTGGCTCGGTTGGAGCCCATTCCCACGAGAGTAGTCCTTATAGTTCCTTGGTGGCCGGCCCAGTTTTATTTTTAGACGCTGCTTGATAGGTGTCCGAACCCGGGGCGTTTTCCCGTAGCTCCGCCTCTTTCGGCAGGTCGGATCGATCCTGTACGTGACTGGTTCGGCTTTCTCCTCGGCTTTTTGTGTCTGGTATTTTGACGCGGGTATCACCATCTCTGTGGTGTTCTGGTGGCTTTGTTGAAGGTGTCCCACCTGCGAGCTTCGTCTTGGCGACAGTATGACGTTCCTGGTGTTTCTATGCACCTTTTCTTGCTCTTCGTAGGTTGTCTTCTCTTTCGCATCGGTTGTCTTGTCCTTTCTTGGGTTTTCAGGACTACAGTTATTTGATGTTTCTTACTGTCGCCTCGTTTTGTGTGGCGCTGGCGTAGCCGCTCCGGCTTGCGTTCGGGGTGGACGTCACATCTGCCCCGTTTCGTTCGCTTTCTCGTGTTTTGTTTCACCTCCGGTCTGCTCATGCGTCGCCTGAGCCGTACTGGTCCTTGATCAGGGTGCCTTCTTATCTTCTCAGTTTGTGGTAGCCCCTTTGGTTCAGGTTTCTGCTCTTTGGTACTGGTGGTAGGTTTGTACGTTTGCAGCCTTTCTCCATCCTGGCGACGGTCAAGACGGCTGTTTTCCGGAGAGGTTCTTGGGTTATTGATGCTTGATTGGTTTGTCTTCCAGCCTGCGGTCTGTCCTTGCGCCCATGCTGTTCGGGCATTTGCAGTTATTGCTGCTGTGTTGAGCTATTTGAGGGTCGCACAGGTTCTTGGCTGTCCATTCTTTATGCGCGTCTGCTCCTGTGCATTCTTGTTGCCTTGGGTTGCAGGTTGCAGGTTGCAGCCTGTTGTCTCGGCTTCGCGTTGCAGAGTTTGTGGCGGCCGCCTCCCGGGTTAGCCCTTTCTTGTCCTTCTTTTTGGGTATGAAGCTCCTGGGAGCCATAGGGGCTCCCCACAGAAAACCAGCGTTGAATGTAATGAAATGCCATTTTCTGGGTAAGCCCCAGAGGCTCCCTGGCAACCCTCCCTCCCCACCGGTCGGCATTTTTTTGCATTGGTTGAAGCTTGGCTTCCAAACTGAAGCTAAGCAGCCGGCGTGGTAGGTCCGGGGCTCCCCCCTCCCCCTCTCGGGGCGGGGAGGGCTGCGCGAACGATCGGCGCGGCAGTAAAGTGTGATGTTTGCATGTTTCCTTAGGATTGTAGGAGTTTCTACCTCTCTGTTCATTTTTTTGTTTTAGTTTTTTTTACCATGTGGGGTTTGTTGTTATGCCTACCTTTCTGGGTGCCTAACCCCGGTCGATGGCAGATAAGGAAAACCCCAACCACAAGGGGTTTTCCAGGGCCATTGCTCCCTGAAACCTCTCTGAAGGGGCCCAGGTTCTGGCACTGGTCCCTGGTAGGTCTGAACTCCTTAGCTAATGTCCCGGTCTAATATAACATACATTAGCCCGATAAGCTCCAGGGGAGCCTCTGGGGCTCATCCAGAAAATGGCGTTTTATTACATTTAACGATGGTTTTTTGTAGATCAGGGTTCAGTCTCTGACTGTCTTGAGTGGTTGGGCACCATTCCTTTTCTTTGTCCTATCCTAAATCCATGTCCTCATATCTCTTCCAAGTTTTATATAGTCGTAATGGGTTAGTGCTTTCTCCTGATAATTACATTGCCTTTGAATTTTGCTTTGTCTTGTATCTTTGCATCTTGCACTATATGTCTCTATTATTCCAGAGTTGACAGAGAAGCACATTAAATCACGATTGAATCAGTTCTTGAGTGGTACCAGTGATCGCTTGACATTCTTACGACAACTAAATGATTGCTGGACACACCACTGTCATCAAATGAAGATGGTTTGTAACATCTTCCTGGCTCTTGACAGAGGTTATGTACTGCAGAATGCTCAGGTTTCTTCCATATGGTAAGGAATTTGTTAGCACATCCAAGTAAAAATTGGCCTTAACCTCTTTATATATATGTGCCTTATTATATCCAGTATGTGTGTAATTTCTTAAGTATAATTATCTACTTGTAATTACATGTACAGTTTTGGAATCCACTACCTTCTCACTTAATTTGTTCTAACCATCTACCACTGTTTACAAAAGAGAACTTTCTAGTGTTTTTTGTTAGCAGCTTTGTTTTCTTAGCTTATAAATCAATAATCTTCTTGTTCTTGAAGTTGCAGCTTTCAAAAATTCCTCGTTCAGTTTTGTCAATTCCTGTTACAATTTTGTATGCAGCGATCATATCATCTCTTTTCTTTTGTCTTCTAGCTTTGCCATATTTGTACCGTCTAGCCTCTCCTTGTATCTCTTGTTTTTTCAGTTCTGGAAGCCAATTCATTGCATGCGTTTGCATCTTTTCCAGTTTGTTGATGTCCTTCTTGAGATATTGGCACCATACAGCCGTTGCATATTACAATTTTGGTCTCACAAAGATCATGAACAATTTCTTTAATATTTTGCCATCCATATATTTACAAGCAATTCTGAAATCAGAAATCATAGCATTGGCTCCTCACTCAATGTTCTTTGTGATCCTCGGGCAACAGTTTTCTATCCAGAAGCACCCCTTAGATCTCTTTCTTTATTAGTTCCTTAAAGACTTTTCACATAATTTGAAAGATGTGTATGTGGCCTATTTTCTTCATTTGTGAAGTGTTGCTCCATACACTTAATTTGTCCAGGTCATCTTGAAGAGCATAGCAATCATCAAAGTTTCTTGTCTTCCCTAGTAGCTTAGCATCATCAGCAAACATGTTCATATAATTCTGCCTTCCATCTGGTAGATTGTTCATATAGACGAAGAACATTACTGATGCAAGAACTGAACCCTGTAGTACACCACTAGTAAAATTTCTCCAATCTGATACAATGCTTCTGATTACTACCCTCATTTTTTCCTAGGTTAGAAAATTTTTCATCCATGTTAGAAATCTTTGTTACCCCTCTAGTGTGTTCGTTTCCAGAACCTCTCTTTTTGACAGGGACATGGTCAAGAGCCTTTTTTCGGTCTAGATAAATGTAATCAACCCAACCAACTCTTTCCTGTATAATCTCTGTGGCTCTATCATAGAAACTAGGTAGACTTGTTACACAGGATCTTCATTTTCAATAGCCATACTGTCTGTTATTATATAATTTCTCTGCAAATGTTCTACCCCATTTGGTTTTAAATATTTTTCTAGTGTTTTGACTATGACACTAGTCAATGATACACGTCTATAATTGAAAGGGTCTTCTCTGCTACCATTTTTGTAGATTGGAACTGTGTTTTCCTTTTCCCATATATTGTATCTACTATGATTCCTACACATAAAGATGCTTGAAAAATTAATTGAAGTGGAATGCTCAACTCGGCTATGCATTCTCTCAGAACCCAAGGTGAAACTCCATCTGGGCCACTGCTTTGTTCCTACCTAGTTTCTTGAGTTTTTTCCACTTCGTCTCGAGACACCTCTATGTACGTGACGTTATTCTCCAAAATCCCTATTGTACCTGGTTCTCTGAAAATTTAATTTTGCACAAACACACTTTGGAACTGTGACAGACACAGATACAGACAGTCTGTCTGTATCTCTGTATCTGTCTGTATATGTCTGACACAGAGATACAGACTGTCTGTATCTCTTGCGTATCTGATTGATACACACACAGAGATAGTCTGTATCTGTCTGTCTGTGTATCTCTGACAGACAGATACAGACACACACATAGACAGTCTGTCTCTGTCTTTCTGTTTAATTTATATGAATCCATTAGGAAAAGTTGGAGCATTTATCATGTAGATTGTGCACAAAAAATTTAAGTGTTTGAGGAAGGTTGAGAAATTGTGCACTCGACCCCTTAATTCATTGTGCAATTATAGAATTTAACTCATAGTGATAGCTTTAAAAGTTCTTGAATCAGTTATTTTAATTTTAATCATAAAAGTTGAAAACCTTGTAATCTTTGCAGGGATATGGGTCTAGAATTGTTCCGGCAACATATTTTAGAGGAAGTAGTAGTAGAAAATCGATGTGTTGATGGTTTGCTAATGATGATAGAAAAAGAACGGTCAGGGGAGACTATCGACAGATCACTCGTCAAATCCCTCCTTAGAATGCTCTCTTCTCTTCAAGTGTATCACAAAGTTTTTGAGAATAAGTAAGTTATGTTTGTATTTACTTTTATTGTAAGTGGAATTTTATTTTTGTTGCTTTACATATCTGCAGTACACTTTGTTGTTTCCTACAAAATATTTTTCTTATTCAATGTTATTGAATTGCATTTTTGTAACCAATTAACAGTTTGTGAAATGTATTTTCAGTGTAATTCATATTCTAGTATCAAGCTTGAGCTCATTCAGTTATGGCATAACAATTATTTATTGCGTGGAAATGGGAAATTATCATAAAATCATCTGCAATATTAGTTTTAAGTTTTACTTCACAAATGTGGCAGAAGTACTGAGCAGCCAACGGCCAATTAAACCATAAAGGATGGCCTGTTGAGCCTGCCTTTGCTAAGTGACAACGATCATTCTTTCTACTGCTACCATGCTGCCTGTTGGATTGATGACTTACAACCCTGGTTGCTTGCTAATTATTGTGCTCCTCTGGGGGTCACCAGGATGCTGGTTCAATCCTGCTACAAAGATTTTCTACCAGATATATCACAATATTATGGTTTCAGATTGTATTTGGCTGGAGTGTTTGGTAGAGAAGTTCATTACCTGCACCAGTGTGTTTGTGGGTTACATGTAAAAATTGGATTGGGTGCCAGCTTAGTGCCGCCAATTTCCTAGGGAGTTTAAATAGACACCAAGCTATGTAACTTTCAGTATATCATGGTCCATTGGTGAAATCTTGCATTTGGGATGAGTCAGGATGTTGGTTTGATTTCACCATCCTGCCCATTTCCTAAGTGATTTACATTGTTTTATTAGCTTTTTCAAGCCGTGATTTTTGTATCTTATAGACTTGATACTTAATCATTGGTTTTCTTCAGTTTGTGGGTCAGTCTATGATATATCCATCCTTCTCTCACCTCATTGAAGGTACCAGATTCTTGTCCTTGTCCCCAGTAGGCTTATGTTAGTCTCATAATCCTGGTATACTCCAGGCCTAGTAGTACCAACACTTAAACCTCAGGAAGATACAGAAGGTTCCGACCAGAAACGGGCAGTTTGCTACCGTGAATGCTTGATTTATATCTTAGTTTTCAGTAAATGGATAGCGTTATGTCGGTTTTATATTTGGACAGTCGGGAGCTTTAGTGTCATAGGTAGACATTTTATCAATATTTAAGTATACAGTAGTACAGTGTGTAAATTGCTTCATTGCTATTCATATTATGTTGCTCATAAGACTTTATTGTATCACACATTTGTATGATACAATAACCTTAATTATTTTTGTCATTAAATAATTACTTCAATCTCTAGGTTTTTAGTGGCAACAGAACAACTTTACCTCCGTGAGGGACAGAGACTCACACAGGATCGTGATGTCCCGCAGTACCTACTCCATGTTGACAAAAGACTCACTGAGGAGAACAATAGAGTCCTTCATTACCTAGATATGTCAACTAAGTATGTATAATGGTTTTTTGTGGATATTCATAGACAAGTTATTTTGGCATCTAATATGTATGCACATATATAAAGGCATGTATACATACATACATAATGTATCTTTTTTTTCAAATAGCAGAACTACGACTATCATCAGATCTAAATTAACGTATAAGCAATTAATAAAAAAAAATTGTAAGCTAGAAAAAAATTACTAACATTTGAGTTAACAAATGGGCTAAGTTTAAAATTAAGCCAAAATAAAGAATAGTTTGCAAATGTGATATACAGAGAGTAATCACATGAACTTGATATGTCAATTAGGAAATAAGACTAATGAGTGGTGTGTGTGTATCTTGAGATCTTGAGATTATCTTGAGATGATTTCGGGGCTTTAGTGTCCCCGCGGCCTGGTCCTTGACCAGGCCTCCACCCCCAGGAAGCAGCCCGTGACAGCTGACTAACTCCCAGGTACCTATTTACTGCTAGGTAACAGGGGCATTCAGGGTGAAAGAAACTTTGCCCATTTGTTTCTGCCTCGTGCGGGAATCGAACCCGCGCGACAGAATTACGAGTCCTGCGCGCTATCCACCAGGCTACGAGGCCCCTACACACACGAAGGAGGAGGTGTATGGGAACATTTTGACACCAAATTTATAGTTATACAGAAACTCAAAAACTGTACATAACAAGTGTGTAAATATTTTTGGCATTGCAAAGCAGGACCCTGAGATACCCGGAATATTTACAATCGAGAATGCGCCGATGACTTAGAATATTAGTGTTAATTTCTGTGAACATTTTTTATGTTCTCGTGATTTTGCTTTGTATTAATCGATTGTTATTTTTTCATCATTCATCATGGGTGTCATGTTCCGTTTTGTTGAATGTCACAGTTGATATTTGCCATCACCTCAGTGTTCATTTTCATTATAAGCTTCAACTAGTTTAGTACAGAAATTACAAATACAGTGTGTGCATAAAACCAGTCATTAAAAGAGGATGGTTTTAACCTCAATGTTATGGACACGTCTTATAAACCTGTTTTATATTTACTTTACAGACGGCAGTTGATATATTGTGTGGAGAAGCAACTGTTAAGTGAACACAAAACTCTTCTGCTTCAAAAGGGGCTAGACTCCCTCCTTGATCAGAATCGTCGCCACGACCTCTCTCTCTTGTATAACCTCTTTGCCCGTATTAAGGGAGGATTGGAAGATCTTTGTACCCATTTTAATGCTTATATTAAGGTAAGTCGTAGTTTGTTTTGGCCTAATGTGTTTTATATCTTTCTACAATTAAAACTGGTTCTAAGCTATATTTTCCATGTATTTTCCCTGGTAGCTCCCTGCGCTAACATCTGGTTAAACCCTAGGAAGAAGCACTAGGCCTTCGAGACCTACCCTCGCCTACTGGAAGCCGGGACAAAAATCTGGCTCCCTTTACAAGGTAGAAGGAGCTTGTGTATCAGAGAAAACTAAACCAGAGAAAACCTCACCATAAAGCATGAGCACAACAAAGCAAGCTGGTATCAGAGCTGGGTTTTCCTGGGTATTGGTGTCCTGTCCTCAGCCTCTTGCTCTGTATTGCTGGTGGCTTCATTGCTTTTTTGACCTCAGGTCTTGTTCTTGGTGTTGGCCTTGAGGTGTCCCTTGTCCTTGCCATACTTGTGTTGCACTCTTTGCATTTGAGATTTTGTGAGGTCCCCTTTACCTTCTGCCATCTGTTTTCACTGGACAGCATTTGCTGCTTTTCTGTTTTAGAACTGCTGGCCTTCTCTACCAAGGAGCCATGAAAAGAAATGCCCTTTATTGGTGGGGCCCCTCATTATATATCCATGCCTGCTCTGTTCCCTTATTCTCTATGGAGTTGTAGGGTTTGTTTTGGATGATTTGTGAATGAGGGAGTGGGGGGGGGCTGGCTAACTTCAGCTTCAGATGGCCTGGGATGCCATTTAGTTGTGGTAAAGTTCATCATCACTGGTTTGTTTACAGTGTGGTAATGGTAATTTACATTATTACTTTTGGGTCCCTAATTTCGTTCGTGGGTTTTGCATAGATCTCTGATCACAAAGTTTACTTCACCTCATAGGGCAAGTCAATTTTTTGTTCTAGCCTCCAAATAGGCAAAGGTAGATCTCGACAGTCTTGCGCTTCTCTCTAATGTTCATCTGGAGTTCTTAACCAGTAGCACAGGAAGCTACTGAGGTTCCCACCAGAAAGATATTTCATTTCAAAATGTTTGTTTCCTTTATATTCTTTTTCCACTGTTTTCGAATAGGGCAAAATTGACTCAAGTGTTTTGGGCACAAATGCAAACAAAGATTCAGGATTGACCAAGATACTTTAAAATTGGACCACCTTTGTGTGCAGCTTTGTGAATGAAGGGGGGGGGGTGGGGCTGGCTAACTTCAGCTTCAGATGACCTGGGATGCCATTTAGTTGTGGTAAAGTTCATCATCACTGGTTTGTTTACAATGTGGTAATGGTAATTTACGTTATTACTTTCGAGTCCCTAATTTCACATATCCATGCGAGTCACTCAAAATAGTTATCAGCCACATCAAATGCCTAGACAACAGTACAAGATCCCAAGGAGATCTTGCTAGATATAGGTGGTGTCTGATCTCAACCTGGTGGTGCAGAGAAATGCAGCTTATTGGTTCATAAAAATTTATGATGGGGCTAGTATAGGTGGAGGATCCTTTTATGGGACCGATATGGCAAGTTTTTAGATATGAGTGAATGAGGATTTCCTGAAACACCATGTGCTTAATATGCAAATTTATTCACTAAAATTAGAACACAAATTGTGTATACAGTGCATGGAAATTGGGGATAACTGTCATAGACAATTATGAGGTCTATGAGGTGTCATAGACAAATCTTCGCACAGTTTGTCCCACTGACAGTAACAAGTGTGATGTAATGAACCCTAGCTTAATGCTGTTAATGTGATCACCTCAAGCAGTAGTGGCTGCCTGACATCACTGCTATATGCAACAATCAATCAACTATAATCTTCAAGATATTTAGATAGAAAAGGTGGTGGTGGATAATGATAAGTGTTGGGTTGACTAGAAAAGGTGGTGGTGGATAATGATAAGTGTTGGGTTGACTGAAGTAGAGATTAATGGCGATCGTGTAATGTCAGCAAATTGCTTTTTACCATGTACTCTAATGTACCTAATGCCATGGCAGAGTTGAAAGCTTCTGAGCCATCCATTAGTGTATGAACACTGCTCAGGTGGTACTGTGTGCAGTCACTGGGCAAACTGTTCCATCATTATTACGCATTTTTATTCAGACTGCCTGCCCTACAAGTTATCTGAACTTTTTTATCCGAACAAACGGCAATCGGATAACGGGCATTCATAAAGCATGTGGCTGACTGTAGTTTCAAAGTGTTATGAGTGAGTGCTGGGAAGATGGGACACCATGAAAATATAATTTAACTTTGCCAATTTTCATTATAAATGTTATTGTACATCTGTTGGAAGAAACACTGAATAAATAATTAACAAAAAATACTTTCCCCATTAGAAAACTTATATTACTGTAAGTGTGCTTATATTAAAATAAATATTTCTTGCAAATGCAAAATAAATTTTAATTTTGTCTTTAATTTTACTACTACAAGTACATTAAAAGCTATTCTTATACTTTCAGTCGTATGGGAAAACAATTGTAATCAACCCCGAGAAAGATAAAGGAATGGTACAGGAACTTCTTGATTTTAAGGATAAGATGGATGGCATTGTTAGTGAATGCTTCAACTCTTCCGATAAGTTTGTTTTAGCATTGAAAGAAGCATTTGAGCATTTCATAAATCAGAGACTCAACAAGCCAGCTGAGTTAATAGGTAGGTTTAACAGGTGTGATATAAGGTGTATAAGAATACATACTTTCAGATTTACCTTACAGTATAATGTATTTAATTTTTTGAACATTCTTTGTGACCCTATCAAGACATGGAGTGGCCTCTGTAAGCTGCTTCTATATAATTTTTACCACTTGCTGTCATCTAAATACTGTATTGCAAGAATGAAATATTATTATAATTTTCTGTATGAAGTACATCACTGCCTTTTTTTTTTTTTTTTTCCAAATTTGCTGTCTGTGGAATATCTGGTGAATACATTCATGCATCAGCTTGAAACTCTTGAGACTGCTACATAGTAATGCAAAGAAGATATGCATTGTTACTGAGTAATATGGACTCTGGTGGCAGATTTTTAGAAGTTGATTAATTCATTATTATTGACTTGATTTCCACTTTATAGTGTGGGGTGGTATGAGCCCCCCCCCCCCCCCCCCAAAAAAAAAGACATTGTATTAGGAAACATTAACTTTTGAGCTGGTTGCTTCCTTATGCAAGGCCCTCCTTTTCCCGGTCAAGCATAAATCTAGCCTGGGTTTGTGTGACCTGTCAATTCCAATGCAGCTGTTTTTTTGTTGGTTGCCCTCACTGTAATGTATTTGGAGGAAGGGAGAGACTAGAGAATTTTAAATTTGATTCTGATTGATCAATTAAAGGTATGTTCCACTATATTTAAATACCACCTTCAAGCATTACAAACTACTTACTCGTGTCCTTATTGTAACTCCCTCTTAACTCAAAATTGCTGAAGTTCAAGTCTCCTTTTACTTCCTCAACCCATGTGAAGACCTTTCTACCAAAATCTATTAGGCTGGTTCCAAGTTCTAAAGGTAGCTCTTCCAAATGGGTGAAAATCTCTGCCAGGTATAATAACACTTTGAAATTGTCAGTTATTGCAACTTTATTCCAGGCTTACATATTTGGAACTTGAGCAAAGCATAGATCATCCCATGATCATTGTAGCATGAGCTGATAGTCTTGTTAATTTTAGTCTAGTCATCTGTAGGAAATCAGTGGTTAAGATATGGGTTTGCAGAAATGAAGGGAGAAACCAAATTTCCAGTGGTTCCAAACCAAAAAGTGGAGTTTTTCCACTGGCATGAACACTACTAGGCCAGGGACTGTGAATGCCTGTGAGAGTTGAGGTGAAGCCTGAGTGTTTGGGTAGGACAGCCTGAGAAATTTAAGAAAACTGGGAAGGGAGAAACACCCTTATTGCAATATTTGTTTTTGGTAAGTAAGTATCCAAAGAAGGCACCAAGACAGGAAGACTATGTAGCACAGTTGTTTTTGGTGAATATCCCATAAATGTCTTTTTTGAAGAGTTTCATAGCTTCTGAGTGGCTGTTTGTATAAAAGAGTATTCAAAATTTATATTCGGGTTTTTGTATAAGATTTGATAAAAATTGTCTTGAAGATATGGGTCTACTGTGCCAATGTGCAATAGATTTAACATATGTTTTCTCATCTTTCACAGCTAAGTTTGTAGATGGTAAGCTACGTGCTGGTAACAAAGAAGCAACCGAAGATGAACTTGAACGACTCCTAGACAAAATTATGGTTCTTTTTAGATTTATTCATGGCAAGGATGTGTTTGAAGCTTTTTACAAGAAAGTAAGTTAAATGTTTATTTTAGTGTAATAATAACCCTTTTAACAATTACTGTGATCACTTACACCCGTGCATACATGCACACCCTCACACACGTCTAGAGATAATTGTTGGTGGTGTGGAAAACTTCTTAAAGAAACCTAAGTTGGGGCAAGCTAGGGAAATTGACCACAGGTTCAGGGGACATAACACCAGTCAAGTAAATACAGGTTGCTGAATGGAGGAAACAGGTTTATTAAAATATTGTATGCTTACATAGATTGGGTGAGTTTGAAAACACTAGAGCTAAATGTAATACAGCAGAAAGTACTGGATATTGTAGTTTTGGGACAGAAACAAAACTACAATTCGGAATTCAAAATAGTGGAGGCATTGCAGTAATATGTGGACATATGACATGCAAGCAAGTTTTATAATGATTATATGAATGATAATAAATATAGCAGGTTGATATTATATTGGTACAAAGAGAATTTAATATAAAATTAATAGATCACAAGAGGCTTGTGAACAAGCGCAGAAAACCTGTGAATCTATAAATTCAGTAATCTTGCTCTTGATACATTTATGCATTGGCGCATAAACCATATCACTGCAGCCAAGAAAGGGGAAGTTCCATCATTGTTGGATCTCATCTTTACCAGGAAGAGGAAGAAATATTTGACCTACATTACCTGCCTCCAATTGGTAGGAATGATAGTGTCCTATTGGAAAATTAAATATGTCATTTGATAATAAGAAGTAGGTGAGAGAGGCATCAGAGAAACTTGACTTTAGTTCTCCAAAAAAATTTTAAAGAGTTTTTCAATGGATTTGATTAGAAAACTTTGTTGATTGGCAGTATTGGTTAAATGAGATATATTTTTTTTTTTTTTAATTTATAACAAAGGCACCCAATCTTTCACCCCAAAAGAAAGAAGCAACTGGAAAATAAGACTGCATCAACATAAATTAGGAGTGAGCTAGAGATCACAGAATAAAAATTAAACCAGTTAGGCAGAAACTCGACTCACGAGTCTCTGGAGCCGGTCGGCCGAGCGGACAGCACGCTGGACTTGTGATCCTGTGGTCCTGGGTTCAATCCCAGGCACCGGCGAGAAACAATGGGCAGAGTTTCTTTCACCCTATGCCCCTGTTACCTAGCAGTAAAATAGGTACCTGGGTGTTAGTCAGCTGTCACGGGCTGCTTCCTAGGGGTGGAGGCCTGGTTGAGGACCGGGCCGCGGGGACACTAAAAAGCCCCGAAATCATCTCAAGATAACCTCAAAATAACGAGGGAAATATGAGAAATACATGTGATGCACGAGAAATACATTCAAGTCCAAAATCACTATATGGTAGTGACAAGAAAGGATGAAAAAAAACTTCAGGTACGATATTAAAGACAAATGCAAAATGAAACCCAGTTTGTTCTATAAATTCATTGGAAAGTTAACTACATGTGTAAGATTAAGTCAATATTATGATCAATAATTGAGAATATTTTGGTCTCCTAGTTGAGACCCTCTTCAGCAGAATGTAGGTGCAAGACTCGTGTCTACTCTTCTGATGAATAATAATTTAGAAACCCAAAGGATATACTGCCAACTAATACTATATTTATATATATTGTATGTAGTATATAACTACTACCCATCCTCCCTGTAGTCTTCCCATTCTTTAATGTGTGGTGATAGTGTGTCCGTTAGCACTAAAACGAAGTCCATTTCTGTTCATTGTGTTTGGCACACATTTATATAACTTTAATTTTTCATATCTGAACATGTATATGCATTTATTATTAGGTATGTTGCTTCGGTAACATTTTTAAATGCATTACAATTTTATTTGTAGGATTTGGCGAAGCGTTTGTTAGTTGGTAAATCGGCCAGTGTAGATGCAGAAAAGAGCATGCTGAGCAAGTTGAAGCAAGAATGTGGGCCTGGATTTACTAGTAAGCTAGAAGGCATGTTTAAAGACATGGAATTATCCAAGGACATAATGCTGGCCTTTAAACAAGTAAGAATTTAAATAATTTGCTTATCTTTTTATGGTTAGATGGTCCAACCACTTGGACTGGACGGTAGAGTGATGGTCTTGCTTCTTGCAAATTAGCCTTCAATCCCTGTCCGTCCAAGTGGGTGGGCACCATTCCTTTCCTTTATCCTATCCTAAATCCTTATCCTCATATTCCTTCCAAGTGCTATATAGTTGTCATGCTTTAGCACTTTCTCCTGATAATTACCTTACCTTTATAGTTAGATGTATGTTTAAAGGTGAGGTTCAAATGGCTGGAGGTCAGTATTAATATTCAGATATGTAATTCATTCATCTTTTTTTCTGAACAATGAGGAGAAATTCAACTAGAGTGCAGTGCAGCCTTGAATATGCAAACCTCATTTCAGTAAATCTCTGGTTGCAGCCTACTTTCCGTATGCAGTTTACTCACCCGTTTTGCAAGTGTTTGGAGATTCAGTGAAGCTGGGATGTGTGGATTTGCTTGAGAAACAGGTTCAGAGTTGACATACCTCTGGAAAAGTTGTCCATAATAAGATAGGTTGAAATGGAAATTTTGCTCAGTGGAATTATCCCTTAAAGCATGGGAAATATTAAAGTATGAATGGCAATTCACTTAATATGGCTATAATCACATTTTTAATTATTATCATAGATGGAACAGCATTGGGAGTTGGAGTGCTGGGAAAGTCATTTAGTACATTTAAATTAAACCAACTTTTATGGTTCATTTTCATTTTTGAGTTGGCATGGATTTCATTTACTTTAAGATAGGCCTTGCTACCTTTGAAAATAAGATTTCCAGGCTGGGGCATGGTAAATAGGCTAGATGTAATGAAAATCCTTCACAGACACATTCTCATGGTAGTTGTCCATATCATATGTTGAAATTAAAATTTTACTCTGAAATTAGTCCAGAGCAGTGTTTCTTGTAGAACCCTAGGGTTTCATGTGGACATTTTCAATGACTGTTTTGTATTCATAAATTCAGATTCAAATGATTCAGATTCAGATGTTTATTCAGGTAAGGTATATACATACAAGTGATGTTACATTAATGGATTGATATATAGATAGAGCTAGTACATACAATGCCTAAAGCCACTATTACGCAATGCGTTTCGGGCAAGAAAAACATTAATATCTAGAACTTAATACTAATTGAGCATAAAGAATAAAAGATGTTGAGAACAAATACAAATAAAGATAAAAAAAAAAAGGGGGAACATGACTGAAAAAGCAGCACAAATACAATAGGTTGACAAACAGTGTTGATTAAAAAAAAAAAAAAAAAAAAAAAAAAAAGAAAATAACAGACATGGGTTGACAATAGAGGAGTGAGGTAGATTACAGGGAATTTATTAGGTAGTGTTTAGTTTTTATCTTAAACTGGTTGAGAGAGGTACAGTCTTTAACATGGTTGGGAAGGTCATTCCACATTCTGGGCCCCTTGATTTGCAGAGCATTTCTAGTTTGATTAAGACGTACTCTAGGAATATCAAAACTGTATTTATTTCTGGTGTGGTGCTCATGGGTTCTGTTACAACCTTCTATGAAGCTTTTAAGATCAGGATTGGCATTATAGTTTAGCGTTTTATATATGTATAATACACATGAGAGAATGTGCAGTGACTTAATATCTAACATATTAAGAGATTTGAGTAGGGGTACCGAGTGATGTCTGGGGCCAGAGTTGGATATTGTTCTAATAGCGGCTTTGTGTTGGGTAATTAGAGGACGTAAGTGATGGAATAAATATGGAATAAGTTTGTATATTACATAATTTTTATGCAGGGGGTTCCTTCAGACCTGAAAATTATTTCAAATGTTCCTCAAGGAGTAAAAGGTTGAGAAGTGCTGCCATAGAGAGTAAGAAATATTACGGTATGAATGGTAATGCTTATTATTGCTCCTGTCAAATTTAAAAAAAAAAAAATGTTAATTGAAACATTAAGAGAAACAGGCATAGCAATGTGTTTTTCTCGCACAATGAATGCATCACACAAATGTCTCCCTAAAGGCATATCCCATTGGGAGGGGGCCTCGTAGCCTGGTGGATAGCGCGCAGGATTCGTAATTCTGTGGCGCGGGTTCGATTCCCGCACGAGGCAGAAACAAATGGGCAAAGTTTCTTTCACCCTGAATGCCCCTGTTACCTAGCAGTAAATAGGTACCTGGGAGTTAGTCAGCTGTCACGGGCTGCTTCCTGGGGGTGGAGGCCTGGTCGAGGACCGGGCCGCGGGGACACTAAAAAGCCCCGAAATCATCTCAAGATAACCAAGATAATCATTGCAACGAATCCCTCACTCCAGCAAATCAGGATCGGTACTGTATACTTCAGTTCATCAAATCAAGGTTGCAATGTATTAACAATAAATAATTTTAACAAAAAAAATTATCTGGAGACTTTATTATAATGTTCAGTTTATTTGTTAATTTATTATTTATTTATCAGTACTGTTTTTCAAAACTTATTAACTGTGATTAAATGTTTGACAATTATTTCAGAATTCGCAACTGGGCAGCACAGCCATGGAGCTTAATGTTAACATTTTAACAATGGGTTACTGGCCAAATTACCCATTGATGGAAGTCAATATGCCACCAGAAATGGTTAATTATCAACAGATCTTCACAAAGTTCTATCTAGCTAAACATAGTAATAGAAAATTGCAGGTTAGTATTATTACAGCTTTTGCATGATAATATAAGGTATATTATGTAGGATCTGTATTATTTCTCCCTCCTCCTGTCATTGTTGTTAGAATGTTCTTGTGCTATTAATTAATAAACCTCTTCCTTAGAGAGCCTCCCATTGAGTTTTTGACAGAGCTAATTGCTTGTTTTCTGTGATAACATTCTTATTTGTTTTCTGCCTGATCACTATAATTTTCCACTTTAAAAAGTGTGTTTTAGTCATTTTATATTTTCCTCTCCACTTCTTTCCCAACTCCAGTGTATTAGTGACTTTCATATTACCTCACTACACTTCAATTCATATTTTTGTTTTGTTTCACTACCTTGCATCAGCTATTAAATCAGGGGTTAATTTTACTTTTCTTATATACCTCTTTCCTGGGTATTGTTTTTCTCTGCAACCTATACTCGCCTAATTGTGCTTGCGGGGGTTGAGCTTTGGCTCTTTGATCACTGTGTATTCAAGGGCTTGCCTATTAGTGACTGAGGGGGTGAGGTCCAGCTCTGTATATCCCGCCTCCTAACACATGCACATGCATGTTTGTATATGTATAACAATGTTAAATAAGTATTTTTATATCATGTACCACCATTCATTGTAAATATTTTCCGACTCCTTTTCAGTGGCAGCCAACACTGGGTCACTGTGTTTTGAAAGCAGCATTTACTCAGGGTGCCAAAGAGCTCCAGGTATCATTGTTTCAGGCTTTAGTACTACTATTGTTTAATAAAGCAGACTCCCTTTCATTAGGAGATATAGCAACTGGAACAAATATTGAGGTAAGATTTAAACCTTTAATTTCTAACGAAGCTTTTATCGGGTAAAATTACACGGTTTCACTATTATTATTTGTGTATTTTATTAAATGCCTTGCAAATTTAAATGAATGCTAATTATTTTAATGAATGCATTATGTTAATTATTAATTTATTATGTTAATGAATAAGAAATGTTAACCTCAATCTTTTTGCAACTGACATGGATTGTTAACATTTAAATTAAATTTATCCTTGCTCTGCTGTTCAGTGTGCAGTTTGTCTGCACAGTGTCATCATTTGTCATCAACAATTTATTTTGTGTAATCCACTGAAATGCTCCATAGTAATATACATAAAAATAAATGTTTATTCAGGCAAAAGTACATACATTCAAGATGTTACAAACAGAATGTTGGAATTCTAGATAGAGCTAGTACATACTATGTCTAAAGCCACTAATACACACACCGTTTTGGGCAAGATGGTGTTCAATTGTTTGATTATTGACTTCACACTTCATTTTTTACATGCAGTCTTCCTGACTCCATTCTACTTTATTCTGTACTTATTTTGGTGTTTGTAACATGTGTTAGATTTGTAACTTAATTTTAATCAGCAATTTTACACTTCATATTTTGAGCATCCTTATTCTATGCCATGTCAGTTTCCACAGTTTTATAATGCTGCACAAGTTTAGAATTTGTAATATTACACTCACTGTTTGCTGGCAGTTTGCTCTGGACCACCTTCTTGGTCGGGACTTTCAAGTGATCTTTAGCTCTTCATAACAATATTCTGCTCCCGTTTTAAATCTTGTTTTTGTTACGATCTTTTTGTTTTATATTCCTACTTTATTTCTAGATATGTATGTGAATCATACATATGTTTCTGCTCCATATAACGTCCATAAAACTATCGGCTGACATTCTTTACATTTTTTTTTTTTTTTTTTTTAGATATAGGATACTAGATCTTGTGTACCCAGATTTTAATATTCTCTTATTTTAACTTTAGGATGGTGAGCTTCGCCGTACTTTGCAGTCTTTAGCATGCGGCAAAGCAAGAGTTCTCCAGAAAACTCCACGTAGTAAGGATGTTAATGATGATGACAAGTTTATCTACAATAAAGACTTCACTAACCAACTGTTTCGGATCAGAATTAATCAAATTCAAATGAAGGAAACGGTAAGAAGCCATGCTTTGTAGTTCAGAGTGTGGTATTAAGAATTGTCGACTATGAATTTTGTGTTATAATGACAACTAGAACTAAACCTACAAATGTTAGTGAAATAAACTACAAAAGAAAGTATTAGTGTCTGGTAAATTACTTGAAAATGATATGAAGTGGAAACAAAATTCTGTACTTTCATCAATAATTTTTAGTTGTGAATGTGGAAATCAATGCAGTACTGTATTTTTATTAAATAAAAAATTATTTTATATGAATATAGAAATGCAAAAGATACTACACTTTATAGAATTATTTTTAGTTATTTGTTTATATAGCATCTTCTTTTCTGAGGGAGCCCCTGGTGGCTCCCTGAAGTTATCTCTTTGAGGCTGTTCCATGGAAAGGGCTCACATCAAATGGAGTTGTTTGGCCTACTGGGAACCAGAGCCAAAACCTGGCCTCGTTTTAAGTGTGGGTCCATCTTGGTTTATTGGTTGCGATGCGAGGTCCCGTATTCATCCTGGCTGGCTGACATTCCCTCTTTTTTCTTGGGGGCTTGGCAAGGGTTCTTTCAGATACACACACTTTAATTTATGGAAGGTGTATTCTTTCAGGTGTTCTTGGGCAGTGCTTCTTAAGCTCTTCTTGGAGATTCCTGTTTGCTCCGGCACTTCCCAAGGATGTTCCCAAATGGCAGCTCTAGGTGCAGCTGCCTGTGCTATCCAGGACTCTTATCGTGGATGACCACAAGGCATGTTTGCACTTGTTGGCAATCTAGTAGGTTTGGGTTCTTGTGGAGGGGTTTTCTGGGGTTTCTGCTGCCACCGCCTCTCCTTCGGGAGGCAGTGGCGGCATTTTACTTGGCCCTTCACATTTGTCAATGGGTTTTCTTGGCCCATTCATTAGATTCGGCCTGGTTCCTTTTGTCTGCCTTCCCTTTCTCGCAGGGAAGCGCTTGTGAAGACAATGCATCATCCCAAGTGTTGTCAATGCTGTTTGTAGCATCCTTCTCCTAATAGCCTATTGATCATTTGTTGTTTTCTTGGGGTTTTTCCCCTGCACAGAGGCAGTCTGGTAAGGTTGGGATCTCGCCTGCTATTGATCGTGGTAGATCCTTGGGAGAATTAGATTTCCAGGCTGTTGCACTTCCTGTACAACTAAGCACTGCAGAAGGATGGTTCCACTTGTGGTACACACCGGCCCTTTCACAGTTCACCCACTTTAATACTGCCATAGGGGGCATCTGTCTCATTTTGCCAGCTCTTGGTTCCACAATTCCTGGGCCTTTCAGGTTGTTTTCCTCAGGCTACAGTGGAGATGGTCGGTCCTTCCATCTTTCCTGGGATCGAGGCTTTTGGTTCAGGTATCCTTCCCAGTTCAGTATCTAGTCATTGCGGTATGGATGACCTCATGTATGGTTGAGTTGACTTCATTACTTTGGTGATTGTTCCCAGTCCTAAATAGGGACTCGGTGGTCCTATGGTACACCCTCAATCTTTCAGAATTGAACAACCCCCTGAAGCAAAAGACCCCTCTAGAAAGGGTACTAAGGTCTTAAGAAGATTGGAGGGCAGCCATGGACACTCCTTGGGCTTCCCCTTCAGCCCCAGAAGCTTGCTATGAAGGCTCTGGGATAGTCATAGTCCATGCTCAACACCTGGTACAGGGGTATCCTCGAAAGGAGAAAAGATGGCTCAGAGCTAGGAGTGCTTCTGAAGACGATTGCTCCGAAATCCCAGTAGGATCAGGAGGCTCGTCGGCCTTCTTGTGTTCAGTGTGAATCGTTTGTAGAGTTGTTTGGCAATTTTTAGACAGGTTTTCATTATCCCACCAGTTAGTTGTCTGTAAAGCTTTCCTGGTGTGGTGGTGTATTATCATTCGCTCTGTGACCCATTTGCATGGTATAATCTCGGCGAGATAACTTCAGGGAGCTACCAGGGCTCTTCCAGAAAGAGGCATTTCATTACATTCAATGCTGGGTTCTTCTCATTCCTTGAATGAGTCACTTCATTCTTTTGAATTATATGGCATGTATTTTTAAACTTGTACAGGTACTTAAATAGTATTATTGTAACTTTCTAACTCACAAAATTTTTAAGGTTGATTATACCAGATATAATCAACCTCGCTCATAGACCTCACTTAACTCAGTATAATGTATTAATCCTGAAAATAAAACTAACCTGGTCTGCTGGGCATTTTAACCTACTGTATTTCCTCTTTCTCTGCTTAGTATATTATCAAGTGGTTATACCTCTTCCATGGTAACTACATTCAATACAAAAATTAAAAATCACTAATTGTTTCAATCCTTTTTCAGAGTGAGGAACAGCAACAGACCGAAGAAAGAGTTTTTCAGGACCGGCAATACCAAATTGATGCAGCAATTGTTCGAATCATGAAAATGAGGAAGGTTCTGCCTCATAATCTCCTTATTACTGAACTATACAACCAATTGAAGTTTCCTGTCAAGGTATTTATAATTTTATATACTGTACTATAATTGAGTTTGGCCTGTATGCTGTTTTGTGCACTAAAATGTATGATTTTCATACAAGTACAGTAACTGGGTTAAATTCGAGAGGTGAACTAAGCTTTAAATTTAGTTTCCCCTACTGAGTCATTGTTAAGGCTTCCCTGTCCAATTCCATGCCTGAAACTACTATTTATGCAGTATTTTTTATGTGCATCAATGTTTCTGGGGGGGAGGGGAGGGGCACTTGACTTTCTGTAGTATCTTGCTGCCAATCAACCAGTCACATCAGTTGCACAAGTTCATTTCACCTACCAGGGACCAAAGCCAAAATCTGGCCCCTTCACAAGAGGCACAGGGAACAAATCTCATGCTGCTATTTCACCGGGAAAGCATTCTGAAAGTCGGCAAAACATTTGCTGGTGAAGTGGTTATTTTACTGTACACGCCAGGTAACTCCTGGTACTGCAGGTTCAGACCCTAGTTGGGTCAGAGTTCTTTAGTGATTTGTGGCTTGGGGACCATTCAAGCTTGCTTTGAATACTTAGGACAGACTAGGAGAGGCACCATTCAATGTCTTTTTTTTTTTTTCTTTTTTTTCCCATTAGCCCCATTTGGGCTTTCTGGACAACTAGTGGAAGTCCCAGTCAGTGCCTTCTCAGGTTATTCCTTGGCTGGGACTATTCTGAAATTGCAGGATGGCCTCTCCCTTCTCCTCCACAGTTGCCCCTTTTATTTTATCCATCGACACTAGAGTTCCATTTGGGCAGCCTGAACTTGGTCTATGTGGCTTGGGATTTCTTTTGTATTCTCTGAAGGGCATCCTTTTGTCACGTTCATGACCATTCATTGCACACGCTTCTTTGCCTGAAGGAAATCTTGTCATTTTCCTCTACTTTTCCAGAGCTTAGTTCCATGGCTCTGGTTCCTCATTCCTCCATCACTCGAGCTTTAAACAGATGTGCCCGATCTTGGCTTGGGCTTCATCTCCAGGTCTCCTCAGGGGCAGTGGTCTCCTACCTGGTCTGGCTGCATTTTTCCGTGTGGGCAGGTTGGAGACTTTTGTGGGCTGGGTGGTGGTTCTCAATCCTGTGGCTTAACCTCTCTCAAAAGATTGGTGACACAACATACCTGGATTGTTTGAGGCTTTCCACCGATCTTCATGTATGGAGTTGATAGACCTTGTATACTGCCAACTGTATGGGAGTTGGGTGGCAGACATCTTGATTTCATATTTGTCTTTCAGTGCATCAGTGTGAAATGGCTTGGAAGGCCTACTGCCTCTATAGCTCCTGTATCAGTTTCCATTGTGATGTCTTTCCTTTCCTGGCTCTGCCTTGATTACTTAATCACTACTGTATCAGGTTATGGGTTATAAAAGTTTGTTAGTGAATTAGGAATAGTGCACCTATAAAAATAAGCTTTTCTGGGGAGTCCCTAGTCGGCGAGAGTCTGGCAAAATTCAGGCGCTGACAAAGTATGTGTTCCACATTGGTCTCCTCCACCCACACTCAGGCAGGAGTTGCCACAATATCATCATTACCTAATTATTTCAGTTTTTTTTTTTTTTTTTTTTTTTTTTTTTTAAATATTATTCAATACTGTAGTGTATAGTGTGATATATTTAAGTAATAAAATGTGTGAACCATTGCTATACTCAAAAGTATGATGTGCATATTAGTGATTCAATTATGTTCATAAAACAATAAACAAATAGTTTTGCTGTTATTACACTATATACACATGTTATATATAAGTATCTGCATTTTTTGTTCACCATAGTGAACCACTAACCTGGTATGGCGAGTCCAAACAACAGGAGTGGGCTGTCACACCCAGCCAGCAGATGCCACCGCCCTCCCTCCTTCAACACCTTACTTGCCAGCATTCTTCCTCCCACAATACTGTTTGTGCTTTTATTATACTATATGCGTTTATTATACTATATACACACATTATATATGAGTATCTACATGTTTTATTCCCATAACTGTACAACTAAGCTGGTATGGTGTCCAAACAGCATAGTTGCCACCATACACTGCATAACAGGTCTCTCACCAGTCAGCAGACGACGCCACCTCTCCTTCCCTCACCAAGATTACTCCTCCCACCATGCTACGCACATCGCTAATTCTCACCACAATCCTCTTATCAGAATTCTGGTCACTAAATCCTGTAAATTAATAATTTTCCACAAATTTATTTTGTAAGGGAACATGAGAAGTAGTTTGAAGATTCTTAGATGGACAAAACAATAGCAGTGTGTTGTGGCTAGCGCTGTGAACATTTTGAACAGCATTGTGTTCACTGATATCTGAACATTGTGCAGTCTTTATCACAGTCAGGCTCTTCTGTAATACTATCATGGGCTAATACCAGTTACATATATATTTGACATTTTTAGGCGATGCTGTGGTCACAAGCTGAGCAGTAATGCTGTTAGCTCATGCTGCGTGCACCAGCCTTGGTTGCTCACTCTGTACTGAAGCCTTCACACCTGGGAATGTTTCCCACAATTTCTTTTTTTTAAAAGGGTTTGTTTACTAGAGCCCTAAGTAAGCTGGTGTGAACCCCATGTAGTCGCAGGACTTTTAAATCTCGTGCGGTACTCCCAACCATTCATAGCTGGGGTGCGCAATCCCGCAATAGTTACTCGCCTCAGCTATAAATGTATTGCTCCCTATAAGGGTTAAAGATGTGATGGCGAGTTCTCTCAACCTGCCCTCGTAGCTGTGGCCTCTCGAATCTGGTATTAATCTTCTTGCAAATCTGAACTTTTTCAAATTTCTGTTTATGCTTCTCACAAGGTGTTGAGTATGCAATTCCAACATGTAATCAAGTAATGATTTCACATAGGCAATGAGTATGGACCAGAAACCCTCCTTGTTGAGATTTTTAAATGATGTTCATATGTTTGCTAATTTTCTATATGCTACTAATGTTATCCTATTCACATGACCTTCTGATGTTAGTGTTGGGATTATGCTCACTCCCAGGCATTTTTTTCTTATTGTTTCTTGTAATTGCCTTTCTGGCTCCCTGACTTCCTACCTGGTTAGTCGGTTTGCCGGTGGGCTGTTCAACAGCTCTAGAACTGGGTAAGGAAGATGGCTGTGTGGAAGCTAGGCCACCTGTTGATAGCATTCGGTACTATGAGTGTCGTTCTAATTTTGAATGTTTCACTTGTTCTGTGCAAATTGTTTGCCGACTTTGGCAATTTCTAGGCTTAGGTCTTTCTCTCCAGTTGTCTGTAAAGCTTCAGGGACTTTCTGGGTGCTTTCTTGGTGTGGTAGTGAATTGTCATTCGCTCTGTGCCTCTGAGGGAAAGGGAGGGGCTAGGTTTTGGCTCTGGTCCCCAGTAGGCCAAACAGATCTCCCGTGTCTAATGTGACACACTTGTACTGAGCAATCTCGACGACATAACTTCGGGGAGCTACTGGGGCTCATCCAGAAAAAGACGTTTCATTACATTCAATGCTGGGGTTTTCTCTCCTCCAGACATTTGCCAAAATAGTTTTATTCTTTTAACTTTCGCTCATTAATATATGACTGTTAATTTATTTATTTTTTTTCCAGCCTGCTGATTTGAAAAAGAGGATAGAATCTCTTATTGATCGCGACTACATGGAGCGAGACAAGGACAACCCTAATACCTACAATTATGTGGCATAATTATCACTACAGTGACTACTCCTGGTATCCTTGTGATATTTCTATTACACTATAACTTTAATTTTGCCTCTGACATTCTAGTTGTTGGTGATAGGAGTTGGGAGCCATGGATTGTGATATATACTGTGCATCACAGAAACTAAAACCTTATAGACTGTTTAGCCGAGATGTTCCCAAGCGCCAAGAGCCAATTAAATTAATTGCAGCAATTCTTCGCCGTAAGAAAAGCTTTCTGTTGACTAAATTATATCATTGCTGAATGGGAGGCATTCACTCAGTGGTTAAGCACAGGCTTCAAAGCTTCCCAGTGCCCCATTGTATAAAATTATGCACAGATGATATTAAGTTGTAGGCTATTTTTGTGTTCACAATAATTAAAATAAAGAAAATCATATAAAGTTTTTATCCAAGAAGTAACAAACCCATCTTTATTTTTTTTTATAAATATATATATAAACTGATGGGGAAAAACACATGTAAATTTAGGTATTTTATTTTGCATTATTGGGACAGCACTGTGTTACATGGGAATTGTACATTTCATTTTGGGGACTTTATAGAGTAAATAGGCAGAATAATTAAGTATAAATTTATTTAATTTGCTAATATTTCTGTGCTCATTTTGGCTATATCTACCTAGGTAATATAATACTGGGAAATACAGATTTGGATTATAACTCATGACATTGAAAGAAATATTTATATACAATTAGGGCAACAGATACATAAACATTAAGCTCCACAGCTATGTATAAATCTTTATAATATCCTAATCACTGGAAACCGTTTTTGAGTTGTAGCATCTACTTTAATAAAATATTATACATGAAATGTATGCAGATGAAGTTAAATCGGGTATTATCTCTTGACCTTAAATTACTTGCGTGTGTTTAACCATGGCTGCATTATGGCAATTAACATTTTTAAACATTTCTAGAAAACAATAGTGTTGGTAAAAGCTACTATTAGCCATCTAGTCCATTGTTAAGGTTGGATTTGAACACTAGTCTGACAATAAATTTAAGAAACTGAAAATAACATTTCTTGGTAGTATGTGGGGGCATTTTGCTAGACAGAATGTCGGTAATATTTCTTATGAACATAGGTCCTCAGTTCTGTGGTCCTGCAGCAATTATCGTAACACTTGTCCACTTGTCCTAAACTAAATCGCCCTTCTAGTGATTGAGAGCCATCATCCTCATCTAACACCAATCCAGCATCATTTGCAATGCTTAATCATTAACCTATCAATAATAAAACTAAAGTTTATTTTAGTTTCCTGTGGTGTCTGAACACGGGGGCCTGTTAAGGATGTTGAACATAATTATAAACTAAACAAGTACACAACAAGAATTTACCTTGAATAACGAGCCAGATATACAATGTTTGATCCATTAAGTGCTTTATGAAGAAAATAGAAAAATTTTGCATAATATTCTGAATCATCTAATGTTGAGATGAACATAAACTGCACTTGAGTTACTTTGTATGGATTAAAAAATTTTTTTTTTTTTAATGTACAGGTATTCATGTATTTCTTCATTGTGTGTCTTCAATATGGAACCAGCCATGTACTTGAATTGGCACTGAAAAATTATTTGTAAATGTAGTCAATAAAAATCAGGTAAAATATGTATTAAGTATTTAAAACATCTTCAGAATATTTATTTATTTTCTTTCTGTGGATTACTGTTATGTGAAGTTCAGCCGTGATTAAAATGGAATGGATACAACTTGAACCAAATTGTATCACAAAATTACATTGTAGTATGTTCTTGGGGCAAAGGCTTTGTGATTATTCTGTTGTGCGTGTTTGTGTGTGTGTGCTTGTGTGCATGTGTGTGTATACATATACATACTGTAATATATATTTATATTTTATTTAAGAAGTTCCAATAACTTTACAATTTTCAAATGCCAATAGAGCAGTTGTAATTATTCGTACAGTTTTTGGATACATTAAAGGGATGGTTTAATGTGGTTGCTTACTACATTCACTCTTGGGAGCCAGTTTGTCTCAATTGGTCAGATTGTCTTTAGCAAGGGGGGTACAGATAGTGCTCTTAATTAATGGCAGTAAGTAAACAGCTAAATTGGTTTATTAATGTAAGATATTTGAACTGTTCGTTAATAACATGTTAGAGCATTGAAAGTCTGAAATAATGCCTTTAATAGCATTCAACTTATTTTTGTGCTAGCTACCTAACAATACACTTTGCAAAGAGAAACCAAGTTAAGAGATCATACCATTCATTACAGGGATGTATATTATGCAGGCTCCTCCAAGTGTGTGTATGTGTGTGTGTGTGTGTGAAGAAATGGGTTAAATTGCCACATACTGTACTAATATCCTGCCCTTTTCCTTGTCAAAGTTGAATAGTAAATGTAGACTCTTCTCTAAATATTGCAGCTACTTATTATTTTCTTACCCTAATATATTACTCGGCATGATAGAATCATTTACAGAATGGCAGTACTGTACTTGACAATTTGACTAAACTTTTAATTTCCTGTATAAATTAAAGTACACGTACTGCTTTTCCTGCAGAAATAAAAAAGCTGGAGATTGTCCAATTAAGTTTTCATGAGGAAGAAAATGAAACAAATAAGAAAATATGTAAGAAGAAAAATGATAATGGAAGCTATTGGTAAATTCTGATAGGATTGGTTATATAGTACTTGCTTTGAGTATGTGGGGTAGAACCTGGGGGATGTTGCATAATGATTATGGCAAAAAAAAAAAATGGTTTTGGGAAATTGGTACCCCCTTTTTCTTACTGATAATGTCTGAAAATGTATTTTCCAGCAAGAACCAATGAATGATTAAAGAAGACCTGCTGTGGAGACTGTCACTTGGTCAATTAAGGTTATGCCTAGGTAGGTCTTGAATCATCTGACCAGTAACTGAATGGATAGCAATGTGAACATTGCCTTGACCTATGGAAGGGGTCTTAACAAGCCAGATAAAGGCTTCCTTTTCCTGGCTGGGTGTACCCATAAGTCTAAATTATTGAGTATTTTTGTAGTCTTGTTTCATCACAAGAGAATGACTTGTATATTTTTATACAAGAAATATTTAATTGGGTGAAAACTATTTCAGCAATTTAAGATGAATAAATCCACATTTTGTAGTAATATACAAAGAACATTTTTAATTTACAATACAGTTAAATGAAAAGGTTAAATTAAGTTGAAGTGGCTTGCTTGTGTAATTATTAAACTAACAATTAACACATAAAATGGGTTGGTATTCCACAAGAAATTTAAGTCAGTATTAACTTTTTATTGTTAGTCTATTAATGCTATTTCATTCTATGTTAGTGTTGGAGCTCCTCTTTGAGATAGGCTTTTCTAATTGTATTTACATTTAAAGCAGTTATTTTCAGTGGAATCTGACATGTGCATCATAATGCAAACATCACACACACTTTAATTAGTAATTTAGAAAATAACTGGGCACACCTAGAATTATGGGGACATTACGTGCTCAATACCAAGTTCTGTATACACACAAATGTTTTACATAATTAGATTTTAAGATGTATGAATGTAGAAATGCTGATTGAGGAAAATTAAGCATTTTTTTCCTATTCATGCAGGTCAGATGCATGTTACCGTTAATTTATGTTAGTCGTTATTTGCTTTCTTCGAATCAGTACTGGTTACTGGTAGGCCATATTTTCTTGTCTCCGTTTTAATCACTGAAAGCCCATTTTTAAACGCCATGTTTCAAATTTGCTTCCATGCATATGTACTCTTAAATTAAAGTTTTATGGAGTTTTGTTTATTTTGTAGTCATATTTCTTAAGGGGCTGGGAGCTCAAAAATATTCATTCGAATATGAATTATAGTGAAAACAGTTAAACAAATATAAGGTTATTTGGCATCAATATTGTGAAAGTTTCATCCCAATATATTAAATGGATTTTATACGAATTTAAAAGAAAAAACTGCGCATTCAGTACTGATGATAACAATAACACCTCTTAGTGAAGCTCATGGATAATGCAGTGAAGAGATGCAAGCACCTGTCCGATGCACAAAGAGGAGTAGTAGTAGTAAGAAGAGTCCTCAAAGTGGATATGCAGCTGGTGCCTTCTAGGATTGCCGATTGCCACCTGGAGGGCAAAATGTCACACAAGTAATATAAGTATGTATGTTATGTAGCTGTATTATATTATATATCATATAAATACATTGCACAATGCCAATATTTCTCATGTCCACCAATTTTTTTTTTTTTTTAATCCTTTGTTTCTCATTTGATTTAGTTTTGGCTTTTACATCTTGGAGAATGCATACCCGTTACTAAGTATGTGAAGTTGGAACGAAATTGGTCAACATGTAATTCAGTCACAGGTGGCAGAACTTGTGACTTTTAAATTTTTTTGGGGGGGTGAGTTATTTACAGATTTCAAACTATATTTTCTTTCTCTTTAGGTTGTTATACTGACTGGAGACCATATGAGGCCTTTATCACCTATATAAAGTGTACTTATATATTCCCTAACCCATTATCCTTATCCCTATATTTATTTTTTTTGGGTGGTTATTTTTTCTTGACTTCAATCCAACACATATTGACCCACAACTTTCACATATTCGAGTATGAATACCAAGCAATATTTAATAAAACTTACAAGATATGTGGGAAATTCGAACTCCTATATTCATTGTCAAGAACTTTTAACTTAATTTTTTCTGCTTGAACAGGATTTTCATCTTTCAAGGCAACATAGAAACTTCAGTTTTAGAGCAATTCTCACCACTTTTACATACTATGTGTAGTGTTCTTATTTCTAAGGTTTCATTGCTGCAGTTTTTTTATAAACCATAACTTTGGGAGCTGTACATTTTTTTCCGTCTATATTTTGTGCATATTTTGAAGCCCACATTGACTTCTTTTTTTGTACAGTTAACTATATTCTCAATATTTTAAAGCAATGAAAATGAATGTTATATGCCATTCTGATCCTATAGTGAATAAAATTAAAATTGGTGAAATTTTAAATTAGCTTATTTAATTTGAAACTGATGAATTTTTCAACTTTTTTATATATTTTTGTTCATATTTATGATATTGATCCATTAGGAAACGTTGGAGCATTTACCAAGTAGATTATGTAAAAAAAATGGAGTGTCACCTAGTTGTGCTTGCGGGGGTTGAGCAAGCACAACTACTCTTTACACAACAAGCACAACTCTTTAGTCCTGCCTCTCAATCGAGTTTGAGGAAGGTGGATAAGTTGCGCTCCTGTCTCTGGCGCCTTAAAAGAAAGGCCTCTTATGGCAATATTCATGTTATAATAGTGGTGTTAACAGGACGGGAAATGATTCAGAAACTGACATGTTTTTGAACCAATCTGGATTAATATTTAAATTTATCACAATTTTGTGTAGGTTCACCAAATAATGTAAACTAGAGGTATCATAGTCGAGGTAGAAATAACTAAAATAATAAGGGTACTCACCCAGGGTCCACTGAAACATACACCTCTGCATCTTCATCAGCTGACTGTAAGCTATCGCTCTACACACACATGACTTTGATAACATTCATTTGTTCATGGGAATGCTTGGACTTCTGGATCAGCCACCTTGCTACTGGTATCTGTTTCATCTCACGTTTTCTCATACCATTGTCAAAATGCACCCACACAACTTTTGCATGGCTGATTGCTTCGTCTAATACACCATTATCACTTTGAACATAAGTATAAATCATAGATTTAACCTTCATAAAAAGTGGCTTTGTTGACTTAACTATCATCCCAGGAATGCCTTATTTAACTTCTCTTATAAGCTTTACTTTCTGATGAAAAACCATCACAACCAGTTAAAATTTTGGCCAACACATTACCTGCATGGACTTTTCAACCTTACCATCTCAGGTTTTCACGAAATGAGGTTGTCTAAAGCAATTACTATAGCCTTGACTCAAGGACGTCCTTGCAGAATTTCCAACCTCGTAAACCATGAATATATAGACAAAGATGCCATGAGCCAGAAAATATGTACAGGTTTCACAAGTAAACAGTTAAGTGATTGATAAATTCTGGCATAGCTCTCTGCACCAGCCTTCCTGTCATAATCTACTGATAATCTAGTAAGGGTATTGCCTAGGCAACTTGCAGGGGTACACGACCCGAGTTTTATATACTGCACCACTAAGTGGGTTTCTCGCAGTCCCCTCTATTTACCCAAACCTTCCAAGCATTACATAAATAATGAAGTAATATGACATATTTACTCACGATAATGTTGGTGCTGAATGTAGAGCACGAAAAAAACATATTTTTACTGGGAAATAATATCATTTTATAACAAAATTACACGAAACTAAGTGGCAGGTTATGCCACATGAAGTCGATGATCCAAGTAACAATGTTGTGGCTTTGGGTAATTAGATGACACAATTTCGTTATAAAATTATATTATTTCAGAGTAAAAATTAGTTTTTTTTCATGTTCTACATTCAGCACCAACATTATAGTGAAGGGAAGGGAAGAGAACTATCAGGAGAAAGCCCCAAGCCATTACGACAATATAGCACTCGGAATGGGTCAGGATAAGGACCCTCATCACGGCCCTTGTGGATTTGTTCAGGATAAGGATTTAGGATGGGACGGGGGGAAAGGAATGATGGCCAACCACTTGGACGGTCGGGGATTGAACGCCGACCTGCATGAAGCGAGACCGTCGCTATACCGTCCAGCTCAAGTGGTTGGTTAGTGAGTAAATATACCATAGTTCTTCATTACTTACGTAATAATATGAGGCTTTGTGATAATTAGACGAACCCCTTCCAAATGCTATATAGCAACCCGTCCTCACACTAGGCTGGTTAAAGCAACGGCTATCCTCCCCAGACGCATTCATCAATTTTAACATATTGTGTATTCAAAAATTGGTTTGTTTTCATATATAAATTATTATTACTGTACTGTATTACATAAAATTTATACGTATAGTTAGGCGTGCACTCATGTGCACAGCATGCTAATATGAAATAGAGTAATGTTAATTTATATTTGAGAAAATTAAAATTTTGAATGAACAGCATTTTAAAATTGGAGAATGTGTCTTTGGGGTCGACTGCTGGATGGAATAGACTTGGTCTGAGGACGGGTTGATATAATCGTAATGAATTGGGGCTTTCTCCTGATAATTACCTTACCTTCCTAAATGTAAAAATCTCTGGTGCTTGGATTATTGTATCCAGGTGGAGACCTCATCCTCAGAAACTATCTGCTTTGAAGAGAATTCAACACAGAGCAACAAAAATCATTCCAGAACTAAGCCAACTCTCACACCAGGAACGGTTGAGGGCCACAGTACAGGGCTAACAACACTGCAAACCAGACATGACAGTACTTATCTCATCGAAACTTTTAAAATACTGAATAATTTGGAGGAAAAGGATCCAGGTTTTATCAGTTGCTACCCTATTCTATATGTACGATTACAGAGTATAAATTAAAAACTAGCTATATGTTCTTCATATATCCCCATTTCACCTGTAGATGGTTAGTCAACATGGAATCAGTAGAGAACATGAAATACGAGGCTGATGTATTAGCCTACACTAGCAGCAGACGAAGTGAAGTCCACCACCTCTCACTCCATCTTCGAAGACAGAAAGAGTTAAAGAGAAAACTATCGACCAAGTAGCCTAATCTCTTACGGGCTATTCATGCCCGTGCCACCTCTTAGGTGGCTTACTCTTCATCAATCAACCTCGGAGTATTGCACGGTTGGCTTCGTTCTTGACTCAGAATGGGGGATCCCGGGTTCGACTCCCAGGAGGGACAGCAATAGTTGGGCGTGTTTTTGTACACCTAATGCATCTGTTCACCTAGTAGTAAATAGATACCAGTTATTGTGAGGTTACAGATGATTCTCCACCCATAGGGTTATAAACCCATGGAACCGCCTGCCCGCCGAAGCCGTAAATGCCAAGATAATCCATTTCAAAATTCAGTTGGAAATATTTTCAGTAGGAAAAATGAATTATAAAGAATCACCAGGAAAAATGGGGGGATATTTGACAACACGCCGGCTTCCTTTTTCCAGTCGAGGCTACTAGTGAGATGATGGGACTCAGGTAAATTCAGGTATAATTCCGTGCCTAATTGTCATTCCGTGTTTTCAAAAGTTCCCTCCACTATGTGGCACTATGAGAGTGATGCCTAAAATATTTAACGATTCTTTCATCGCAATATTGGACATTAGCAAAAATAAAAATTTGTAGGGAAGCATTCAACAATTACAAAATATAAATTATGGGAAGCAGAAAAACGATAAATGGCACGAAATAAGATGGTGTAGATGTGTATAATGTGTCTTTGTTAACTGTGCGCCATATTGGAGAGACTCCCAGGCCTGGGCTAGGCCTTTGACGTTTGCTCAAGTGAGATTATCTGTTTTCTGTGTTGTCCTCTATGTCTTGCCCTGTACGTTGATTCTATAGATTGATCCCGCCGCGTACTGTGGATACATGCCTGTTCTTGCGGTTTTATCGTTGTTTGTTGACGTAGTTGAACATGATGCCAATAAGCGAGTTTGACAGGAGAGAGAGAGAGGGTGGAGGAGTGCCGCTCTCACAGTCTTCTCCTTCAACTCTTGCCTCTCGTGTCCGCTCCACTCCTTCTCCCGGTCACTATGTCTCTCACGGGAGGTAGGGAAGCTTGCTCTCTCTCATTGTACACTTGTAAATGGTGTCTGTAATGCTTTTAGGACTCGTGATTGTCTTGTGATGTGAAGGTGTTGGTGTTACAGGCGGGTCTCCTGCTCCAGTGATGAGGCTCAAGCTTTATGTTGAACTGTCAGGCTTTATGTTGAACTGTCAAGCTTTATGATGAACTGTCAAGCTTTATGTTGAACTGTCAAGCTTAAAGTTGTCCCATTCACGTCCAGAATGATGTTTTCTCTGCCACCCCGGCTCTGAGTGTATTCAGAAAGAGAGGCTCAACATATTACCTATAACTCAAAAGATATTCATTATTTACCTGAGGGGCCATTCTCTCTCTAGTGGCCTCGATGAGGATAAGAAGCCAGCGGCTTGTCAAAGTTGTCCATTTCTCCTGGTGATCTTATCGGGTTGATCTTGAATTGCAACCAGTGTTTTAGCATTTACATAAATTCATAAATGACATAAATTTGGCATAAATTCAGGTAAATTTATGGCTTTGGTGGGAAGGTGGTTCTAATTTATAGGAATGTTAGTCAAGAGAAATCTTGTCCAGAGATTGTGGAATTGTTGTAACCCATGAGTGCTTTATGAGTGATCAACTACAAAGAAAGTTGATGATTTATGCCGGCTCTGTTTTTTTTTTATTATGCACCCCATACCAATCCTGTGAGCATGTGACAAGGTTACAGTAGAACATATATTGGGGTCAGGAACTGAACCCCCAAATTCATTTAGCTAAGAAAGTTATAATCATTAAAAGCAAGTTATTCATGTGAAGCAAATAAGTTTTTCACATTCTACAAACATTACCAAAATAACATATAATAAAGTAATTGCTGAAAGAAAGCATTAATATGGGAAGACTATTTAGCACTCACAAACTACTATACTATCAATATGATTGCAATTCAGGATGTCAGTACAAGAGCAAAAAGACTTGAGGCTCAAGATTTAAGGTTGAGGGCCACAGGACTGATAACACTGCAAACCAGATATGACAGGCTGGATATCATTGAAATTTAATTTAAATAATCAATTCACTGTCAGGGGGGGGGGGGACAGGCAGCCAGTGTATGTTAGGCTTATATTGAAGTAAATAAGTAAATGACAAAGGTATCTGAATCGCCGAGTAATAAATGGCTTCGGTATTCATATTATTCAGGCTTGTCAATAATGTAATGTCTGTGATGTAAGGTTGATTCTCATTGGCATACATGATGTTTGTTATAATATAAACATATTATATGTACAGTGGAACCTTGACTTATGAATGCCCCTACTAATGAATTTTTTGAGTTACAATCCCAATTTTGTCAGGAAATTCGACTCGATCTACAACCTTTCCTCGACTTGCGACTTTGTTCATACATGCATAGTCAATGGAGTGCATGGTTCCTGGTGGCACGGGCGACCCCGCTTCAGTTTACCAGACTGCCCTCTTAGTGACGATTGTGCTTGAATTCTTTGTAAAGAATTTTATTGTTTTTATGCTTTTTTTGTTTTCTGAACATAAAAGTAATAATGCCATGGATCCCAAGAAAGTCAGTGGTAAGGTTCAACCTAAAAAAACAAATGTGAGGATGAACATAGAGGAAAAACAAGTCTCTATGGGAAGGTTCTTAGTGAGACAAACAAGCAGTGAGCCACAACCAGGTCCTAGTGGTATGCAGGCAAAACTTAGGAGAGTACCCCAGGGAAGTCATCACTGCCTGATGTTATAATGGAAGGAGACTCCCCTTCCAAACAGTAACACCACTCCTCTCCCCTCCCCCAACTCACTGTCTTCCATATGTCAACAAGAGTCATCAATAAAGGTAAGCTATAACTTGTACATACTATAGTACAAAATGTGTGTGTATTATGTATGAAATGTATTTTGAAGTTAATATTTTTAGGTGTGTGGAACGGATTAATTCAATTTGCATTATTTCTAATGGGAAAATTCGTTTCGAGTTACAACCCGACTCTGGGAACGTATTAAATTCGTAAACAGAGGTACCACTGTTCATGTTTATACTGCTGTAACTATAGGCATGTGGAAATTGGTATAATATCCATTTGTCTGGATACTGGTGGATGGGGTGAATTAGGATGTCCAGATACATGGTGCATGGAGTAATTCATAACATCACCAATATGTGGTTAATATCTCTATGGGTTATTATATGTACAGCACCCATTAGTGTACTGTAAAATGTAATTTTATAGGATGCCTCCTCTCTTGATTTATTCCTTACATTTTCCAATAAGCTTTATATAACTATTTCTTAGTTCACTGTGAGTGACAATTGCTTTGGCTATGAATAGCTTCTATTCAAAGTATTCATAAGCATGGTTACTATGAAATGGCCACTGCCTTTTGAACGAAAGGTGGTGGAGTTTCTGATGGGGAAGGAAGAGACAATTGCGCATCGCGTTCCGCAAGGCGCGGTGCGGCCAGCCTGGGTGGCATAAAAAGCGCGGGAAATCAGGTCTCGCTCTCACTCCATCTCCCGACCCAGTCCACGATTCACGAAGCGCCCACCCTCCTCCCCCTTTCTGCTGGCTGCCAGTTTTCCAGGTTCTGACTACGTCGGTCGTTGTTCCTCACGTCTTTCCTCCCGTTTCACTGGGGATGGGGGGGGGGGGGTGCAGCTCCCGTCCCCAAGTGTTCCGTTGTCCGCAGCTACTACTTTGACTTTACAGCCATTCTACTAGTAAGCCCTACCTTATGTCAGGAAATTCCTTATTCCTTGGCGGCTCGGCCTCTGGCCTGGGGTTATTTTCTTCTCCAAATACATATCAGGCTTCCCCAGTCTCTGTGTTTTTCTGCCGCCTGATTATTCACCAGCTAGGGTTTCCCTTATGTTATGTTGTTCACTTTGGTGTCCTGTTATACTTAGAATTAGATTTGTTACATTCGCCTCGCTGCTAATTCTAGACAATAGGACATTAGGTTTCTGCAGAGTTTGTTACTAGGCTATAAGATTACGTTATTTTACTACGGGTGTACAATTTAAGATGTTTCGTGTACTTTGAGTTAGCCACGGCTATGTTATACATTTGTTAAGACCTACTTAGAAGCCTGTTTTACTTCTGCAGAATTATTTATCCTGTACTAATAAATTTATGCCCCCATGTGTTGGTGTCTTCCTTCCCCTGATCAGAAATAGAATTTTAAGAAATGTACACTATTTCAACAAATAGTTTCAAAATAGCTTGCTGATTTGTGTATTGATTTTTTTAATACAATTTTTATTAAAACTAATAGAGAAGTTGAAGGAAACCCTAAAAAGATATATTAAGATTAGAATTTTCTAATTAAAATGCAACATCCCAAATCTTCTACTCCCAAATCCCTATTATTGTATAACTTTGTATATACAGTACATTACAGTACATTACAGTACAGTACTTTCCAATTATTTGTATTTATTTAATCTTATTGGTTTATTTTCATAGCAAAAAAAAAAAGTTGAAACTGTTATTAATAGTTTTTTTGCAGTTGCTATCTATTTAAAAAATATAATAAAAATAAAGTACTTAAGAGTTGTCTAATTTCTTTCAAATAAAGCTCAAAATATTGCTAATAATATTCTAGATTTTATAATGGCAATAAAAACAAGTTTTGAAAAATATGGAAAAAAAATGGCATGGCCCTCCCTTGAAAAAGCAATATTAATTTAATCTAGTTTCAGACAATGATGAATCCACAAAATACTTGAGAAATGGATGCTCAGGCATATGGAAACATGCCCATGGAGCTGCTACCAGAGACCTCAGAGATACAGCATATGACCCGTCCTGAAGCTGTTACACAAACTCTTAATACTGTTTCCCAAGTGCAGGCAGTAGTTCAGAAAGATTCCGAAGTCCACCTTTCCTTGGAAATGAATGAGGAACAGGAGGATGACGGTGGAGCTGATGATGATGATAATGATGAGAAGCCTCTACAGGTGGTAGAACATCCAAAGAAAAAAAATACTAGACGTTGTAGAACAAAGGTAATTAATTATGCAGTGAGTTTAGACATTGAAAACTAATAACTATGGCTTTGTTTATTGCAGTTCATTACACTTTTCAATATTAGTAGTATATCTATAAATCATCTAAAATAAGGCAATGTAAACTGGATACTCTATTTTGTTAGGTGGATGAAGCACAAGTTTAAATTCAACTGGAATTTGAAAGTAACGATAATGTCGTGGCAGACACCTGGCTTTGAGCTCATCAGGCTTTTTATTGTTTATTGCATTGGATGTTACAAGGATAAATTACATTACTCATGTGTCTTTCTTGTAGTAAAGAAAAAAGATAGTTTTTCATAGCCAATTCATTATAAAATGTAGTTTTGATAATCCGTGCCTTCAAATCTTGCCACTCAGGTTTTCATGTGGTCACTACTATATACTTTGGATATACTCAAGACCCTTGGATACCTACTCAAAATGCTTTGATAACTTAGCTTTGTGTTATGACCTTGGGGTCAAGAACCACTATTGGACAAAGAACATCAGTGATAATATAAGATAAGCATTACTATATTAATAAACATGCTTTGTGTCAGAGGTAATGTGAGGCATCTCTTCTTTATAGTCAACCCAAAATGTTTAACATTTTTAGATTTGATTTTAATTAATGTACTGTATTTAATTGTTCTTCAGATAAAGAAAAAAGAAAGAGCAAAGAGGGCTGTTCCTCATGGTGATTCACAAGTAGGAAATGCTTTCACTTTTATGAGGAAGAGACGACAAGACCTCACACTTGGGGCCAAAGTTAAGTAAGTACTGTACAGTACACATAAGGATGATCTTAGTCTGCCTGTCATAATACAAACTGAAACATTAAACATTAGCTTGTATGCATGCACATATATATGCTTCTTCAATTGGTCACTAATTCCAAATTTGATTTAGGTACACAAATTAAATATGTTTTGTACTAAGACATTTTACAGTGTGATGGTTTTTCATGGATACGACTCTTTTCAGATTTACTTATTATTTTCACGTGGCCTGTGACGGTGTGGTGGGGGGTCGTCTTGGGCATCCTCTGATTGTTGCACATCTGGAATAATTGGTCTTTTGGAAAGTTGCTTGGGATCTTTCCTGTTCTTGGTTTCCTGTTCTTTTTCTTGTGTGTCAGAGTCCTTCCCAGCCATCTTTTTCTTTTCTCTGTTATTTGCAATATGTTGGACAGGGTGCTATAGGGTTGTTATGTTCACTGTAGTTTATGTCACTTCTCTTTCCAGATATTGTACCTAGTAAGAGGTCCTCCAAGCTTGCTGTGGAGGACCTCCTACTAGTTTGCAAAGTCGGCTTATGTCATGTCCCTTGGCATGTTCCCATTAAGCTGCAGTAATGGGATTCAGTTCAATTCAGTTCAAGAATTGGCTAGTTACAAATGTCATCAATTTAGGTACACAAATATTCCACAATGGAAAACTAGATATAAATTTGAGCAAGTTTCCTTCACTTCTAGTCTTAAAACTGGTCCACTTTTGTTATACCTACTGACCACGCTACTCTCCTCTCTATATGTCTAGATTTACAAGATGCATACGTGTATTAATATGTAATTACTGATGTAAAGTTATTTGTATGATTATAAAACAAATTATTTACACTTACTCAAATTATTCAGCCTTTTAAACTCGTATGCTAATTTTCTCCCCAAAACAAACTAATTGAAATATGGCTAACTCAGGTCATAACACTTCCCAAGAAACTCCTTAATCCTTGAAAATCAGCTCTTCAGAAATCTAGCACCCTAGCATAGTTTTCACTTATAAATTTATTCCATGCTATTATAAATCTGATTTTCTAGTGATCACTGTTCCCTAGCTCACTCACTATTTCAATAATATTTATAGTGTGTCTGTTAGATAACACTTAAGTACCTGTATAATGTATATTTTTTCAACTAATTATAGAGATAAAAAATCTTTGGCATTCCCTGTTTTTAGTCCAGTTTTTACTCAAATCAAAGACACCTATAATACAAACAGTTTGACCTAGTTGCTCTATATATTTATCCCATATATACTTTTGCTCCATTCTGTTGAGTGTTTCGTTTTTTTTCTTTGTTTCATTTCTTTCTTGTTTCGTTTGTTTCTGCTTGAAACGCTATGTGTGCTAGTGGCTTTACAAGAATGTAAGAATTTTTGTACTGTATATATAGAAATGAAAAAAATAAAAAAAAGATTGGTGATCTGCATAAAACTCCCATTATTAGAGTATTATTATTTTCCTTTAATTTTCTAACCAAGTACTTTGTGGCTCAATTTTGATCCCCTTCTCTGACACTATATTTTAAATATTCCTCTGACATACTGTATATTGCTACTCCGCCTCCTGATCTAATCTAATCCGTCTGAAATAATTTGAATCCCTTAATTTGATATTCAGCTAATAGTTTCCTATTTTCAACATTCATTCACATTTCAGTTCGTGCAATAATATTTGGTGTTCCTGTGCACACAACAGCACTTAAATTGTCTGTTTTGTGTCTAGGACTCCTGCTATTTGTTTAGTAAACATTAAGGGTATTGTTATGTTGAGGTCCATCTCCACCCCTGTTGTTTTTTACCTGAACTATTTCCCTGTTAATGCATGGTTTTATTGCTTCCTATTCCCAAATCTATTCACATACCTTTATCATCTAACTATTTAAACCTAGACATGGCCCCTCCAACTACAGATTCCAAAGAATTGGCAAAAGAAACAACTCCAACCTTAGGTAAACAAAACCCATCTTGAGCATACATATCAATCTTTCCAAGTTAGTGGGAACCCAGCAGCATTTTTCTAGTCGGTAATTGACTTCAATTGCCCCAGACAGCCATTTATTTCCAACTCCCCTTCTTGGAAGACTGCCACATGTGTTTATCTACTTTATTTCCTTCTCACTGTAAGCATATCATTAAAGTAATTTTTATTTTTACAGGTTCTTGAAATGCTTGACCTTGAGCCTAAAGTTCCACAGGGAAAGATTGCTTCCATGTTTCGTGTAAGTCAAAGTCAGGTTTCAAGAATAATGAAGAACAAGGAAGCCATTATGTCACAGTGGAACAGGTTTGCTACCCCAGAACGCAAACGTTGCAGACTTGGTAAAGCTGGTTTTCTGGAGCAAAAATTAGTTGATTGGTATAAGGAAGCTGTAGAAGAAGACTTACCCATATCTGGGCCTATTCTCATGGAAAAAGCTAAATCTATAGGTAATGAGATGGGAATAGAATTTAAACCATCTGCTGGATGGCTAGGAAGATGGAAGGACAGAAATGGAGTAACTCTTAAAAGATTTAAAGACAAAGATGGTGCTCCATCTGGCATCAAGATTGGTAATCACTGGAGAAGATACATGTTTTCAAAGACAACTAAAGAATATCCACTTCAAAATGTTTGGGTTGTTGATGAAACTCCTTTGGCATATAATGCCTTACCAGAATATATGACACAAGGAACTAACAGTGGCAATGATAAGGTATCTGTTATATTGGCATGCAATTTAGCTGGCACTGAGCGTAGACCTGCAGTAGTGATTGGAAGAGCACAGTTGCTTAGCTCCCTCACCCTTCCAACCCCTTTCCACCACCATCCTAAAGCTGCCATTACTTTGGAGTTCTTTTCATCGTGGTTACGTGAGTGGGACCGTGAACTGCGTTCAAAGAGAAGGAAAATAATTATACTTTTGAATAAGGCAACATATCATCCAGAAAATCTACATCTTTTCAACATAAATATATCATTATTTCCACCAGGTACAGCAACTGTGTTACAGCCATTACGGTTAGGTGTCATTTATATATTTAAGGCCTTGTATAGACACCAGCAGGTCAAGCATATTATGGCAAAGACCCACGCTAATGAACAAATGAACCATACTAATATGTTCAATCAAAACATTTTGTCACCACCTTCATTGACTCAATGTGTATCTACTTTAGATGCAATTTTCATGATATACAAAGCTTGGAGGCATGTTAGTCCTGAAACTATAGTGAAAGGAGTAGTTAAAGCTGGACTTAGCAAGGATGTAGATGCTTTAAATGTCAATGACCAAATTAGCCCTCCACCTGGGATTAGCCAACAGGACTTTGATGCTTTTGTATCTTCTGATGAAGGATTGAATTGTGATGAGCATGAGGAAGCACCTACCCAAAATTTGAGCTCTCACACAGGAATGGTTACCAATATTGTTCAATATCCACATTATTCAAATATGTTTAATATTCCAAACAATAAAAGTCAGCAGCCTAACCAACAGAGTGATCCCCAAGTAGAAAATGCTCCTAGTCCACCTAAGGTATGTGAAGCAGTCATTGCATGCCAAGTTCTCAGGCATTATTTGCAGCAGCAAGGTGGGAGATTATTTGACGAGTTTTCAGAACTGGAATCTGCTATTCATTTGGACATGATCCTGGAAATGAGACCAGACTTCAGAAATGATTTTCAGTCTGATCCTTTACATGATTCTGGTTCTGTTCATAGTTTAGAGGCACATCAAGTGGCTCACGAACAAAAACTGTACTACATTCAAAAGGTACAAGATGAACTTCAACAACAAAAAATTCAGAGACAAATAAAGAAGGCAGCATTATCTTCAGCTTCATCCCAAAATTCACACAGCACTCTTGCCACACCAACACAAGGGGTCAGAACAGATGTACCTAATCAACTTTTAGAAATACAAAGACATGATATACATGCTCAAGAGATAGTACGACACGATATGGTGAGACAAGAACTTCAGCAGCCTATGCATAGGCAAGAACTTGTACGTCAAGATGCAAGACCAGAATATAGACATGTAATTCCCCAGGATATTCCTCGGCCAGATGTTTCGGAATTAAGAGCTTTAAGAATATCAAATTACAGACATGTTAATCCAGATGGTAGAAATGAAGACAGAAATGAAATTAAAAGTGACACAATGACAATAACAGCAGATTTACATAATCATCATACAACTAATCACCATCCAGGGGTTGAACTTCACCACCAGGGAATTCCACCAGATATGAGCCAGAGTTTACGACCGCCAGACGCGAGACTGGAAAACCATGGAATACCGTATTATACTATACCAAACACATTACATCATTACATTCAACCAAAATAAAACTTCAGACTACCTTATAAATTGTTACTTGCATATAAATTTAGTATATACCGGGTACTATATCTAAATACAGTGTTTGTGTATTGTTCTGATTTTTTTTAATTTAGTTTTGTTATTAAATTCCAAGTACAAATTGTATTGCAAAACTCTGCACAAACAATGCTGTTTAACTTTTAAGGTTACATTTTTAAATTGTATATTTTTGTAAATTGTGCCATGGTTTATTTTTTACAGAGAAGAACCTGCTGCTGTAATTTAATATTTTTATGAAATAAGATAATTATTTTAACTCCCTTTGTTTGTATATCGAAAGAGCCTGCTATTTTAAGCCAATTAATAAGTATTCAGGTAACTTCTTACTAATTTGAGAGTGACAGAAACATATTCTAAGCAGGTTTGAAATGAAGTATGTTTTACTGTACTGTACCCTCTCTCTATACAAGATTTCAATTGTGAGCACATAAAGATACAGGAAAATTACTTTGTATATAGTTCCAAACATCTATCACATTTGTATATCTTTTATGTACTGTGTAAAATATTCCTATTATATTCAGTACTTTAACTGTTGCAGTTTCTATTTTGTAATTCCCACTATTTTACCATTCTGTACTCCTCTTAGTAATGTTTTAATTTTGACTCACTTTAATACAGTAGTCTATGCAGTACATTTTCCAAATGATGCATGTGGAAATACAAACTTTAATGTGGTTTGAACATGCTGCCTAGCTACCTCCCTGCTGCCTACATCAGCAGTTTTTTCTGAATGATTTTGGCAGCTAGGCTAGTGCATTCAAGCATGGATGTTGAGCCAATTTACAAATCAGTTTGGCTAAATGGTAGAGATGCTGTCCTGGGTGATATGATGCAACTGGGCAGTGGGTTCATGCTCTACTTGAGGTGTTATTACCTACGTGGATAAACAAACCGATTGCTTCAGCTCCTGCTCTATTTTTTCAATCACAGCACCATACAACTGCTTCATATTCCAGCTTTGGTCTAACCAACAAATGTGGGAGAAGAATTATGCAATCTGATTCAGATAGTGAAGGGGCTGAAGGGAGTGATCAAGGATGTTCAAGTAATTGAGTGTGTGGAGGAACTTAGATGTCACACAGCTTTTCTATAAGGGTAGTAGCAATTTAGAACAGTTTCTTACCTTTTGGGGGAGGAGACTATTAGTCTTCCTCTTGCAGTTGGGAGAAGAACTTTTTGGATGTTAAAGGCCTATGTAATAGGCCATATGTGTGTGATAGATTATTTTATCTGTAGTTTCAGATAAATTGGGAAATTGGGAGTGGACTGAGATGGGGTGAACATAAGTTGTCAAAGTGTATGTAGTAGGATCAAGTAATTATCAGAAGGCACTAAACCAGAATGGCTATATAGCACCATCATCTCAAATAAAATGCAGAGTACTGCACTTACATATTGCTCAAGATTTCAACATTAGAGCAGCAAGACAAATTTAAGTACATTAATTAAAGATATACAATTCACTTAAAAGCATATCTGATGCCAAGTACAAAAATTTAGCCTTACAAACATACAACTAAGAATAAAATCATTTCAAACTGATTTCTTTCACATTCCGTACTTCCTTTTATCAACCGGGACCTTGAAGTCACCTCTCGAATCGTTTTCCTTGCTTTAACCTATCCAGTATTTCAACTTTCCATGGCAGGTTTATGTATAGCAAATGACAAGAAAAAAACATTGTGAAGTATGGATAATCAATTTAATATATTTTCTATATACAGTGTATTATATACATTGGCTTTAAACCCAAGCACTAGCTTAGGTGGACTGATATTAAAGAAAAACATTAATAACGGTTATCTTGGGCCAAATCCCAACATAACTCTCCTACCTGCTCAATGAACATACCTTGCAGTAATGCGATGCTGCACCACAGAGACCCTGTATCTATTACTCTGTCTTGTACGTGGGTTATTTCAGTCACATTTAAAGCACTAAGCATCTTATGGATTTTAGTGCATTACTGTATAAGAAATTTAACATTTTTTTATTATTCAATTGTATTGGATATCTACCGAGTAAAGATATCAATGCTGCCAATAGAAGATATATAGTAAACATTAAAGTCATGCAACCACACAAAATACAGAGTAACACTCAACAAAATTCTGATATACTGTATGTCCGAATAGGCTAAAACATAAGTACAGTACTGTAACTGAAGAAATCCACAAGGACAGTGATAACAGCTTGAACCTACGTCCAGGATGATCCCAGACGAGCGTTAGTCGATTGTGCCGTGACATGGTCGTGTCATGTTGTGGCACAATCGACTAAGTCGCATCTGGGATCATCCTGGACATAGGTTTAAACCCTCATCACGGCCTTTGTGGATTTGTTCATTTGATGTATCACGCTATTGTGATTTCTGTGTGTATATGTACTGTATTTCTCAGCCAATGTATTTAATTGTTGTAATTTCTTTTAAAAGCAGTAAATTATAATAAAAATTTAACAAATAATTTAAGAAAATTATTATTAGTAACGTACAGTAAAAAAAAAAAAGTTTCAGCTCTTAAAAATATAAAAATTTGTTTTTACTGCTTCATACTCTGAATATAAAAAAAAACTGCTGTTGATACTAGTTCATTCATAATGTGATAGTTGTCTTTTAAATTTTGAACCCAACCATGAATTATCTACTAAACTCTTGTTGATATGCAAATCAAAGAGATTACTTTATTCAGAATTAGATAAAGAATACACGGTCACCCTTCTAGTTGGCTGGATGTATTTTCAATTATGTTAAAAAATTAAGTACTTATATTTTCAATATACTGTAGTTCTTGACTTAAAAATTAGATTTTTTTTTTAAGGGGGTCCGATCCGAATAGTGGCTTCCTGTAGTTAGCTGCATAGAGATAACTCCGCACACAAGTACCATCAGCCCCAGAAGTCCTTAATAGCCTACTGGAGACCAAAGCCACAACCTGGTACCCCTCTTCCCCTCACAGAGACACAAGGAGCAGGGCATTCTTTATGATCATTTTCATCAAAGGCAACCTTCAGAAAGTAAGCGAAGCAAAATAAACAACTGCAAGGTTCAAGAGAAGAGAGAAATGACCTGCATATGATCCACCCAGTAGTTAAATTTTGGCTTTCCTAGTTTCAGCTGTTCATTGCCAGGTGGCAGCACCCAGGAAGATGCCTGCTCCCATGTTAACACAATTCAATCCATCATCTGATGTCCACCTGTGAAGACTGCTTTTTGAGTCACCAAGTTTTTTGGATTCCAACTATTTTTAGATAAGTGTTGGCCATCCTTCGGACCCTGTTCTGTGTGGGCTCATTCGCTTGTGCATCATGCGATTTATTTATGTGCATATTTAAAAGTCTCACTTCATGTGGGGGAACTTGGAAACTGTTCACTTTGAACTGCATGGGCATAAGGCAGTCCTTCCCTAAGCTCTTGTTTAGTGATGCCCCTTGCCCTGACAGTTACTTCCCTGGTGAATTCAGGTCTTTCCCATAGAAGCTAGCCTTCTATTTAATGTGCCTTGCCCATAGCAGTGCAAGGGTCATAAACTTCTCTGAGGCTTTATGATTTGGGGCATTCTGGGGTTTATTGACTATGGGGGGCACTTGGGTTCTCGTGCTTGTACATATGGCATGCCACTAATGCCCTTCATAGCAATATTTGTCCTGCAGGCTGCATTCGGTGTCAGTTCCTTCAGCAAGCATTCCTACTGCCTAGGTATCCTGCTTGGCTCTTATTGTCAGGCCCTAGCAAGCCCTTCGGGGTCTTTGGTGTGGTTTGTCGTAGATTGATCTGCCGAGCTTGCACTCACGACTTGCGAGTTTGAGGAATACCTATTGGTTTTGCTATAAACTGATACTGTAGTTATTTGTACTGTTTCACTCGGCTGTCTATTGGGCGAGTATTACTCTCTACCCCATGGGCTGCATTGTTTGGGTTCACTGGTCCTCTATTTTAGTTAAAGCCTCCATCTTTTGGTTTTGTTTCTTTTATTCTGTAGTGACAGGTGGTAGCCATTTCAGGTTCATTTGCCTGGTTTTGTGGCTTGGGGTCTGGAGTTGGAGTGGCTGGTGCTATGTTTGCTGTTGCTTCTGCCATAGTTGCACAAACCCCTTATACACCTTGCTCCAGGCTCTGGGACAAGGATGTAGTATAGGACAGAGGAAAGGAATTGTGTTCAACCACTTGGACAGTAGGGACCTGCAAGAAGCGAGACTGGCATACTACAGTAATACAGCTGGCTGGGCAAAGTCATTTGTATTCCACTCCTCACACACCAAGAAGATGGAATTTTCATTATCTGTCCATCTCTCTTAAAATTCACTGCCATTCAAAAGTATCAATAACAGTCAGTTGTCTTGTTATTGAAGAGCCTCATAAAATGGAACCTGAATTTGCTCCAACTGCAAAATGAGGTGCTGTCTGCCTGTAACATGAAGTGATGCCTGTTTTTTTGGCTGCCCTAACCTGAAGGTCAGGGTTCTGATCATTATATGCTCTTGAGGAGTAAAGGGAACTTAGGCTAGTGACCCAGTAATAGCTTGAGGTTGATAAAATTCTATCAGCCACTTAAAATTCATTTAATTGCCCAGTCAGGAAAGAAGATGAGATCTTGAAGCACAGTATGGGAATATTCTCAACATAACGAGAGTAGGATTTGTTTTATCTGGGATAACAAGACCACAATTGCCTGAAACATCAAGCTGACCTGCACATCAACTTTCTAGCTTGGCAATAAGCCAACAAATTGGCCGTGGGAAATCCTGGCTGTTTATCAATAGCAGCTGGTGTCAAATGGTTTAGTAATGTCTACTGACTTTCACAATTGTGCAATATACAATGTATATCACCTATAATAGAAAGTACAGATATAATTGGGACAGGCATAGTCTCATAGTAGAGGAGAGTTTCATCATTGATCCTCCCAAAGGAGCCTTTAGCTCCAAGATGCAGTTGGTAAAGAAATACTTTCCTTAAACCTGAAATGCCGTGTCTTTAATTCATTATCTGCAACACTTACAATAGTCTAGGTATACTCTAATATCCTTTGGCACTAAGAGTTCGGGTACCATGGTATGTAGATCATCGTATGTGCTGAGAGCCCATTTGGGTAAGACAATCTGGTATAGTCTCTTCCACAAGACCAAAACCATATATTACTGATAGGCACATTGGGGAATAAATTTTGCCAAACCTCTTGTCACATATGGTCTGAGCTATGCAAAACTTCTCAATGAGAGTAATATACCCTGAAAAGTTTGACTCAAACTCTTGAGTCTTTCCTTGGCTCAACAAAACCACTGAATCTTGCAATCACAACATCTGCATCCATTGTCCAGTCATTCTTGAGTTTATTTCCTCCTAAGGCTTTAGGCTCCAACAGGTTGTCAACAGACCTGTTTGAGACTTGTTTTGGTCTGGGCTGTTTGTGACTCATTATCCACACCTCCGCTACCATTACGATTACGTCCATGGCCTCCACGATATAAACCTCGACCCCTTCCTCTTCCACACGCTTCTCTTCCTTTGAGATTGTCAGTGGGGACGAGGTTGTGATAAGTCCGTCAGCCATGTTGAATAAACACTAGAGTTGTTTGCTTCTTCATTTCTCTTTTATTTGTGAAACTTGCAGGTGATTGTTTTGTTTCACTTTATTTTATGGATGTTTCCTTTAATGAGGTTGATTGTAAAGAATCCTCTACTCCCTGCACCTGAGGATGCTAGCTTCTGGCTCTGGTCTCCAGTAGGCTATTAAGGACTACTGGGTTTCTTTGTGACTCGTGTGGAACTATCTCTGCATGACTTGCTACAGTGTGTCACTGAGGCATTTTATTACATTCAATATCTTTTTTTTTCATTGCTTCATGCACTAAATATAAACAAACTCATAACTGCTGGAGCAGCCCATCCCCTCAACTAATGTGCCTTATTTTATATGCTATAGTCCCAAACATGTAAAATAAGTGGTACTATGAAAAGTAGCACTCATAAATATCTACTTTTTCTATGCATATATTGGTTAGGTTAGGTAAATAGCTTGGGTTTGTGCATTTTAATACCCCATATTTTGTATGTTGTGGCAAATCAAGATACCAGGCTTATTGGAGATGTAGTTACCCCCTTTTCATTTCCAGATTTGTTGTTATATATTGAGCCCAACCATGAAATATCTACTAAATGTTTGTTAATATGCAAATTAGTATAATTATTTTATTCAGATAAAAAATAAACAAGAATGCATGGTCACCCTTCTAGTTGCCTTGTGAATGATAAATTGAAAAGACTTGGCTTCTTAATTGTGTTTGATAAAAACTAAAGTACTGGTACCTTATTTTTTGTTTTTCCTTTGAGAGTTTCACGTCTCAAAAGGTTTTGAATAAGATCTCAAATAATGAGTTATAATTAACGGATACAATACGTTAAAGATTACAGACACGTTGGCTCTGTGTTCTGAATGAGCACACACTTTTATAAACTGAACCAAAACATGCAAATCACTCCATTCTTAACCAGCAATGGTATTTATCAATTGCATGAAAAGATTAGTTTTCATTTGTACAAATGTTGTGAACACACATTTCACCTGCACTCAAATATTTCAATCATAACAATTATGACTGGGTTCATCCAGAATCTGACGTGCTCAGGCTGATGGAGGACATATCATGGCAGAGCTTGGAATCTGACATGTCTTCTGCGAGGGCCTCAAGGATATCCAGCAGCAGGTCACGGCTTAAGCACCGCATTTTGGGTAACTGAGCCACCTGAAAGAATAATACAGGGCATTATTTTAAATTATTTTAATGAAACATTTTTGAAAGCTAGATGTTATATGTATTAAACCACTAAGCAATAAACAAATTTAACAAATAAAACTCTCTAGTCCCGAAATGTAAAATTTTTATATAAAATGTGATTATGCAGTTTTTCATTCATTAGCTGAAACATTCAGAAAGAAGTTTACTTTCTGAATGTTTCCTTGATGTGGCTGATTGTAAATAATCCCAGTTCCCTGTGCCTCTGTGAGAGGGGGCTAGGTTTTGGCTCTGGTCTTTAGTAGATTATTCAGGACTCCTAGGGTTGAGCCACCATTCAGCCCCTCCACAAAATTACTGAATATTCATTTTTTAGCAAGAAGTAAAACAAATTAAAATAAAGAAATTGATAATGAAAACAACATTGTTCTTTCTTAATTTTGAAATTAAAGAAAAGGTAATGCTTACGTATTTTCATCCTCACCTTAGGGAAGTGATGTACAATAAGGTTGAGAGCATATTTCTTCATATCTGTGGCTTGAATGCGGTCAGCTGCCTCAAGTATTTGTATCACATTTTCGAAGGTTACGTTCATCTCCAAATTTTGCTTGCAAAATGCCTGAAAATATTTAGGATTTGCCAGATCTCTTCTTAAACAAAAATAATTTTAGCTTCCACCTTAACAAAGAAAGAAAGGGTGATTGGTGTAATTCAAAGGCAATTTATAATTACAGCAAAAATAATAATGATGTATGAAGGAATGGTCCATACTTTGGAGAGACAATATCCAGAAATATCACAACAAGGAGTCATTCCATGCCAAATCATCACAGTTCCCAGCCCATCTCAGATTTATATGAAATTTGGTAGGATGTTAGAGTACATAAGTAACACACAGTATACAGTGGAACCTCAATTTGGCAAATCTCTGATTGTAACACACACTTTCCCCGATTTGAAACACCCCTGACTCGATGACCAAGAATAGGGAGGTTGTTTGGATTTGCTTAGGATGTTGGGACCGAGTTGGAGGCAATATTACAAGAAATAGTTGGGCCTTCAGTTGCAGAGGTTTATGTTCACAAAAACGTGGGCCCAGTTTCCTTTGGAAAATGAAATTTCGAGGCTTGGGCGTGGGAAATATTCTAGAGGGGATTAAATCTTTTTGCAGACAGGTTATCTTCATTGTTGCCCATCATATGACAGGTTGAAATTTTAATTTTGCTAAGGAAATCATCCCATGGAGCATGGGAAATATTAGATATGAATGGTAACTCTTTTAATATGGTTCCAATCACATTTTTAATGATTTTTGTTTGGCATGTTTTATTGGGCATTTTGGATTTTTTTTTTTGCAACTTTGTTTAGTATGGCCTCTTGTTCTTGAAATTCCAGGTTTCACAAATTCTTCTTTATCAATTTTGTTGATTCTTGTTACTATTTTGTTTGTACGATCATATCGCATCATTTCCTTCTATCTTCTAGCTTTAGCATATTTAGAGCCTTTAACCTCTCTTCGTAACTCTTGTCTTTCAGTTCCGGAAGCCATTTGGTTGAATGTCGTTACACCTTTTCCAGTTTGTTGATGCGCTTCTTAAGATATCGGCACCATAAAACTGGTGCATATTCCAACTTTTGTCCTCAACCCATCCATCTTCCTGTTTAGATAGTACTTTTTGTAACTATGTGGACCATCTATGTGGAAACAAAACACTCACATGGTGCCTAAAGTAGTTGGTATATAAACTGGGACTCCTGGCATCTTGAGTCCCATCTTCACAACTTTGCCGGACAACTTAATTTGGACAAATCAAAAACAAGAAAAATGTCAATCCAAGTAACCCGTGACTGAAAAGTAATTAGTTACCTGTACCATGGTACACTAAAGAAAGAATTGCTTATTATCTCAATGAAGGCTTAACTCTATTAAGATAAAAACTATTAAAAAAAAGATGTGGTTACAATACCTGGAGTCTGTTATTGGTAAACCCATAGAAGTATGGAGCAGAGAAAAGGTAAAGAGAATCCTCTGGTGGCATATCTACATCTCCATAATATATATATCGCAGTAGTGAGTCAAATGACTGTTGTGATGGAATCATCTCTCCAATGGCAATCTGGGAGAAAAAATATCAAGGTGCATAAATTGTACAATAAGAGGCAAAATTGACATATGTAAAAGGATTAGGAGTAATGGCTTATATATAATTTAAAGTATGCAAATGTACATGCAGTATAGTACGTACATACATACATACATACATACATACATACATACATACATACATACATACATACATACATATATATATATATATATATATAGAGCATTATTATTTTTGAATCAACCCATGTATATCTTGTAACCATCAAATGCATAATAAAGCACAAAAAATAAAAAAGGAAGGGGGTGGTAGGAGAAAAGCACACACAAACTGTATTGGAGGGTTCTAAACATTCCCTCTAATGCGTTATGCGTGGTTTCCTCCGAGGCTATGGGTCCCCCTTCTTCCAGCTAGAGGTGGTACTCCCTTCCATATTTAAAAAAAAAAAATATATATATATATATATATATATATATATATATATATAATGAGAAAAATAAACAAATATAGCATTAAAGTAAATCAATCATTTACCTTGTTTACCTAGAGGTGCCTGATTTCCTTTAGGCAACTGCTTGTTTTATTGGGCCTATACTTTCTGGTAGATTTTTTCTCAGTTTTAGGTCAATCTTTGATCCTCATGCTCCCTTCACCTCGTAGAGTGATCCAGATTCTGGTCTTGGCTTCCATTAGGCAAGAATGGGTCTTTGGGAGGTTATATGGGAAGTGTGTTTAAGCTCATGAAGCTACTCATGAGGTCCCACCCACAAACAGTAGTTGAAATTCCAAAGGATCAAAGAGTAACAATAGACCCTCCTTTGCCAACCCTAAATTCCCAGGACCCCCTCCAACCCCATCTCTATAGAGGAAGGACACAGATGGAGCTAACATCCTTCTTTGTGAGCCTGAATACAAGAACATCATAGTCCCTAACCCCCTCAAGGCTTTTATCCCTCCAAAGAAATAAGGAGGATGAGGAGATAGAAAGCCCAGCACCTCCGTGAAAATCCTATACCAACAGAGGAGGCTTGCAAGCTGAATGAAACAACACCGGATGAGCTGACCTCTCGGCGGCCGAAGCAAAGGCTGGCGTATATTTGGCCTCACATGGGGAGCAGCCCCATACAATACCCAATAGCAAGAATTCTTGAGAGTCAACTCATGGAGAAAACTTGAACCATGCACAGAAGGTAACTGGTGGGATAAGGAAAATGCAATAGCTACCAGGAAAGGAACAGTTGTGAAATAGGAAATGGGAAACACAAAGCAGTGGCCTAGCGAGAAATTAAATGTTCCACAGATATCTAACACAACTTATATTTGATCCTCATGCTGAAGATCAAAGCTAAATGTTGGTCTAGCAAAGAAGTACAATCCTAGTTGCACCAGGTGGTCAGCTGGCAGAGAACCCAGTTTTTTTGGGCTGCCAGCCAGTGGGGCTTTGGGTGTTTATCCGTCAGCAATGATTGTTAGCCGTCTTCCTCACATTTACTATTTCATGTGCTTATCCCCTCTGGTATTTTAGTTTAGTTTTGGGCCGATCTTCAATACCCAAGCTTCCCTTGCCTTATAGAGTATCAAATTCTAGTTATGGTTCCAGATAAGTTAGGGTTGTCTCAGAGGCTTGGTTTAAGTCCTTAAAGGCATCTCAGTGCTATAGCTTGGGAAGCTAATGAAGCCCCCCCCCCACAAAAAAAAATGTAGAGTGCTACCCAAAGCTGCACCAAGCATAGTCTGACTTCAACTCAATCAGAGCTTCTATGCCTGCAACACTCAGGAGAGTAAACTACTTAAAACCTAGAGGGGGTCCAGGAAAACACCTCAAGAGTATATCAAAAGAAAGCACTGGTTGCAAGTCTTGTACTCTAAGCATGGCCTACCGTAACCATGTCAATCACAGACAAGAAAAGGAAAGTGCATGCCATGACTGAACAAGAACCAAAACAGTTAAAAAATATATACAACAAAGATAATGTACAAAAAGGACAATAATGGCAAAACCCAATTAACCTGGAATGTTTTTGTGTTTAGTAATGGACTGAGATTTTTCCAGTGTCTCCCTTATTCCGGATATGGCCCTCCAGGTTATGCAGTCTCCGTGGTGTAGTGGCAAGACACTCGCCTGGCGTTCCGCGAGCGCTATGTCATGGGTTCGTATCCTGGCCGGGGAGGATTTACTGGGCGCAATTCCTTAACTGTAGCCTCTGTTTAACGCAACAGTAAAATGTGTACTTGGATGAAAAAACGATTCTTCGCGGCAGGGGATCGTATTCCAGGGACCATAGGATTAAGGACTTGCCCGAAACGCTACGCGTACTAGTGGCTGTACAAGAATGTAACAACTCTTATATATATCTCACAAAAAAAAAAAAAAGGTATTTACAAAGATCTCTGCTGCATCTGAGATAAGCAGGTAGCCCTAACTCAAGCTGGAGGTCACAATGAGAGTGGGGAAGCCAGATATTACTTATGGGAGACTCCAAGTGGCTTATTCACAGACAAGTATACAGTATATACAGTATTGAATAAATAAATACCTACCTGTACCATACTATTTTCTGGCATAAAGGATCTGAACATAGCTTCAAAATAAGAGCAACGTGCAGCTAAAACTGCCTTATGCGCTCTGATAGGCGAGCCATCAAGCATGAGTGTGATGTCACAAAAATCTTGACCCACACTTTTTAGGAACTGCTCCATATCCTGTTCCAGTGTTGTACCTGAAAATTGATTGAATATACTGTATACAGGTATTAGCAATTTTGAGGAAATGATTCTAAAGGTTCCACTTAAGACCCTATTAATTCAGTCCCATCTCATGAAACAGAATTGAATTATAAATTAAATAGTTTGCATGTGTAGTGTGAGGCATCACACATGCAGCAACATGACTCATCAAACCTGAAGATTCAAACTGAGGTTCTTGGAGTGATCTCATCGGTGGCATCTGTTTTCGGCGGATTATCTCTACCATCAGTGGCTTATCTAACATCTCAAACTCCTTAGACATAACTATTTGATTGTAGTTGCTCTCTCGTACAATAAACTGCAAGGGAAATAGAATATTTTTATGCTTTATTGTAATAAAATGAACACAAATTACTCAGTTTCAGTTAACATTCTAAAGCAATGCAAACTTTTTCTTACAAATTTCTAGGTGTTATTTATTAATTTTATTAATTTATTAATTTTGATTTATTAATTTCTACCAATGACCTCATAATGTGTTTCAGAATAATGGGAGAGATCTATAAAACATTTTCTTAAGTGGACCAAATTAAGCACCATATACCATTTGTCTAATCTGGCCAACTGCTACTGTAACCTCACTCACTAGCGGCTTACCTTAAGACAGAATTCCTTTATAAAGAACAACTTTAGATTTGCAGCATTGCAGAGTGCCACCAACACATTACGGTGATTAATAGTAGCTTCAAGGTACTGTACACAAAGTTGCTCTAATCTTCTCATGTGGCACTGAAATAAATGGAATCATAGTTTAATATAAAAATCTTAATTTATGTGGCTACGTACAGTGCAGTATATGTATATACAGCAGAATCTTGATTCAATGAACCTCAATTCGGCAAATCTCTAGTTGGAACACACACTTTCCATGCCAAGTTTACTCAACCAATTCAACAAGCAAGAGTTTGCTGAAAAAGAGGGATGTGTGGATTTGCTCATGATGTTGGGACTGAGTTCATAGATGGAGGCAACATTATTAAAAATACAGAAATTGGGCCTTGGGAAAGCCAATGAGCATATTTATAAGTAACTTCTATGGTTCTATTTTTTCCAGTTGCAGAGGTTTTTGTTAAGAAAAATATAGGCCCTTTTTCCTTTAAAAATAAGATTTAAAGTGTTGGGTGTGTGAAATATGCTATATGTGGTTAATTTTTTTACAGACCGGCTCTCTTGGTTGTTGACCTTCATATGACAGGCTGAAATTATAATTTCACTCAGTGAAATCAGCTTATAGTGTGTGGGAAATATTAGGTAAGAATGACTCTACTCATGATTTTTTGATGATTTTTATGGATGAACTTAACATTGTAATAAACAGTTGTAGCCTTGGAAAAGCTATTGAGGATATTTAAAACCATATTCTATGGTTTGTTTTTATTCTGAGTCGGCAAGATTTTCCTTCACTGAGATGTTGCCCTGCTTCCTTAAAAAAAAAAAAAAGAGAGAGAGAGAGAGTTTTGAGGGTATAAGCATGAGAAATATGCTAGATGTGGTTAAAATTTGTTGTAGACATGTTCATTTGGTAGTTGTTTACTATATTATAAGTTGAAATTAAAATTTTGCTAGGTGAAATCAGGCCATAGGGTGTTTAAAATGAATCCTGGAGGCATCTTGAGTTGCAATGAATCCCTCACTGCAATGACTTGGGAATGGTCCAATATAGTTCGTTGAATCGAGGTTGCTCTGTACAGTATATTGACCTAACACACATTTTGATCATTGGTATATATTCCATATTTTACAGGTAATTACTAATAAATAAATACTGTATATTAAAACTGAAGGACAAACCTTTCCCCATTTCCAATCATAATGCTTTCAAATTAATATAATTATACATGATATTAGTCACTTGACTGGTTTTAATAAGATAAATTTCCTAAAACATTGTCACAGATACACATTGACTGCCAATCGAGAGGTGGTATCAAAGAGCCAAAACTCAACCCCTGCAAGCACAACTAGTTAAGTACACACCTGCACAGCAAGACGATACACATCCATCATGATGAGAACAATCTTGTTGGGGTTCTGGTCTTTCTTGCAGTGGTAGGGATCAATGCGGTCTGTGTAAATGTAGTTGAGCACCATCTCAAATGCCTCCGGTACAGCATCTTGTAGCTTCACCTCAAGGGTAGGCATTTCCTGTGGTGGAATAGTTGCAGTCCCAAAAACCTGTGAAGGTTTATATACAAAATTTAAAAAATGAGCCCTGGGGCCACATAACTTACTAGGGATTGGAGCTAGCTTACTAGTAAAAATATCAAATTTTAAAACTTGATTATATGAAAAAAAAAAAATTGAAAAAATATACAGTAATTTACCTAATATCTATCACCATCAGCCCAATGACCTCTGGTAATTTGACTTTTGCTGTGTATGGATATATACCAGAGTCCTATACACATAAATGAATGTATTGCTTGCCAGATGAAATATACTGTATATTGTACATAAAAAAAATATAAGTACAATTTTTCCAGAATTATTATTATTGTATTATTATCTCATACTAATATTTCTTCTTCTTATACTGTTCACCACTCCTATCACTTTTCTCTTACTCATTACACTCCATTTCATGTCCCCCTTCCATATGCATTTTTATCTAACCTTACCCCAAAGTATTCAAAGCATACTACCTCTTCCAGTAGTTCTTCCCCAATTTTTATTCTACTGTTCAAATAACTCTCCTTTGCCCCTATAAAAGAATCTACAAAATACAAGACATCCATTTCCCTTCTTTTGATATAATACTGTATCGACCTATATATCACACCAACTTCTTGAACTGAACTTTAAGTATTGGTGTGAAGAACTGGTAAGCACTCATTTTACAGTATAGGGGATAGGGGCTGCAGCAAATATATACAGTATGTGCGTATCCAAATATTTGGAAAATATCTATACTCAAAAAGTCATAAGGCATTGGGCTAGACATTAGATATTAGGAAATTTACAGTACTGTACAAATAAAATTTATCTTGAAGATCATATATTCTAATACAAAGTCTACTAACTTTCTCCAAATGTTTATCGCGTGCTTCCATTGCCTGTCGAATGCGATTTCTAAGATACTGTGAGCGTGCAGCCACAAAGACAACATGAGCAGGTATTCTTTGCTCCTCGGGTCCCACCAGGAAGTCAACATCAGTAAACTGTTGACTCTCCAAGAGCTTACCAAAGTCATCATGAAGAGTGCACTTGGGGTAACTAGAGAACTGAAGAAAAGGACATTATAATGAGAGCTATTTATTTGTTCAAATTACAAACACAGTATTTCAGAGAAAATAGTAGTAACTTATAAAGTAAAAAAACAGAGTTGAATGTAATGAAACTCCATTTTCTGGGCGAGCCCCGGAAGCTCCCAGGAGCGATAGAACTGATATACGCTATATTAGTCTGGGGCTTCAGTCAATGGAGTCCTACTTACCGGGGAACAGAGCCGGAATCTGGCCCCTCTCAGAGAGGCACAAGGAGCAATGGCTTAAGGAGACCCCCCTTGTAATTGGGGGTATTCCTTGACTGCCATCGACCGGGGTTAGGCACCCAGAAAGGTAAGCATCTCAAAACAAACCCCACATGGTAGAAATTGTAAAAACCCAAGACCAGAGAAATAGAACCCCCCCCCAAAATAAAACAAACAAAACCAGCAAACAAGCAATTATCATTCATTCACCGCCATCGTGCAGCTTGTCTGTACAGCCCACCTCTTCCCGGGAGAGGGAGAGGAGGGCTGTGCGGTGGTGGTGAACGACAATTGCTTGTTTGCTTGTTTCGTTTGTTTTCCTTTGGGGATTTCTATTTCTCTGTTTGGTCTTGGGTTTTTACAATTTCTATCATGTGGGGTTTGTTTTCAGATGCTTACCTTTCTGGGTTCCTAGCCCTGGTTGATGGCAGTCAAGGAATACCCCCCAATTACAAGGGGGGGGTCTTCTTAACCCTCAAACCGCGCATATCATATATAAATGTTATCAGTGACAAAACCGAAACCGCGCACATCATTTATATATGATTTCGTGTCTAGCGCTATAATTTAAACTCCCCGCCTGGGATAGGGGCAGCTATAGTACAGCCATGACCGATAGTTGCCAGATGCCACCTAGAAAAAAAATCCAGGCCAACATTCTTGGGTGTTACAGCGTCAGTATTGAGCAAGCCACCAAGGCTGGCGCACGCAGCACGAGCTCACAGCACCGCTGTTCAGCTTGTGACCACAGCATCGCCTACAAATACCATAATATATATGATACTGCTATTATTTAGCAGTGATAGTATTACTGAAGCCCCCTGACTGTGATAAAACTGACCAGGATTCTGATAATAGCAGGATTGTGGTGATATTTAGCGCTGTGCTCCATGGAGGGAGGCGTAAGGCTGTGCGAGGGAGGGTGGTGGCGTCGTCTTCTGACTGTGTGTGGCCACCATTTATTGACTGCACTCACCATACCAGCTTAGTGGTTCGCCATGGTGAACACAAATGTAGATACTTATATATAACGTGTGTATAGAGTGTGATAACAGCGAGAGGAGTAGGTTGGGAGCCGCCATTTTGGTGAGGGAAGAGCGTCGTCTGCACGTCTTGGCATGGTGTTTACTGATGGCCACTATGGTCTTTGGGCACCATACCAGCTTATTTGTTCAGGTATGGTGAATAAAACAGGTAGATACTTATATATAATATGTGTATATAGCGTAATAACACCACAAACAATATTGTTGAAGGACAAATATTAGTGCGTCTGGCCTTGAGGGCAGCCGCCGATCAGCTGACTGTGAGAGTAGCTACGTCTTTGTGGCCTTTACTCACCATACAAGCTTAGATGTACAGTTATGGTGAACAAAACATGTAAATACGTATATATAACGTCTGTGTATAGTGAATAAATACAGAAAGAGTATTGTAGGAGGTGAATGAGGGTAAGTGAGGTGGTGTTGAGGGAGGGAGTGGCAGTGAGTGGCTCGCTGGTGTTTGGCGGTCACTCCTTGTTGCTTTTTGACTCACAAGACCAACTTAGTAGTTCGTTATGGTGTACAAAACATGCAAATACTTATATATAACCTGTGTATATAGTGTAACAACAGCAAAACTATTTGTTTATTGTTTTATGAACATAATTGAATCACTAATATGCACACCATAATTTTGAGTACAGCGATGGTTCACATATTTTATAATATAAATATACCACAATTCACTGTATGGAATAATATTACTGCAAAAAAACTAAGAAAAAATCAATCAGAGACATTGAAATAATTAGGTAATAATATATTTGTGGCAACTGCCGTCTGACAGCTCGGGCGGAGTAGACCTCGTCTGGCGAAGGCTCTGCCAACGCCCCTTTTTTGCCACACTTCCCTACCCTATTGCGGCTAAAATATGCCACCTACGATTTTTTTGTTATTTTTTCCGTGATTAGGGAACAAAAATGAACACTTCTATAAGACGAAAGAATTTTTTGGAATTTTTTTTTTTTATTGCGCCTGTGGGTGTGAATTCCATTTGGGCCCCTAGCGGTTTGAGGATTAAGCCATTGCTTCTTGTGCCTCTCTGAGGGGGGGGGGGGGCAAGGTTCCGGCTCTGGGGCCAGATTCACGAAGCAGTTACGCAAGCACTTACGAATCTGTACATCTTTTCTTAATCTTTGGCGGCTTTGTTTACAATTATTAAACAGTTAATGAGCTCTAAAGCACCAAGAGGCTGTTTATAACAATAACAACAGTTGATTGGCAAGTTTTCATGCTTGTAAACTGTTTAATAAATGTAACCAAAGCCATCAAAGATTGAGGAAAGATGTACATGTTCGTAAGTACTTGCTTAACTGCTTCGTGAATCTAGCCCCTGGTCGTCGGTAGGCAGGACTCCACTGACTGAAGCCCCAGACTAATATAGCATATATCAGTCCTATAGCTCCAGGGAGCCTCCAGGGCTCCCCACAGAAAATAAGCTTAATAATATTATTATGTAGATTAAAAAGCATTTCACTTCAAAAGTATTTAATTCACAAAGACAAAATAAGAAAAGAAAGTATCTTACCTGGAAGCGATACATTTCACCACTGCGTACATTATTATCTACTGTGCCACCAAAGACGTACATGGCATCACCAACTACTGCTGCAGCATGGAAGAGTCGACCCGATGGCACCTGAGAGTCTGGTGCTGGTTGTATCACTGACCATGTTTGGCTGTCTAGATCGAAGCTGTTGAAGCATGAATATGTGATAGAAATATGTGCAAAGTTTTTCAATTAGCTTCCTTTTCAAAAGGATTATTATCCACATCATATGTAAAAAAATTATTATATAATTTGTAAATGTAATATGCCTCCTGGCAACACGTGTTTTAAACGCAGACTAAAAAAAAAAGGTGCAACATGATTCTCAGTAGGTGGCCTTACAACCCAGTATGTATTCAACTATATCTTCTACCTGGCCTCAAGATAAGTAGATGGCTTATCATCCATTACCAGTGTAGATCACACATCTCTAGACCAAACAGATATCCATAAGGTCTTCCAGTAGATGCTGGAAAACATGCTATTCAAAAGTGACAAATTCTAACAACCTTTGGGACCAACTGAATGAATCTGTTCAGAAGAGAACTTATTATATTTACACAGTTATATTTGTTATTTTCCCTTTATTATTCATTATTTATACAGTACTTGGCAATGATATGAACAAAATAAGTATACAGAACACATCACAAGAAACAGATTTAAGTGGTTAGCATACAGCTACATCATGACAGAACATACCAGTGCAGGTCATTGGGAAGAGTAGAGTCAGCAGCGCCACCAAACACATAAAGATGACGATCAAAAGCAATCATGGTATGGCCATAGCGACGTGTTGGTGGAGGAGGGGCACCGCGAAGAATGTGCTCTGTTGATATTCGAGTCCAGCTACAAATAAGAATGAAAGAATGAAATGCTAAATGTGAGATATATTGTGCTGTATAAAGCATAGTGACCAATCCATTGCATTATCACTGTTCATTTGATCAAACAGATTACTGTTTGGGTGGGCACCTGAGTTACCATATGAGTGCTTCTCATTAATACACGATCTGCACCAGCACTATGTACAAAATATTAATGGGAATTGCCAAAATTGATAAAGAAGAATTCTTGAGACATGAAACTTCAAGAACAAGGAGGTCATAGATTTAAGATAACTAGGCAAAGCTGCCAAAAAAATATTAGAAAATTCACTTTTACAAACAGAGTGGTAGATAGTTGGAACAAGTTAAGTGAGAAGGTGTTGGAGGCTAAAACCATTAGTAATTTTGAAGCGTTCATCCAAAACTACACTTATTTAATTACTTAGGTAATTATTACAGTGTCCCAGTTTGGGTTTGCTAGTGTGCATGGACACTGAAATATCATCTCCCATCAATCACTTAATATTTCACATAAAATATTGAACATCTTTCCACTGTGTCAGTTCAAAATAGTGCTAATATGTCAATGAAAGCTTTTACAAGTATTAGCAACAAACATAAGAGAAAACATTTTGGGGTGACTTTTGACAAGAGATAGTAGAGCTAATTAAGAAACTATAGAGTAGCATCTCTGAAGTCTAATGTGCAATGAATCCAGTGTTAACATGACAATGCTGATATTTTGAAGGCAAAACCTAGCACTCCACTGTTATGCCTAAAGTGAGTGATGAAATCAATGCAAAAGATGATGGTACAAAGTAATGTTAAAGAAAAGTATGGTGACAATGCAGTGTAAAAGAGGCACAAGCAGAGGCAGGACAAAACACGAGTCAGTGCAGGATGGTTGCTCAAGAAGGCACTAAGTTTCACCCAGGCATGTAATAATATGTGGGGAGGAGGAGTCAGTGTAGGGAAGTATTTCTGATATATCTGCGGACCTTCTATAAGATGACATTTCATCATCTGAACGAATTTATGTGAAATGCTAAGGGCCAACAGCCTGGCACCGCCAAATATCCTGTGTGAACTGACTCTCCTTGTATGAGAAATATTGAATACAACCATTTATGGTGTTACACACATACAAGTTCTTGACTTTTTAACCTAAATAAAAATTTGCATTAAAAAGTTAAATGCATCTGCTTCAAGTAAGCAGCGAGAGTGACCGGGTAAACGTTAGGAGTACTCAGGTAAACAATAGGAGTTATACCAATTGTATTAATTGTGGCACAAAAAATTGCAAAATTCTTAATTTTCTGACATTCTGTTAACACAACACACAAACACAACACCTTTATTGCTCATGCTAAGGTTGATGGATAGGTCACTGTATACCTGACTATAAAAGGAAGTAATGAAAGTTCCTAATAGCATTCAATACACAGGACACACACATTATATTAAAATTATTTTGAAGCGAACAACGAATTTTGTCTCTGAATCTGACATCACATTTAGAATATCAAATTTCAAAATGTGTATGAGGTTCTTTTTAATTTAATTGAAAATATAATAAGATAAACAGATTTCAGAGATGAGAGACTTATTGAGCACAGTACTTAAAAAAAACTCAACCTGTATCCATTAAAAACAAGTCTGCAATGGTCATGCTAATTAAGAGTACAATATTGCACAGAAATATGAAATAACACAATGTAGCCTGTGAATGGATCATAAACTTACCATCGGTCTTTGAAAGTAAAGTAGAAAAGGGAATTTGTGATCTTGGCTCCACTCTGACCACTGAAGACATACATAGAGTCTCTTGCTACAGCTACAGGGAAGTTGCAACACGTCGGGGGACAATCTCCCGTTTGGCTGATTTCTTCCCACAACCGGTTATCACCCTTTATGCCATACAGGTATTCAATATCATTTATGATACAGTACTTATAAAAGCATAAAGATAATAGTTTTTATTAAAAAAAAAAAAAAAAGAGAGAATTCAGGTACCTTCAGAATTAATTAATAATGAAATACTGTATACAATTCTAAATTTTGTTTTAATTTATCAATACACTTTGTAACAAATTACAATTTCCTTATTCTGTATTTAGTGATTATTAGCAGGTCTCCAAAATAAGGAACTGAGTTAGTATGAAAATAACTTTCCTGAGCAGGTATCTTTTCATATGTTCTTGCATGGGTGTATATAGGGCAAGGAAGGCACTGGAGAAAAGCTTAATCCAGTCAAGAAGGTTTCACAGTGGTACTTCCACAAAGACTTCAAGCCTTACTGAATCCTCTCTAATTAAAAGACCTTATTGCTGCAGCCAAAAACTTAGAAGTACAACATAGTGGCCTACCCAATGCCACACTACTGAGGCAGGCATGAAAAGGTGACCAAACCACACATCAGAAGATGGAGCAATGACAATGTTTCGGTCCGTCATAGACCTTCTTGACGGGGTTTTGGGAGTTCTTCTACTCCCCAAGCCTGGCCTGAAGCTAGGCTTGACTTGTGAGAGCTTGGTCCAACAGGCTGTTGCTTCGAGCAGCCCGCAGGTCCACATATCTACCATAACCTGGTTGGTCCGGCACTTCTTGAAGAAAACTATCTAGTTTTCTCTTGAAGAAGTCCACGGTTGTTCCAACAATATTTCTGATACTTGCTGGGAGTATGTTTAGTTAACGTTGGGACCATTATCAAGTCGTGTGTGATAAGACTTGATAATGGTCCAGGACAGACCAAAACATTGTCATTGCTCCATCTTTTGATGTGTGGTTTGGTCATCATATCTTCAGCCATGTTATTGTGACTCATCGTCTGCACAGGCATGAAAACTTTGGGAGGTAGTGCTCGGCAAAGACACAACTGATCTGCCAAAAACCCATTTCAGAATATACCATACCTGAAAAGGCAGCCCTATAAGTAGTGAATCTGTGCAAGTCACGTGCCAAAAGGTACATATTGCGCTGACTAAGCTTGACAAGCTTATGGAGCAGCTTTAAGCATGGATTAAGAAGTGCAAAACCATATCCACCAACCAGAGGCTTAGAGAGAGCATCAGATAAGTGGACACAAAAGAAACCTTACTGAGCTGAGCAGTCATATCTAAAAATAAGCTGGAAATGTTTGATTAAGTCTGACCTATATTAGGCAAGGATATTGTTCATAAGGCTCTTTTCCTAGAAAAGACAAACGAAGACTAGCATTAGCACAGCAACAATTAAGTAAAAGAACTGGAAAAGTAAGGAAATGCTAGGGAAAAGTAAAGAGACCCTGTATTTGCATCAAGGAGAGAGCTGAATGGCTTGAATCAAAACTGTAGCCAACAAGTCTCCATAGCAGTAGTAGTAGATAAATTACAGCTACATTACTGCCCGAAACGCTTTGCGTAATAGTGGCTTTAGGCATTGTTATGTACTAGCTCTATCTATAAATCCATTAATGTTTTGTGTCTCACCTTGTATGTATGTACTTTACCTGAATAAATATTTGATTTTGATTTGATTTTGCTTAAAAACTTCACATTTGACCTATGGAGAGCCTGCAATGCATCACAAAGTGACTAGGGCCAAACCCTTGCATGAGAACAAGAGCAAGAAATTAAGTGGGATAGGACAGCTAGCAAGAGTAGAGGGAACCACAGCTGCATACATATCAACAGACTGGAAAAAACATGGACCCACAAAGACCTCTAGGAGAACTGTATACTGTAGAATATTTTGAAATGAGGAAAGAAACAAATTTGCCTTGAATCCAAATGAGATGTATCCAGTCCAAATGTAAAGAAAATATGGGAAAAAGTAAAATAAAAAGCCTGTGGTACCACACGAACAAAAAGAGGATCACCAAGGGAAGATCGAGCAATGAGCATAGCTATGAGAAGGACTTGACCAATACCCATGCTGTTTAGAATAGCCCAAATTGAGAGGCCACCCAGCAACATTTAACACCCCCTGAAGTTCCACCACAGAGAAGCCATAAGAACAATGAAAGTGAGTGTCCAATGCCAAAGGAAGAGAACTATAAGACCATAGAATAGCATGAAACAAAAAGTACAAACAGCTGTGGGTCTTGGAACCCCTCAGGTGTACATGGTGTTGCCACATGATGGTGAGGCTATAGGCTGCTTGCTGGTAAATGAGCAGTTAGTAGAGACCTTTTGCTGATGGCTACTTGTGTTGTCAGGAGAAGGCTTGGATAGGCTTCAAGTTTTTATGAATATTCCACTGTTGGTCATTCTGGGTTGGAGTAAGTGTTCTTCAGTAGTTCCTTAGCCTTCAAATGGTTCTGCAGGAATGTCTGAAAATGCCCTGTGGCACCTCTGCCAGAATATTTTCCTGCATGACTATTCATGATCCTGTCTATATACACAGTGAAGCTCTCAATATATTTCAGATATGAAAAGAATAAGCCCATTAATGTCTTACCCCAAGAGGAATGGTCCACATGTCATTGAGTCTGAAGTTACCGTCATAGCCAGCAAATATCCATAACTTCCCCTCATATACTGCTGCACCATGAGCTGAGCGTGGTACTGGAGCTCTGAAATGTAAAGATTTCCCAGTTATAGTACAAGAAACATATAATGCAATTCTCAATTACATTTTAATGCCCTCAGTTATTATTTCTTTATCTCCTGGCAAAGAATCTAAGTTTCTTTGACAGGTTTTTCAGCTATTATTTCCTTCCACAATGAAATAAATATAACATGATTTAGCTCTGAGAATATATTATGGCAATGGGTGGATAGTGAATGTTTCTGGGAAGTCTAGAGGCATGAGTTCAATTTTACCCACTGCCATAATATTTTCTCATTATTTCCCATCTTATAGCAAAAGGCCCAGTTTTTTTTGGACAGGCCCCATGGATATTATTTCCTTATCTTCTGGCAAAGGATTCTGATTCCTTAGACAGGCCACATGATTCCACTACTCAGCATTCAGAGAACCCCCTGACATCGTTATTGTCTGGGATACTTGGGCATCAAAATAGTTTTCCAATGCCAGGGGTCACCAAGGATATGCTAAACATTGCATTACAATAATAATTAATTGATGCAAATATTCTTGATTTTAACGTGCTCATCAAATCGGTATACTTTGCACTTAACATTTCACATATTCCAATCATAAATGTTGTGGGCTTCCCGGGCCTCTCACTGGCCGTTCAGTAATGTGAAAAATGCTTATAATCATTCTACATGTTCTAAATTATTTGTTGGGGTTTAACTATAAATTGTGTCAAAATGTTTCCAAATAAATTCTCTAGAGAATAGATGCAAAAACAAAAGTACACTTATACCAGATTATGCACATGAAATATAAACGTTTATGAATAGCAATCGGATGATGTATTTTAGCGACATCGGAACGTTTACTGTCTGAGTACAGATGATGTATTTTAGCTTTATATTCTGCAATTGTTATCAACATTAGCCATAGGATGATGATTCTTTGTAATATGCAGCACAGTACAAGTGAAGTGAGGCCATAAGTGCGCCTCAACAGTTGGTGGTCTATCATGACAATGAATAAAGTTGAACATTACAGACAAGAGCAACATTCTTACTCATTCCTGGAAGCAGCTCATTTCCTATTAGTGTAGAGAAAATTGCATGTAATAAATGGAGTCCTCAAAAAAAGAAACAATTCAGGAAATACAAAACATAAGGCTATCTCCCATGGTGAAAGATATTTGGGAAGATTTAATTCAAAATTACTAAACTGTTGAAAAATTGAATTATCCCAAAACACAAAATTATAAAAAGAAATTCTCACCTGCCAGTAAACTTCCATTCTATCCACTGTCCTGTTTGGAAACGATATTCAAAGAGGTCATTTTGGTTTTTGAGGTTGCTATTGCTATGGATATCTCCCGTGAAGCCTCCAAACACAAACATTGAAGATTCATGTACCTATTACATTTGGAAACGATGATGGTTAGCACTCCATAAAAACCTGAATTATATGAACAGATGTAAATACTGTATACCTACCTTTATCATCACTTTTTCTTTAAATGAAAAAAATTTAAATACAAAGTGCTACGACGTTGAACAAACTTCCACTTTTACACTTTTCCAGAAAATCCCAAGCAAATTAGATCAAGGCAACAAGTGTTGGGAAAAAGACTTACAATTTACCAGAAATCTTTCCAGAATCTAAACTTATTCAATCTGAATATATTTTATTGGTGTTGTATTTTGTGTCGATATATTTAGCACCTTCTTAATATCCCTTTCACCAATTTGCACACATTACTTAAGTCACACCGCATACTCTTCACCTTTCTCGAGAAGGATAAAAAAAAATAACTTCTTACCACTGCTGAATGATGGTAACGTGGAGCTGGAGGAGATCCGGTAGAAAATGCTCTTCCCCAAGACTTCTCTTTAACATCGAAACGCAGTAAATCATTCAGCATCCACTTGCCATTGTCACCTCCAAACACATATATGGCATCCTTGTAAGCCACCACTGTATGCTTACTTCGTCTGTAGGAATATCATTTACAGTATAATGAAGACTGCAAAAATAATTATGCAAGGATATCTGATTTATTAATTATAGTAATTTGTTAGGAGAACATTCATTTCTAAGTAATAAACACAATTTCCTCTTATTAAGTTAGTACAGTACTGTATTGTATTTGCATTCATGCAGAGTTCTATTACCAGATGCAATTTAACATAAAAAGCCAGCGTTGAATGTAACAAAATGCCATTTTCTGGGTTATGCCCCAGAGGCTCCCTGCCTCCGGGGCTCCCCCCTAAAAATCACACTTAAAAATGTTAATATAAATGTTAACATAACATAACATAAATTATTAGTATATAAACAGAAGAACTCCATTAACAGGAGCTATCCACAATTTTAGCTTACTCATCATAAACTCCACAGCAGAGCTACAAGTTTTATGCAGAAGTAACAAATTGCCTTAATAATAATTAACAATAATAATATGACAACCAATATCTCTACATACAAATGCAGTTGTCATATACAGGGTATTCACATTCTAGTGAAATACAATCATCATCATATGATGATTTACATTTTGTGTCAATATTTAAATACCAATAGTGCTATATGGCTCGAATAGCTCAATGGTGTTTCCCAGTAGGAACAGAAGGCCACAAAAATAGTTTGGAGTGAAGACATCCTTCAGCTCCTGATCTCCCATTATCATATGATGACTATGCACTTCCCTAGGCCAACATAAAGATCTTTACCATATACAGTATGATTATTTTGGTATCCTTTTTACTTTTCCATACAGATTCCTTACTTTGAATATATTTCATAAAAAAAGGTAGATACAGTACATGATTGTTTGTGTACAAGTGTACAGAGTGTGAAATGTCCAGCACTTTTTGCTGAATAACAGCATGAGCTCTTGCATAGTTCAAGTCCCCCTATGCACTTTTTTTAATTTTGAGGTTAAAAAATATATTTACTGTACATACAAATTTGCATTACTGAATATGAATTTGATATAAATAAGAGATTACGGGCACTAAGGTTGCAATTTAATCTAAGCTGATAAAGGAAACCACCTACTAAATTTAACATATAGAACACGAAACACCCCAAAAATGTTAGAATAAAAGTTTAGAAGTTGAGTGAGAGAACTGGAAGATGATGATAAGTAAATTTTATGGATATAATATGAACAAATAAACAGAGGGAGAGGGAGGGAAAGGAAGTGATGGGAGAGGGAGTGATGGGAGAGGGAGGGATGGGAAAGAGATGGGGGAAAAGGTAGGAGGGAGGAAGGAATGGAGAAAGAGGGAGGGAAGGACAGCAAGAGGGGTGGGAGGGATGGACAGGGAGAGAGGGGGGGAAAGAGGGATGGGGAGGGAAGGAGGGGAAGTAGGGACAATTGTTAGGAAGAGGTAGGGAAAGAGGGGGGGGGATGAAAGTGGGAGGGACAAGAGGGGAGGGATGAAAATGGGAGGGACAGGAAGGGGGGGGGGATGAAAGTGAGAGGGACAGGAGGGGGGATGAAAGTGGGTGTGACAGGGGGGGGGGTGAGAAAGGAGGGAAGGAAGGGATGAGGCGGGAGGGGAGACGAAGAGGGACTGGGAGATGAAGAGGGAGGAGAGGATGTGGAGGGATGGGGAAGGAGGATTAGGAGAGAGGGGGGGATGATGGGGATAGATAGGGAAATGGGAGGTATTGAGATTGGAATAGCCAGGGAGTGAGGGTTGGGAAAAGAAAGAGTTGAATGAGGGGGTGGGGAGGGAGAGCAGGGGTGAGCAATACTAGATACTACTGTATATGAGACTGGAGTCATTGAGGCATCCCTACCAGAAAAGCAATACTGTATTAACTTATAAACAGTACCTGGCGCCCACAAACTCGTCACATTCTGGCATGCATTTCCATCTGTGTACTGTCTCAAAAGGCCCGAAGTCTAAGGTGAGACATTCTGCTGATTCAGGCCAATTGTGGTCAAATTCCAACCCTGGAGGTCCAGCTATGGCCATGACTTAAATAGTGCCCCTTCAATCTGAAAAATATTGAGTACTCATTAAGCATATTGAAATGTTATTGAAAACCAATATTGAAAAATATTGAGTACCCATTGAGCAAAAACAAGTCAAGACATAAATTATATTTTATTACCAAACTACAAATATGTAATTGTTCCATGCTACTAGATGTTCTATGTGTAATTTTGTCCTTGTTCTCTAGTCAATTACTTTGAGTTCCACATGTTTAGCTCTTTGGGCTGACTATTGAACACGTATTGCGTGTTAGAGATATTAAGTTTTGTAGAGTGTTATTCCTTGAGGAAAGTAGACTTTACCGTTAGTTTACTGAATATAAATCTCGTCTCCTGCCTATAGGGAGTCAGGGAGGTAATGTAAGATTGAAGTGGTAAAGTATTTCTGCTGTACTTTAGGGGTTCTAGAGTTAATAAATTATATTAAAAATAAATTTCAGGTAGAGTTTCCATCACTCCTTTTTGAGTATGGTTAGGTGATCTGCTCTAGATGACAGACCATTTTTATTACATTTAATATTCTTAGGTAGGTCCTAAATTCTAAATATTCTCCGGAATACGACCCGCTATATTGTTTAACATCAAGGTACCCATTTTACTGATGGGTAAACTGAGGCTACATTTAAGGATTGCACCTAGAAAATCCTCCCCAGTCAAGATACGAACCCAGTATAAAGTGCTCACAAAAAGCCAGGCTAGTGTCTTACCACTTTGCCATGGGGTTATAACATTTCACTACATTCCCAACAAACTGACTGCTGTAATCAAGACTATACTAAATACATATAAAAACCACTAAACTCTGTGTTTTGTCACTTAATAAACGTACACATAAACCCACGTTACAATTAAGAATATTTAAATATCATCCGTGGACGTTGCATCAGGATTATATCCTCGGTTTCCCCCCCGACCAACCATTAAATATAATGTACTATACATAATAACAATAATAATAATAATTTATTTAGGAAAAGTACATACATAGTTGCAGAGTTACAGTACAAACATTCTGTTTGATTTAAAGATAGAGGTAGTACATACAGTACCTAAAGCCACTAGTATGCATAGCGTTTCGGGCAAGTTTACCTTCTCCACTTAACAAGAAACATAACTAGGCCCTTTTAAAAACATTGACATATTATGCGATAAGAAACCGAGTAAATAGAGCAACTGACCGCCGTAGTGAAGGTGATAGAGGACCAGCCTGGGGTCTGACCCCTGGACCGTGTTTACCCTGGCACTAGTGACGTCACCCACCAGGCTTAACACACACACAACGTATAACACACCACTGACACTCGCATTCTATTGGGCCATAAACAATAATATTACGTGATTCCAAATCTGATTTACTTGTGAATAATCATGAATTGTTTTATGTATAATGTTTACTGTACCAACTAGTCAGGTGGGACAGAAGACGGATCGCACACATATGTTTTACCATTTCGGACACAATATTACAAATACAAATACAAATTTTTATTTTTACGTATTTATATACATATATATATATATATATATATATATATATATATATATAATATATATATATATATATATATATATATTGTATTGATTTAATACATATTATTATTATTGATTATTCATAATACTTATTATTATTCATTATAATTATTTATTATTATTAAAATAAACAAGTCTCCCACTCTTTGTGCGCGTTTTCTTCCAACCGCAGAAAAAATAAAACGAATCGCCGACGAAGAAATTGAATTGACGAATCTTCTTGTGTGCGATGAGACTTGTATTTGGCATAATTAAAATATTAACTTAAATAATTCGTTTGTTAGACAATATATGATATTCAGATCTACAAATTCATTTAGAAAGGCCTATAATGCATATAAATATTAATTTACACAATCCTGTCGCTATACGCTAGGAATTTCAATATGGAGTTCAAATAGTTTTAGGCAGAGAGTCTCTGGGTCGGTTGGTCGCTCACGGTTCATTGACTACCACCCTGCCAGTCGTTAGGAAGCAGCGGCGCGAGCTACATCGCTCCCGTGTAGGTAAGGCTGATACTGTAATTTTTTTTTGCTAATATGCCTTTGCAGTTGAGAGGTGCAGGAATATATAGTCTACCTCCACCTACAATGCTTAATGCATTATACATTTGTTTGCTATTATAACACTGAGTTAGATTTGATTTTATTTGAGTTTTTGCGATGTCTCCGGCGGTCATTTTTTCCATATTGGTTCTGTAGTAAAAAAAATTCAAATGTTTGTATTCCACTAATGCTCAATAGTCTGTCCTCTCTCAGATATTGTGGTAGATTTTAAGGATCATGAATTTGCGAACATTATATGATAGGATATTATGTAGAATACACTTCCACATTGTTAAACCACCCCGTCGTCAGGCTAGGCTCGTTAACGCGGCGGTCGACCCCCCTCCCCCACCTCCCAAGACGGTTTTATTATCGAGTTTTATGTACTGTGTATTGAAAATAAGTTTTAATCGTGTATAAATTAATTTTATATTCTATGTTTAATTAGGCGTATAGTAGGTTCGGTGTTTAGGTTCTGTTGGCAATTATTTGCACTTGAAGTATGTGGAGGGTGAAACATTTACAGTTGCCTGTCCTCAGGCCAGGCTCGCCAACACAGCCGCCCGACCCAAAGCCGCGTTCGTAAATTTTATCGCACTGCGTATTCAGAATTATTATCGCGTATAAGATATTATTTCAACAAGTTAATAGTTTAAAAACTAAGTTTAGTGACACGCGACAGTCCTGTGTACAAATACTGCAATAGATTTTTTTTCCCTATCCTAGATTTTTTTTTTTTTTTTTGCAGGGATATTCCTGCGCGGGCCCTAAGCCTCTGGCTGGCCCACTAAGTGTTGCTTGTTTTTGTTTTACTTGGCGGAGTATGAGTATTTCTGATCGGGGAGAAAAAACAAGCCAGGAGTGGGGGGGACCTTAATTTATTAAATAATTTTACAGAGCAACTGCTGTACCACAATATAAAAGATGTCGTATAACATGACTGAGTAGAATGCCAGTACTGCAAAGATGCAACTAAGGAAATAAGTCGTAGCACATTAACCGTGCCTAGTGCCAGCTAGCCGAAGCAATGTTGTAGTACTCGCAATCAGCTTAATGCTATAATTAAAGACAACAGCCAGAGTTAATTGAGTGGCACAGCCAGTACAGTATGTATAAAATATATTCTGTATACACAGATGGCATAGAAAAGAACAGATAAGAATTTCCAGGGGTAATGATATGCTAGTGCCTAGTTTACATGTAAAGTCTGCAACCCCCAACTTGCACTACAAGTGAGCACTTGACATATGGTAAGTAGCTGCGGGCAGCCCTAGACTTGGGGATCCGGCGCAGCCGATCCCCCACCCAACGAAGGGCGAGGTGCCCGCTGGCCGCAGAAGTAACTTATCTAGGTAGTGGAATGACGTCTTGCCTGACGTAGTGAGTATTTATGACTCGTATGGTCGCTTTAGTAAGATTTTGCCATATGTGTTTAACAACTTCAATCTAAGTTGAAATCTTAATGGGTTTGTAACTGTGCACTGTGTTAGATTATGTTCCAGTGGTCTGTCGGGCATTTCTCCACAGTACTGTCATTTCGATGACCAACTTCCCAACAGGATGGAGCGGGGACACCCCTCCAGGAACTGAATTTACCTGAGGGCCACTAGCTAACACTAGTGGCCTCGATGAGGACAGTAAGCCGGCGGCTTGTCAAAGGTCCCTCCCCCATTTGCCCTGATGGTCTTTTCCAGCTGTATTTTAAAACCCAGTAGAGTTTTGGTATTTACGGCTTAGGCGGGCAGGCGGTTCCACGGGTTTACAACCCTATTGGGTGAAAAAGCCTCTCCTGTTTCCTGTCCAACATTCTGACTTGTTGAGTTTGAACCTGTTGCGCCTTGTTCGTGTAACATCTGACCTTTTAAAGACATTGTTCTGATCGACATCCTCCAAATTGTTTAGTGTTTTAAAGGGTTTTATGAAGTTTTATAAAGAGGATAATACTCAACTCTTTAACATGCCTAACTACTCGGCAATTCACAACTGTCGTCAAATGCAGAGAGGTGGTGGTACTGCTCTTTACTACCACCAAGAACTAACATGCTTAAAAATAATTAGAACTAGAGACTGCTGTGGGGAGTATATCTTCGCCAGTTTCAGAGTCAAGGGTGCCGAGTCTGTCCTGTCTGTGGGTGCAGTCTATAGAATTCCTAACACTGATGTGTCTGAATTCAACTCAAACCTTAGAAATCTAATACTAGATAACAGATTGAACAAAAACCATCTAATTATCGCAGGGGACTTTAATACTGACCTCTGCGAGCCTGAACACCCTACTGCTGTTAGCTTCCTCAACTGTATGAATTCCTGCTTCCTCATACCCTTAATCACTAGACCAACTAGAATCACTGATAGTACTGCTACGACTCTAGATCACATCTGGACCAACATAACCTCTCCGCTTACTTCAGGTATAATCACCGATAGCACTACAGACCATTACCCCACATTTCTCTTAACTAACATTAGCAAACCACCTCTAGAGACAAGGGAGTTAAGCTTTAGGCTGCACAATGAAACTGCTATAAACAATTTTATAACTGCTGCTGATAATGTCAACTGGGAGTCCGAGTTAGGTAACATAGGGGACATCAACCTAGCAGTGAAATCTTTTCTACAAACAACTCTTAGCCTTTATAACACCCACTGTCCTATGCTTACAAAACAAGTCACAAGCAAAAGACTTAACAATCCTTGGCTTACAAAGGGAATACTTAAATCCATTAACAAAAAACACGACCTTGAGAAGAAGTATAGGCTAGGAACAGTCTCCAAAGAATTCTCAAAGAATTACTCGTTATTGCTATCTAAAATAATTAGACGAGCCAAAACTAAATACTATGAAGATAAATTTACCCAAATAAAGAGCAACATTAAAAAAACTTGGAGCACAATTTCACAAATATTGGGATCAAAGAAGATTTTAAATAACAAACCAACACTCCTTTCCAATAACGTTGGTCAGCTTTCAGCCTCTGATTCTGCTATTGAGTTCAATAGGTTCTTCTCTTCCATTGGGTCATCCCTTGCAAATGATATTCCATCTTCCTGTACTGATGTTAAGGACTATCTTACAGGTAACTATCCACAGTCTCTGTACCTAAAGCCTACTAGTTCCACTGATGTCAATGAAATAATCCTTTCCCTTAAAACCAAGTCTAGTGCCCTCGAGGAGATACCAACTTTAATTTACAAAAAAGCCTCCAGATCTCTAGCCCCTGCTATTGCATTGCTCTTCAACAAGTCACTTGAACTCCAAACCTTTCCTGACATTCTAAAAAAAGCAAGGGTAACCCCTGTCTACAAATGTGGTGATCTCACTGATGTTAACAACTACAGACCTATATCAATCCTGACTAACTTGTCAAAAATATTCGAAAAGCTAATCTACAAGCAGCTTTACTCTTTTCTAGCCAAACACAATATACTTAGCTCTTGTCAATATGGCTTCAGACCCAAAAAAAGCACTAACGATGCACTTATTAGTATGATTAACTTAATTCACGCAGCTCTTGATAAAAAGGAGTTTCCTGTTGGGTTATTTGTGGACCTGCGTAAGGCTTTTGACACTGTCAACCATCAAAACCTTCTTAAATTACATCATTATGGAGTCAGAGGACACTCCCTGCATTACCTCAAATCTTATCTTACTGACAGGCTCCAGTATGTTTCTGTGAATAATACAATTTCTCCCACCCTACCCATCAACATTGGTGTTCCTCAGGGCAGCATACTTGGCCCTCTCCTCTTTCTCATCTACATTAATGACCTTCCAAATGCCTCCCAACACCTCAAACCAATTCTATTTGCTGACGACACAACCTTCATTTACTCCAGTCCTGACCCCCTTGCTCTAAATGCCACAGTAAATACTGAGCTAGAGAAAGTCCATCTTTGGCTAACTGCCAACAAACTCACCCTTAACATTGACAAAACGTTTTATATTCTGTTTGGCAATAAATCCTCTAATCAGATAAATCTCAAAATAAACAATACCCAAATTTGTAACAAATTAGATGGCAAATTCCTTGGCGTTCTCATCGACCACAAGCTGAATTTCCAGGGTCACATTCTAAATATATCAAAAAAAGTTTCAAAAACTGTTGGCATTCTTTCTAAGATCAGATATTATGTACCCCGCCCTGCCCTGGTTACTCTCTATTACTCCCTCATCTATCCATACCTCAACTATGGTATTTGTGCTTGGGGTTCTACTACCCAAAATCATTTACGTCCTCTCATTACCCAACACAAAGCTGCTATTAGGACAATATCCAACTCTGGCCCCAGACAGCACTCGGTACCCTTACTCAAATCTCTGAATATGTTAGATATTAAGTCACTGCACATTCTCTCTTGTGTATTATACATATATAAAACGCTGAACTGTAATGCCAATCCTGACCTCAAAAGCTTCATTGAAGGTTGTAACAGAACCCATGAGCACCACACCAGGAATAAATACAGTTTTGATATTCCTAGAGTACGACTTAATCAAACTAGAAATGCTCTACAAATCAAGGGACCCAGAATGTGGAATGACCTTCCCAACCATGTTAAAGACTGTACCTCTCTCAACCAGTTTAAGATAAAAACTAAACACTACCTAATAAATTCCCTGTAACCCACCTCACTCCTTTATTGTCAACCCATGTCTGTTATTTTATTTTATTATTATTATTTTTTTTTAATCAACACTGTTTGTCAACCTATTGTATTTGTGCTGCTTTTTCAGTCATGTTCCCCCTTTTTTTATCTTTATTTGTATTTGTTTTCAACACTTGTTATTCTTTATGCTCAATTAGTATTAAGTTCTAGATATTAATGTTTTTCTTGCCCGAAACGCATTGCGTAATAGTGGCTTTAGGCATTGTATGTACTAGCTCTATCTATATATCAATCCATTAATGTAACATCACTTGTATGTATGTACCTTACCTGAATAAACATATTTATTTATTATTATTTAAGTCCGCCCTGTCATGCCTGGTTTGCAGTGTTGTTAGCCCTGTTGTCCTCAACCGTTCCTGATACGAGAGATGACTAAGGTATGATTTTTGTCGTAAGACATAGCTCCATAGCTCTGGTAAGACATGGCTCCGGAGCAGCTATGTCTTTCTGATGATGAGGTCTCCATGCCTGGATGCAATAATTCATGTGGGGGCGCACCAGAAACTTATACAATTGAAGGTCTACTTCCTTTCCTTGAAGATAAAAGTACGCATGCTTATTCCCAGGGTTTGTGACTCCAAGGTCCGTTTCTTCATGTATCTGTTTAAAGGCAGTGCTGTCAATTTGGAATTTGTGACTTGGATTGTTGTGCCCCACATGCAAGGTCCTGCATTCATGCTAGGCTTGCGGTTACACAACTGGTCGGGCTCCGGTTACACAACTGGTCGGGCTCCGGTTACACAACTGGTCGGGCTCCGGTTACACAACTGGTCGGGCTCCGGTTACACAACTGGTCGGGCTCCGGTTACACAACTGGTCGGGCTCCGGTTACACAACTGGTTGGGCTCCGGTTACACAACTGGTCGGGCTCCGGTTACACAACTGGTCGGGATCCGGTTACACAACTGGTCGGGATCCGGTTACACAACTGGTCGGGATCCGGCTACACAATTGGTCGAGATCCGGCTACACAACTGGTCGGGGTCCGGCTACACAACTGGTCGGGGTCCGGCTACACAACTGGTCGGGGTCCGGCTACACAACTGGTCGGGGTCCGGCTACACAATTGGTCGGGGTCCGGCTACACAACTGGTCGGGGTCCGGTTACACAACTGGTCGGGGTCCGGTTACACAACTGGTCGGGGTCCGGTTACACAACTGGTCGGGATCCGGTTACACAACTGGTCGGGGTACGGTTACACAACTGGTCGGGGTCCGGTTACACAACTGGTCGGGGTCCGGTTACACAACTGGTCGGGGTCCGGTTACACAACTGGTCGGGGTCCGGTTACACAACTGGTCGGGGTCCGGTTACACAACTGGTCGGGGTCCGGTTACACAACTGGTCGGGGTCCGGTTACACAACTGGTCGGGGTCCGGTTACACAACTGGTCGGAGTCCGGTAACAACTGGTCGGGCTCCGTGGGTGTCACTTGGCTTTCGGGTTGTGCATGGTCGGGCTTCAGTTCGTGCATGGTTGTGCTCCAGAGGTTGTTTGGTACATTCATGCTAGGTTTCCGGTTACACAAGTGGTCGGGGTCTGGTTACACAACTGGTCGGGCTTCTGTTACACAACTGGTCGGGCTCCGGTTACACAACTGGTCGGGCTCCGGTTGCACAACTGGTCGGGCTCCGGTTACACAACTGGTCGGGCTCCGGTTAAATAACTGGTCGGGCTCCGGGGGTGTCACTTGGGCTTCGGGTTGTGCATGGTCGGGCTTTGATTCGGGCATGGTTGTAGTCCAGGGGTTGTTTGTTCAGTCCGTTCATGCTAGGCTTGCTGTTACACAACTGGTTGGGCTCCGATTACACAACTGGTCGGGCTCCGATAACACAACTGGTTGGGCTCCGTTTACACAACTGGTCGGGCTCCGGTTACATAACTGGTCGGGCTCTGGGGGTGTCACTTGGGCTTCGGGTTGTGCATTATCGGGCTTCGGGTTGTGCATTATCGGGCTTCGGTTCATGCATGGTTGTGCTCCAGGGGTTGTGTGCTAGTGCCTCATGTTTCTTTGCTAGATCATGGTTGTTTCTTTGCTATGACTAAGTGCATGTTTATTTTCTAGGGCTTCTTTGTTGTATTTTTGCAGGAGTTCCAGGTTTCTTTTTTGTATGAGGCTCAATTGTTTGTTTGCTTTGGCTCCAAAGTTAGTTGTTAAGTCAAGGGGGCCGGTTGTTTCATAGGGCTATGGGTTTGTTTGGTAGAACTAGGGAGGGAGTTTGGTTGAGCTCTTGGGTTGTTTGTTTGGCTTGGTGTGGGTTCGATGAGATCTTTGCTTGCTAGGCTGGCAATTATACAACTGGTTGGGGTCCGGTTACACAACTGGTCGGGCTCCGGTTACACAACTGGTCAGGCTCCGGTTAAATAACTGGTCGGGCTCCGGGGGTGTCACTTGGGCTTCGGGTTGTGCATGGTCTGGCTTTGATTCGGGCATGGTTGTAGTCCAGGGGTTGTTTGTTCAGTCCGTTCATGCTAGGTTTGCAGTTACACAACTGGTCGGGCTCCGATTACACAACTGGTCGGGCTCCGGTTACACAACTGGTCGGGCTCCGGTTACATAACTGGTCGGGCTCCGGGGGTGTCACTTGGGCTTCGGGTTGTGCATGATCGGGCTTCGGTTCATGCATGGTTGTGCTCCAGGGGTTGTGTGCTAGTGCCTCATGTTTCTTTGCGAGATCATCATGGTTGTTTCTTTGCTATGACTAAGTGCATGTTTATTTTCTAGGGCTTCATTGTTGTATTTTTGCAGGAGTTCCAGGTTTCTTTTTTGTATGAGGCTCAATTGTTTGTTTGCTTTGGCTCCAAAGTTAGTTGCTAAGGCAAGGGGGCCGGTTGTTTCATAGGGCTACGGAAGGGTTTGTTTGGTAGAACTAAGAAGGGAGTTTGGTTGGGCTCTTGGGCTGTTTGTTTGGCTTGGCGTGGGTTCGATGAGATCTTTGCTTGCTAGGCTGGCAATTATACAACTGGTTGGGGTCTGGTTACACAACTGGTCGGGCTCCGGTTACACAACTGGTCGGGCTCCGGTTAAATAACTGGTCGGGCTCCGGGGGTGTCACTTGGGCTTCGGGTGGTGCATGGTCGGGCTTTGATTCGGGCATGGTTGTAGTCCAGGGGTTGTTTGTTCAGTCCGTTCATGCTAGGTTTGCGGTTACACAACTGGTCGGGCTCTGATTACACAACCAGTCGGGCTCCGGTTACACAACTGGTCGGGCTCCGGTTACATAACTGGTCGGGCTTCGGGTTGTGCATGATCGGGCTTTGGTTCATGCATGGTTGTGCTCCAGGGGTTGTGTGCTAGTGCCTCATGTTTCTTTGCTAGATCATCATGGTTGTTTCTTTGCTATGACTAAGTGCATGTGTATTTTCTAGGGCTTCATTGTTGTATTTTTGCAGGAATTCCAGGTTTCTTTTTTGTATGAGGCTCAATTGTTTGTTTGCTTTGGCTCCAAAGTTAGTTGTTAAGGCAAGGGGGGCCGGTTGTTTCATAGGACTACAGAAGGGTTTGTTTGGTAGAACTAGGGAGGGAGTTTGGTTGGTCTCTTGGGCTGTTTGTTTGGCTTGGTGTGGGTTCGATGAGATGTTTGCTTGCTAGTCTGGCAATTATACAACTGGTTGGGGTCCGGTTACACAACTGGTCGAGCTTCGGTTACACAACTGGTCGGGCTTCGGTTACACAACTGGTCAGGCTCCGGTTAAATAACTGGTCGGGCTCCGGGGGTGTCACTTGGGCTTTGGGTTGTGCATGGTCGGGCTTTGATTCGGGCATGGTTTTAGTCCAGGGGTTGTTTATTCAGTCTGTTCATGCTAGGTTTGCGGTTACACAACTGGTCGGGCTCCAATTACACAACTGGTCGGGCTCCGGTTACACAACTGGTCGGGCTCCGGTTACATAACTGGTCGGGCTCCGGGGGTGTCACTTGCGCTTCGGGTTGTGCATGGTCGGGCTTTGATTTGGTCATGGTTGTAGTCCAGGGTTTGTTTGTTCAGTCCGTTCATGCTAGGTTTGCGGTTACACAACTGGTCGGGCTCCGGTTACATAACTGGTCGGGCTCCGGGGGTGTCACTTGGGCTTCGGGTTGTGCATGATCGGGCTTCAGTTCATGCATGGTTGTGCTCCAGGGGTTATGTGCTAGTGCCTCATGTTTCTTTGCTAGATCATCATGGTTGTTTCTTTGCTATAACTAAGTGCATCTTTATTTTCCAGGGCTTCATTGTTGTATTTTTTGCAAGAGTTCCAGGTCACTTTTTTTGTATGGGGCTCAATTGTTTGTTTGCTTTGGCTCGAAAGGTAGTTGCTAAGGCAAGGGGGGGGGACGGTTATAGAGCTAAGGGTTTGTTTGGTAGAGCTAGGGAGGGAGTTTGGTTGGGCTCTTGGGCTGTTTGTTTGGCTTAGTGTGCGTTGGCTGAGATGTTTGTTTGCTAGGCTTGCAATTATACAACTGGTTAAGGTCTGGTTACACAACTGGTCGGGCTCCGGTTACACAACTGGTCGGGCTCCGGTTACACAACTGGTCGGGCTCCGGTTACACAACTGGTCAGGCTCCGGTTACACAACTGGTCGGGCTCCGGGGGTGTCACCTGGGCTACGGGGTGTGCATGATTGGGCTTCGATTCGTGCATTGGTTGTATTCCAGTGGTTTGTTTGTTCGGTCCGTTCATGCTAGGTTGACGGTTACACAACTGGTCGGGCTCCAATTGCACAATTGGTCAGGCTCCGGTTACACAACTGGTCGGGCTCTGGTTACATAACTGGTCGGGCTCCGGAGGTATCACTTGGGCTTTGGGTTGTGCATGATCGGGCTTCGGTTCATGTATAGTTGTGCTCCAGGGGTTAGTGTGCTAGTGTCGCATGTTTCTTTGCTAGATCATCATGGTTGTTTCTTTGCTATGACTTAGTGCATGTTTATTTTCTAGGGCTTCATTGTTGTGTTTTTGCCAGAGTTCCAGGTTTCTTTTTTTGTATGGGGCTCAATTGTTTGCTTTAGCTCCAAAGTTAGTTGTTAAGGCAAGGGGGGCTGGTTGTTAGGTAGGGCTAAGGAAGGTTTTGTTTGGTAGAGCTAAGGAGGGAGTTGGGTAGGCTCTTAATTGGGCTGTTTGTTTGGCTTGGTGTGGGTTTGATGAGATGTTTGCTTGCTAGGCTGGCAATTATACAACATGGTAGTGCTCCGGTTACACAACTGGTAGGGCTCCGGTTAAATAACTGGTCGGGCTCCAGGGGTGTAACTTGGGCTTCGGTTCGTGCATGGTTGTGCTTCAGATGTTTTTTGTCTGGTTCGTTTGTTAGGCTTGTAGTTAAACATCTGGTCGTGGTTCGGTTACACAACTGGTCCGGGTCCAGTTACTCAACTGGTCGGGGTCCGGTTCCACAACTGGTCGGGGTCTTGTTACACAACTGGTCGGGGTCTTGTTACACAACTGGTTGGGGTCTTGTTACACAACTGGTCGGGGTCTTGTTACACAACTGGTCGGGGTCTTGTTACACAACTGGTCGGGGTCTTGTTACACAACTGGTCTGGGTCTGGTTACACAACTGGTCGGGGTCTGGTTACACAACTGGTCGGGGTCTGGTTACACAACTGGTCGGGGTCTGGTTACACAACTGGTCGAGGTCTGGTTCCACAACAGGTCGGGGTCCGGTTCCACAACTGGTCGGGCTCCGGTTCCACAACTGGTCGGGCTCCGGTTACACAACTGGTTGGGCTCTAGTTAAGTAATTGGTCGGGCTCCGTGGGTGTCACTTTGGCTTCAGGTTGTGCATGGTCAGGCTTCGGTTCATACATGGTTGTGCTTCAGAGGTTGGTTCGTGTATGCTAGGCTTGCAGTTAAACAATTGGTGGGGCTTCGGTTAGATAACTGGTCGGGCTCCGGTTAAATAACTGGTCGGGCTCCGGGGGTGAAGTAAAAAGACTTTACAAGCATGAAAACTTGCCAGTCAACTGTTGTTATTGTTATAAACAGCTTCCTGGTGCTTCGGTGCTCATTAACTGTTTAATAATTGTAAACAAAGAAGCAAAAGATTAAGAAAAGATGTACGGGTTCGTAAGTGCGTCAGTAACTACTTCGTGAATCTGGCCCCTGGACTTTTGTGTACTGAACCGACGCCCTCCGAACCGGTTATATATGATTCGACCAGTGCCCGGTTGCTGGAGGTTTGTGACTTGTCGAGCTTCAGGCATGTGGCTGGTCTGCTATTATTATAATATATTTTTATCTTGTACCATCAGATTACTCGCATTAACTTATTAGCAAATTCTATCGTCTCATTATATTATTATTGCCTTGGAAGACGAGAACAGCAAGGGACACAAGCCAGCCTTTAATGTATGTACAAAAGGGTTCCTGTGTATACTGTCTGTGAACGAACTGTGTACCGACCGAAGGTATCCGAAACGGTTATCCCTGGTTACTGGAATGTGAAAAAATCGGGGAATTTAGAGAACACCATCAATAGTGTCCAAGAAATGTGTAAGTACTTCATTCATAATGATGTGCTGCCCGAAATCTTAGGGAAGTATCCAAAATTTGCTTACTGTTGGTAATGCATGCACATGACTGTGTAACATACGATTATGTTACGTTGTTTGGTAGATTAGATACGCAGTGTTTAGTGAGTTTCATATTTATTTAGTAGTCCTGGATACAGCAGTGTCGTAGACGTTCAGACGGAGCTTGGAGCAGAGTAGAGAGCTGAGTGAGGCTGGAGTCGTGGAGCTCTATGTGGGAGAGCGTGGCGGCTCAGTTGGGAATTGTGAGTGTCTGAACTCGGGGAGCGAGAGCGTGGCGGCTCGATGCAGTCGTAGTCTGTTGTCTGCTCTGTGTCGAAGCTGTAGCATCTTGGGTCGATTAGAACTTCCTACCCCGAGTACTACATTCTTGACTGGATATTGTACTGGTTTGCTTTTCTCAAATCGCTTGCTTATATACGGTTACTACACTTCACAGTAAGATAGGAGGGTGGAAAAACCGTTACCTGTAAATAGGGATAGGATTATAGCTTGTGTAATTAGTTATGCTATTAAGATGATGAGATAATGGAGCGAGTGTAGGTTTACTCGCTACAACTGTAAAGCTGCCGCCCAGTTGGGTGGGTCTGCAGCCAGACTAGTAACTGTGTGACTCACCATAGATGTAAAGTGCCTTGCATAGTGACTGTTGTGAGCCTCTTGTTGATCACTTGTAACACGATTGATTATTGATGTGTGTATTTGTGTGGTTAGATATGTATGTGTATGTATATATGTACCTTACCTTGAGGTTACCTTGAGGTGCTTCCAGGGCTTAGCGTCCCCGCGGCCCGGTCGTCGACCAGGCCTCTTGGTTGCTGGACTGATCAACCAGGCTGTTGGACGCGGCTGCTCGCAGCCTGACGTATTAGTCACAACCTGGTTGATCAGGTATCCTTTGGAGGTGCTTATCCAGTTCTCTCTTGAACACTGTGAGGGGATTGCCAATTATGCCCCTTATGTGTAGCGGAAGCGTGTTGAACAGTCTCGGGCCTCTGATGTTGATAGAGTTCTCTCTCAGAGTATCTGTTGCACCTCTGCTTTTCAACGGGGGTATTCTGCACATCCTGCCATGTCTTCTGGTCTCATGTGATTTTATTTCTGTGTGCAGGTTTGGGACCAGCCCCTCTAATATTTTCCACGTGTAAATTATTATGTATCTCTCCCACCTGCGCTCAAGGGAATACAGGTTTAGGCTCTTTAGTCGGTCCCAATAGTTTAGATGTTTTACTGAGTGGATTCTAGCAGTAAAGGATCTCTGCACGCTCTCCAGGTCAGCAATTTCTCCAGCTTTGAAAGGGGCTGTCTTTGTGCAGCAGTACTCAACTCTAGAGAGCACAAGCGTTTTGAAAAGTATCATCATCGGTATAGCATCTCTAGTGTGAAAAGTTCTTGTTATCCAACCTGTCATTTTTCTTGCAGTTGTGACGGCTACTTTATTGTGTTCTTTAAAGGTAAGGTCTTCCGACATGAATACACCCAGATCCTTTACATTGCTTTTTCGTTCTATGTTATGATTTGCCTGAGTTTTGTACATGGTTTCCGTTTTTATATTTTCATTTTTTCCATAGCGCATGAGCTGGAACTTATCTTCGTTAAACGTGTTATTGTTTCTATTTCTCTACCTAACCTTCTTCGCCGTTCTTGAGATAGGGTGCGACTCTCAAGTTGTTCCGCGATTCGTTTTCTTCGCATATATAGAGAATGACGTTCCCGTTCCAATCTGCATCTCTTCCTCTTTTTTCTTAGGGGGTATGCGGTTTGAACATATTTCTAGTGCTACTGAGCTTATTTTTTCCAGGCGCTGGTTCAGGTTTGCATTTTCTAGCTGTTCTTCCCAGTTTACTTCTGTAAAGTCCTGGTTTATTTGCTCCCAGTTTATCTGTTTATTTGTTTATCTGTTTATTTGTTTATTTTATCTGTTCTGTGTACACGTATATATATATATATATATATATATATATATATATATATATATATATATATATATATATATATATATTGTGACGGTAACGCGTTGGTGTTCGGCTGTTTAAGGCTAGGGGTATGGCCTCGTCACATAGTTATAAAAAAAAAATAGAAAAACTGGAACTTCGTCTGTGGTAAGGTAAGGAGAAGACACACAAAACACAAGTAAACTTTAACAATGAAATTTTAATTACGTTAAATAAATCAAAACATGAAAATATGGACAAACAAATTCTTATAATAAAATCAATGAATCAAAATAATAAGAATACTTAAATGACAAAATGAAAAGTTACGTTAAGGCAAAATAACAAGAAGTGCAACACAAAAGTTAAGTGGGAGGTGCTGGAATATTGGCTTAAAGCCACCACCTCTCTCAGTACACGCTAACGTCTAGCTGGGAGGAGTGCTGGCTACGAAAGCACGGAACATTCTGAAGACTGATGTTGGGGCGACCCCAGACATCGGGTAGTATTGGGGGGGGGGCGAGGCAGGTGCAGCCAGACCGGCGACCAATCAGCGGAGTCGTAGCGATCAACGGGTAGTTTGGTGGTTGGAGTTCGAACAGGTGGCTGGTTGCATACGTTTCTGCTCACCCTGGCAAGCCTTGCTGGTGTTTGTTGTCGTTGTTGGACATTTCTTCCATAGTCTTTTATATAGTTGTGAAGACGTAATTTTGGAGGGAAGAGCAGGCTCAATCTCTTGAAGGAGATTATCGTCACAACTCTCCCCCGAAGCCTGCGGTTCTGGAAGAAGTACGTCGTTATGTGGTGGAGTAATGGATGGAGTTGCTTCTACTTCATAAACTCTGGAGAGATCATGGGCTAAGATGTTGTCAGACTCTTGGTATAGCGTGTCTCCAGGTTGAATTTCTGCAGTTAGCAAGCCCATAGTAGAAGACGTTGAGATGAGAAGTGGGCGTGCTGCAGGAGGTGTAGGGTGGTGTGGTCCGTGTTGATGGTGGACCGAGCACTTTTCAGGTGTGGAGTGAAGTGCTGAAGCTTCAGGATGAGGAAGAGTAGCTCCTTGCCAATTGTTCCGTCGTTCCTTGTAGCAGTAGTCGCTGACAGGTGTATTCTTCTCGCCTCGTTGCTGCATCACGACACCACCATCGTCGGTACCATTGGCGTCGACATGGAGGATGTAGGGCTTATCTGACGAGGTGAGAGTGGAATTAGAAGAGGGCATAGGAGCACGAGTATTATCCTGAAAGCATTTGGGAAGATCATTAAGGATTTTGGAATTAGAAAGCGCCGACTCCTTGTCAGTGCTTTCGGGAGAAGAAGCTGGGAAGGTCTCACTGTGGATGTAGGGTTCTGTGAATGTGGAATAATTAGTCAAGACAGTGGGAGGAGTACCATTATATTGCTTCAGGAGGTTGACGTGGCACAGCTGGGTCTTCCGCCGCCTATCTGGAGTCTCTATCACATAATTATTATTATTCCTGCACTCTTTGACGCAGTAGGGTCCTGAAAATCTGTTTTGTAAAGGTGAACCTGGGATAGGGAAATAAGCAAGGACGAAGTCTCCCGGCTTGAATTTTCTTACTTTGCTGGTCTGGTCGTAATGAGTCTTCATTCTCACCTGGGCTTTCAATAGATTATCATGGGCAAAGCGGTGGACTCTCTCTAGAATGTGCTGAAGGTTTTGAAGAAACTGGGGCACATTCTGATGCTCACTGAAGGTGGCATCTCTGAGAGAGTCTTTGAAAGCCTTAAGGGGAGTACGGCACTTACGGCCGTAGAGCATCTCATAAGGAGATACTCCTAGGGACTCATTGGGGAGACTTCTGAAAATACACATTATTAGGTCAATCTGCTTATCCCAATCCTTTGAGGTTTCACTACAAAACTTTTTCAAGAGTGCTTTGATGGTCTGATGACTACGTTCAAGAGAACCCTGTGAAGCAGGATGATAGGGGCTGGACAATACCTGTTTGATGTTGAACTCCTCCAGTGTCCTTTTGAAGAGATCACTGGTGAAGTTGGTGCCACAGTCACTTTGAATCTCCCTGGGAAATCCGTATTGAGTGAAGATCTTCAGTAGATGTTTGATAACCGTAGCAGCCGTGATGTTCTTCACTGGAACTGCTATGGGAAATCTGGTGGTAGGACACAGGATGGTTAGGATGTAGGCGTTACCTGAACTGGTCCGAGGTAAAGGACCGACACAGTCTATTATGAGTCTGTGGAAAGGTTCCGCAGGCACCTGTATGGGAATCAGTGGTGCTCTGGGAATGGAGACGTTCGGTTTGCCTGCCATCTGACATGTATGACACTGTTTTACGTACTGTTTGACGTTATTTACCATACCTGGCCAGTAGTAGTCTTGACGAATCCCATGGTAAGTCTTGTTGAAGCCGTAGTGGGAGAATGCTCCGTGGGCCAGGTGTAGAATAGTGGGCCGCAGGCTGGTGGGAATCACAAGTTGTTCGGTGTTGGCCCAATCGTCCTCCTCCTTCAGTTTACTGGGTCTATATCGGCGGTAGAGCAAGTCGTTCTCTAGGAAGAACCCAGGAATACTGTCGGGTTGAGTCTCAGCCTGGAAAAACAATGGTGTTAAAGTAAGATCTTCCCTCTGCAACTTACGGAACTCCAACTTGGTCAGATGCGGGGGTAGTTTCTGAGGGTCTTGAGGGACAGCGGTAGCAGTAGAGTCAGCTGGCTGTGGACGTGCGGCTTGTGCACGGGTGGTCACGAGAACCGGAGGAGAAACTTCACTCTCTTGAACCTCTGCTGGAACATACTCAAGAATAGGGTTACTTGGCACAGAGTTACACACCTGGGGTTTGTCCATGACGATCAGGTTGGTTGGTTGCAGGTCTTCTGCCAAGTCGTTGCCTAGGAGAAGTTGCACTCCAGGCATGGGAAAAGGCTTTTCCCTGACGGCGACTTGGACTTCCCCGTTCACGTAGGGACAATCCAGGTGGACTCTGGCGAGAGGGTATGGAGTAGTAGCAGTGAGGTCAGTGATGAAGACCGTTTCCCCGGTGTAGACTATGTTGGGCACAGCCGACTTCAAGATGATCGATTGTAGAGCCGCTGTGTCCCTCAAGATCTTCAATTTGAAACGTCCCTCCGGATTTGAACCGTTGGCAGAGACAGTTCCAGTATACAGGTGGTTACTGAAAAGAGAAAGATCATTAACATCAACACCAACATTCATCACAGGCTTACCGGACTTAGGAGGAGTTGGTTTGGGTCGTTGTTGGTCAGTGGTTCCCTTGTATTGAGACTTACCACACTTGTCTATGGTATGTCCATAGAGTCTACAATACTTGCAGTACAGTTGTGAACCAGCTTGATCGGGGCTCACCTTCTCGTAACTGTACCACGACTTCTTACTGGAGGATGGTTCAGGTGTCAGCCGGTGGATGAGGCTGTAAGTGTCAGCCGACTTAGCACACTTCAGGTAGTCGGTTTCTTCTTTATCTGCTAAGTAGAGGCGGACAGGAGGCGGCACACGTCTCAAGAATTCTTCAACAAGCATCAGGTTCACGAGTTCTGTAAAAGTAGAGACATGTGCTGCTTCCAGCCATTTCATGAAATACCTCCGTTTCGTGTTAGCAAACTCGAGGAAGGTAGTGGTACTTGCCTTCAGGTGGTCACGGAATTTCCTTCTATAACTTTCGGTGGAAAGTAGGTAGGCGTCTAACACTGCTTGTTTCAGAGTGTAGTAGTCATTCTCAGACGCCAAAGTACTGAGTGTGACTGCAGCTCTACCTGTAAGATGGACTCTGAGAAGTGTTGCCCATTGGTCGACAGGCCAACTGAGTTGATTAGCAAGGGTTTCAAAGGTGGTAAAGAACACATCAACTTCTGCTTCTACAAAGGATGGCATTAACTTACTTGCATGTGATATATTAAAACTGACGGGAAGATTTGCAGTAGCTTGCTGGCGTTGAGTGAAGTGTGAAGTTTCCAAGGCGATTTCACGTTGACGACACTCTAGAGCCAGAGTTGCTTGTTGCTTGTCATGTTCGCGTTGTATTTCCAACTCGCGTTGTTTGGTTTCAAGCTGTAAGCGTTCCCGCTCCTGGAGTGTTTCAAGCTGTACTCGTTCACGTTCACGGAGTAATGCGACCTCACGTTCGTGTTCTTCTCTCCTCAAAGCAGCTTCGCGTTCGTGTTCTTCCCTTCGTATGGCAGCTGCTTCTCTTTGCTGCTCACGTTCAATCTTGGCCAGCTCTAGTTTAAGTTTCATCGTTGCCAAGTCAGTTTTCTCTGCAATATAGTAAGTTTCATGAGTTTCAGAGTCTATCTTACCTTGCTCTAAATAGTAATCCAGCAACAGGTTGTGTAGGTCATTTTTGTTGGCTTGGTAGGGAACTTCTAGTTGATACTCATGTGCAAGAGTTTGTAGTTCAGTCCTCTTGGCACGACTTAAAGTCCCTATTTCACCTGCTGGATTTGCACGGAAAGTTTGGAGACGAAACATGGTGAAATTAGCAAATAAAGGTACACGAATGTTCAATAATGAAATGTCAGAAACAGGACAACGTGGCAACTGGTACCTATCCTGTGTGATCTTTAACAATTAACGTTAAGTGAAAGATATTAAATGATTAAATTAAATCAAGGGCGCAGGAAATCTTGTACCCGGTACTCATGTAAGAGAATAAGGGCAAGAAAATCCTACTAACAAATGAAACAAAGTTTCGAAAACAAATGAAACAGTTAAATGCTTCAAAAGTAAAATTGGTAGTCCAAGGATGTAGGCATACCTTGCCAAGTCTCTATAGGACATAAAGCAAGTTTTTCCCACTGAATTTAATATGATACTTACAGAATTAGCGAACTTTTGTGCTCTGAAAAAATAAGCTAATTCCCTACCGTTGTATGTATCATCATCTCTGACTGACGTGTAGGGGTGCGAGGTGTCAACTGGTGACGAGAACTGCTGCTGAGGTCCCAATTCAGCAACTAAAGTTCGAGCTAGAGGAACTATGGCCCTCTTTGTCCTCCTACAGTCAGATTGCAGAAGATTGGGTACTCTTGACCCGGGGCAGACCACAGTACCAGGGTACCAATATGATGATCTGTCAGAATGAGAAATATTCAAGGGACATAGATGGTAAATACGAGTAATAACATGGAGGGAGAGATGACCAATTAAGAGTATGACTGCGGCCTACAGTCACCACGCAATCCAAAGTTGTCTCACCTTCACTATATGTTACTCTCGTAATGCACAATACACCGCACCTTATAAAAAATGAAATTGAATGAAAAATAGTAAAGCTACGTTAACAAAGTTAAATATGCTTACCATAAATTACCACTTAGCACCAGTACCTGAGTGAAGATCCCGGACAGGCCCCCATATAACTTGTGACGGTAACGCGTTGGTGTTCGGCTGTTTAAGGCTAGGGGTATGGCCTCGTCACATAGTTATAAAAAAAAAATAGAAAAACTGGAACTTCGTCTGTGGTAAGGTAAGGAGAAGACACACAAAACACAAGTAAACTTTAACAATGAAATTTTAATTACGTTAAATAAATCAAAACATGAAAATATGGACAAACAAATTCTTATAATAAAATCAATGAATCAAAATAATAAGAATACTTAAATGACAAAATGAAAAGTTACGTTAAGGCAAAATAACAAGAAGTGCAACACAAAAGTTAAGTGGGAGGTGCTGGAATATTGGCTTAAAGCCACCACCTCTCTCAGTACACGCTAACGTCTAGCTGGGAGGAGTGCTGGCTACGAAAGCACGGAACATTCTGAAGACTGATGTTGGGGCGACCCCAGACATCGGGTAGTATTGGGGGGGGGGCGAGGCAGGTGCAGCCAGACCGGCGACCAATCAGCGGAGTCGTAGCGATCAACGGGTAGTTTGGTGGTTGGAGTTCGAACAGGTGGCTGGTTGCATACGTTTCTGCTCACCCTGGCAAGCCTTGCTGGTGTTTGTTGTCGTTGTTGGACATTTCTTCCATAGTCTTTTATATAGTTGTGAAGACGTAATTTTGGAGGGAAGAGCAGGCTCAATCTCTTGAAGGAGATTATCGTCACAATATATATATATATATATATATATATATTATTAAATATGACCGAAAAAGTAAGATTAATAATTCTAACACGAATTTTCTCAATCTTTCGTACATTACGCTTCACTGTTGGAGGTAAATAAAAAATCACTTCTCCAAAATTCATTTTTATTTCTAGTCTGACGCGACACGGGCGCGTTTCGTAAAACTTATTACATTTTCAAAGACTTCACAAATACACAACTGATTAGAACTTACGTCTCTCTGATATTATATCTACATTTGAGTGAGGTGGGAAGGGTGATGTGGCATTAACACAAGACAGAACAGGAGGGGATATTAATAGGGTATTAAAAGTATCAACACAAGACAGAACAGAAACAATGGGTATTGAATAGAAGTGTTTGTAGAAAGCCTATTGGTCCATATTTCTTGATGCTTCTATATTGGAGCGGAGTCTTGAGGTGGGTAGAATATAGTTGTGCAATAATTGGCTGTTGATTGCTGGTGTTGACTTCTTGATGTGTAGTGCCTCGCAAACGTCAAGCCGCCTGCTATCGCTGTATCTATCGATGATTTCTGTGTTGTTTACTAGGATTTCTCTGGCGATGGTTTGGTTATGGGAAGAGATTATATGTTCCTTAATGGAGCCCTGTTGCTTATGCATCGTTAAACGCCTAGAAAGAGATGTTGTTGTCTTGCCTATATACTGGGTTTTTTGGAGCTTACAGTCCCCAAGTGGGCATTTGAAGGCATAGACGACGTTAGTCTCTTTTAAAGCGTTCTGTTTTGTGTCTGGAGAGTTTCTCATGAGTAGGCTGGCCGTTTTTCTGGTTTTATAGTAAATCGTCAGTTGTATCCTCTGATTTTTGTCTGTAGGGATAACGTTTCTATTAACAATATCTTTCAGGACCCTTTCCTCCGTTTTATGAGCTGTGGAAAAGAAGTTCCTGTAAAATAGTCTAATAGGGGGTATAGGTGTTGTGTTAGTTGTCTCTTCAGAGGTTGCATGGCTTTTCACTTTCCTTCTTATGATGTCTTCGATTAAACCATTGGAGAAGCCGTTATTGACTAGGACCTGCCTTACCCTATGATACTTGTGTTGATACTTTTAATACCCTATTAATATCCCCTCCTGTTCTGTCTTGTGTTAATGCCACATCACCCTTCCCACCTCACTCAAATGTAGATATAATATCAGAGAGACGTAAGTTCTAATCAGTTGTGTATTTGTGAAGTCTTTGAAAATGTAATAAGTTTTACGAAACGCGCCCGTGTCGCGTCAGACTAGAAATAAAAATGAATTTTGGAGAAGTGATTTTTGATTTACCTCCAACAGTGAAGCGTAATGTACGAAAGATTGAGAAAATTCGTGTTAGAATTATTAATCTTACTTTTTCGGTCATATTTAATAATATATGTCTACAGGAAAGACTGCTACCAAAATATACTAATATATATATATATATATATATATATATATATATATATATATATATATATATATATATATATATATATATATATATATTCAGATGTTTATTCAGGTAAGGTATATACATACAAGTGATGTTACATTAATGGATTGATATATAGATAGAGCTAGTACATACAATGCCTAAAGCCACTATTACGCAATGCGTTTCGGGCAAGAAAACATTAATATCTAGAACTTAATACTAATTGAGCATAAAGAATAAAAGATGTTGAGAACAAATACAAATAAAGATAAAAAAAAAGGGGGAACATGACTGAAAAAGCAGCACAAATACAATAGGTTGACAAACAGTGTTGATTAAAAAAAAAAAAAAAAAAAAAAAAAAAAAATAACAGACATGGGTTGACAATAGAGGAGTGAGGTAGATTACAGGGAATTTATTAGGTAGTGTTTAGTTTTTATCTTAAACTAAACTATCTTAAACTAGTTGATTATGCAATTCACATAAGAATAGAGCGACCTACCATGAACACCCAAATCACGGAACTATTTACTCTACCCACCATGAGAGTAAGGACAAGACAAGAACATATCGATGCCACCACAGAAGACAATGTCCAACATAACAGGCCAATTACACTGGATTAATCTTTGTGTTTAGATAGGAGATGCCTCGTATGGGCCAATAAGCCTTCTGCAGCCCCTATGTTTATCCCTTATGTATCCCCCCATGTTTTTCACCTTCATTGTATTATCACCTGACCTAATGCGGGTATAAAATCAACTAGTATTGTAAGATCTGTTCACTTGAGAATGAACCATGGAGGTTCGAAACGTCGTGCAAATTATACAAATAAGTGTAATACACTCTATAGTAAATCACTTCTTTTCTTCACCTTAAAAGTACGAAAATGAGTTTTGGAGAACTCCTATTCCAATTAAGCCCTGATGCTAAGAAAATAGTTAGAGGGATAGAAGCCCTAAACCAGAAAATAATAAATACAGAATATGCGGTCATATTCAATGAAACATGTTTGAAAGAAAACCTGCTGCCAGTATACCAATATATATATATATATATATATATATATATATATATATATATATATATATATATATATATATATATATATATATATATATATATATATATATATATATAAATATATAAGCCTATACTTGCATAAACCACAAGTGAAGATTAACAATCTTTGGACAACACCCACCAGTGGGCCTCGAACCCAGAAAGCACAACTACCTTCCAGTAGCTGCCATAAGTAGTACGCCTTAACCCACTACACCATCAGACCCTACAAAAGAAGTAGAGACTTCGAGATATATATACACCTCAAATATCTCCACTTCCCGAGGGCACTAGACAAGTGAGAGGTTACTATGCGTTTTTCATCAAGCCACTGTTAATGTGAGAGAACTCGTGTCCATGCTATAAGCCTATACTTGCATAAACCACAAGTGAAGATTAACAATCTTTGGACAACACCCACCAGTGGGCCTCGAACCCAGAAAGCACAACTACCTTCCAGTAGCTGCCATAACTAGTACGCCTTAACCCACTACACCATATATATATATATATATATATATATATATATATATATATATATATATATATATATATATATATATATATATATAACATTAATAATTTTGTAACTAGCGTCAAAAATTATTTGCTTAGCTATGCTGCACCCATGCTTGCTCTAGTGCCTGAGAGAATGCTTGGAGGGTTGAAAAAGATGCAAAACGAAGCCATGAGGAAAATCCTCGGATGCCCCCGTACAACTAAATTAGTAAACATGAGGAAGGAACTGAATATTTCATGTGTAAGTGATCGTATCACTGAAATTAATGCTTTAATTGGTATCAAGATGCTTAGGCTAACCCACCCTAACCCCTGCACTGAAGCCCTCCAAGCCTTCTTCCTTGAAGATCAGCATCCCTCCAAATGGATTACCGTAACTGCCACTGTGCTCAGAATGTATAATATTCATCACCCCAACCAAGAGAGACAACAACAACACTTTCCTGCCCCATGGGAGATCACTCCTTTCCAAATTACCGTCCCCCCTTTCCCACCCAAGAAGCTGATTAAAGAACAAGCCATGCTTCGACAAGAAGCAAAGTACAATGCCTTAAGGCAAATTGATGCTTTAGTCAGAGAGCGCTCCCTTTCCCAGATTATTTACACTGATGGATCCTTGCACCAGTCCCATGTTGCAGCTGGAAGTGCAGTTGTTGTGACAGGGAGAGATGGTTCCATCTCCCATGAGTGTGGAGCGCGTCTAAGTAACCGGGCCTCCACTCTTCAAACAGAATTGGTTGCCATAATCCTTGCACTCGAGCGCGTATATGAATCCAAAGTTGACACGCTAATTGTAAGTGACTCCTTGTCATCCTTGACTGCCCTCAGCTCCCCAAGGCGTAACTGTGACGTGCTTATCTCTGAAGCTAGACACAGATATAGTGAAATAATCAATGATGGAGTCAGAGTTTGTCTCCTGTGGATTCCTTCCCATATTGGTCTCCGAATGCACGATAGAACTGATGAGATAGCCAAGACTTTTGCTCGTAGAGGGAATTGATTACCAACTTGGACTGCCTTTGAGCAGCCTGAGGGCAGCAATATCCCAGGAACATCAACTAAATTTCGGAGACTTGAGGCAAAGTGAAATTCACACCAGTTACTCCATCTATCATCATTCTATATGCATGAAGAACCGCACGTCTATGGGTCATCCAATAATGTTAGCAGACTTCTAGATGTTGCCACTGCTAGGCTTAGGCTCGATTACAAGTACCTCTGGGAGTTTGTAACATCTGCTGATGTAGATTTGACTAAATGTAAACTCTGTCAGCAGAACTATTCGCATACTTTGCGTCATTACAATTACAATACAATACAATTTTATTTAGGTAAGGTACATACATACAATAAATATTTACAAGGATTGTTTAACTTATAGGTATAGCTAGTACATACAATGCCTAAAGCCACTATTACGCAAAGCGTTTCGGGCATAATTTTATATAATATAATAGAATATAATATAATATATAATAATAATATAATATATAATTATATAATAGAATGTGAAAAAGTTGCGGAATTTAGAGATAACACCATCAATAGTGTTCAAGAAATGTGTAAGTACTTCATTCATAATGATGTGCTGCCCGAAATCTTACCGAAGTATTCAGAATTTGCTTACTGTAGGTAATGTATACACATGACTAAAGCTGCCGCCCAGTTGGGTGGGTATGCAGGAAGACTAGTAACTTTTTTTTTTTTTTTTTTTTTGAGATATATACAAGAGTTGTTACATTCTTGTACAGCCACTAGTACGCGTAGCGTTTCGGGCAAGTCCTTAATCCTATGGTCCCTGGAATACGATCCCCTGCCGCGAAAAATCGTTTTTTTTGACTTGTGTGACTTACTATAGATGTAAAGTGCCTTGTATAGTGACGGTTGTGAGCCTCTTGTAATGTCACTTGTGACACCTCTGTGTCACTTGTGACACAAAGATTATTGATGTGTGTATTTGTGTGGGTGATTAGATATGTATGTGTATGTATATATGTATACGTATATATATATGTACATGTATGTATGCGAGTGTGTACATGTGTATACAACATTAATAATTTTGAAACTAGCGTCAAACATTGTTATTTGCTCAGCTAAACGAACTAGAGGGTTCAGTTCCTGAACCGATTATGTGCCTCTGTAATCCTTTACACCACCGCCCACGGGATGGGTATGGGGTGCATAATAAAGAAAGAAATGCAGGCGATGAGTCACAATAACGTGGCTGAAGTATGTTGACCAGACCACACACTAGAAGTTGAAGGGACGACGACGTTTCGGTCCGACCATTCTCAAGTCGATCTTGACTTGAGAATGGTCCAGGACGGACCGAAACGTCGTCGTCCCTTCAACTTCTAGTGTGTGGTCTGGATCAAAGAAAGAAATTGAATTGAATTCTTTCTATAGCTAAGGTTAACTATAACTTTGTTAACTTCTAACCCTAGCTTATTATAGTTATAGGTTTAGTTAGTTTAGTTCATTTATTATGCACCCCATACCAATCTTGTGGGCGGTAGTGGAAAGGGTTACAGGTACTTACATTCTACCGTGTCAAATATATAACAACTTATTGTGTAATTGAATTACTCAGTTTAAGGAGCATTATATATATATATGTAATTATTATTAAATTATGTTATATTATTACATAATAATTATGTAATTATTAAATTATTATTATTAAAGGGGAAAGGATAGGTGCGTAATGCAAGTGTCAGTTGAGCGTCGGCGTCGGCGGTCGTCGGGTGTTGCTGCTCCTCGTCGCTGGGGTCCGGCGCCGCCTCTACAGGTCTCTTGTGCTCTACTTTTACTCTCAACGGCTCTGTTTACCCGCCCTCCTGCCTTGCCCACCTGGTTCACAGCTTCAGTCTGCGGATGTCATATGCACGCCAGGAGGTCAGTTTAGTTTAGTTCCATTATGCGCCCCCATGCCAGTAAGGCAAGATTATACTCGATTTACCTGAGGGGCCTCGACGAGGACAGGAAGCCGGCGGCTTGTCGAAGGTCCCCCCTACCCCCATGTGTAGGTTAAGATGATGTTGACCTACACAGACATTGACCGACTTCAGTTTTTTTTGTGTTAAAAAAAGGGTTAAATTTAAGGCTTATTTCATCTCTACTCCCAACTAACTTAATCCTATTTTATCTTTATTTATAAATAAATAAATGTTTATTTAGGTAAAAGTACGTACAAGATGAGTTACAAGCAGAATGTTGGATTTCTAGATAGAACTAGTACATACTATGCCTAAAGCCACTAATATGTACAGCATTTTGGGCCTTAGAGGGCCGACATCTCTAGTGGTTTTTGGCGGTGACTGGTTGCTGGTTGTTTGTCAATGGTACTCCGATTATTCCTAAGGATTTTTCCAGCTGTGTTTTTTTAGCATTTAGGCATTGGCATTTATGGCTTCAGTGAGTAGGCGATTCCATGTGTGTGTTCATTAGTTTGACTTAAAAAATATTTTTCTGGTAAAGGTTTTACATATAGATCCCGTTTGTCTTTCTTCTGACATATAAATAATTTTGGTTTAATAAGTTATCAAGTTATTTAATAAGTTTTCAACAATATCTTCTTCTTGATAGTAGGTGCAGTTTGCATGAAGGGTTTGTCCTCCCGATGACTGCACCAGTACAGATGTTGGTAGAGGCGTTTATGTTGAAGAGTGTTTCAAAAGTGCTTGTTGCGTTGTGGTGTAGACAGAGGAGCGGCGACTAGAGCAGAGGTGTGTGTTAGAGGGAGACTTGCCGCACCGTAGGGCGGTGTGTTGTGTTTATGGCGTCAGCTGATCCATGGTGTTGCGATGAGGCAGTTGTTTTCTGTGTTTAGCTGTTGGTGGAGCCAGGTATAAATGTGGCGCGGGTCAGATGTGACCCAATTTGTTGGTCGATTGGAGATATTTAGCCAGTGCTTTGACTATTTGGTATTTTTCTTGTAACGAGTGGTCACCGCCTCCTAATATATGCTCGATGGTAAAGGGTATTTTAAGTGAGATAAGTACTTGTTTGAAATTTACTCTGGCACTATAATGTCGGAAGCAATGTAGGAGATAGTGTTCGATTGTTTCAGGCACCTGACAGTGGATGCAGAGTTCGTTGATGTCTGTTCTGTACTTAGAGCTGTGTGCTGCTAGTTTGGTGTGTCCCAGCCTTAATCTGGTCATCGCTATATCAATTTCTCTGCTTTTATATCTGATATATTTCCAAGTTTCCCATTTCTTATTCCTGGGGCATTCACCGATTCCAACATAGGCGACCCTTTTGGAAACGCAACACATGGGTTGACCCGATTGAGTCTGGTCATATTCTTACAGGGGTTGAGACACGTTTAGTAAGTTAGAATAAATTATAATTAACGTCAATGAATTTACTGTGTAAAAACAGTAAAACAAAAGTTTTATATATTGTGACTTATTTGAGTTTGAAGCTATTGCCCCTTAATGTATTACATGGGACACTTTAAAGAAGCAGTCTGGATTATTATCTTCCTTAATGTTCAGTATTTACATAAATTGGCCCTAGGGTCTTTTAGTGGCCTCGACAAGGATATGAAGCTGGCAGATTGTCAAAGGTCCTCCCCCAATTTTCCTGATGGTTTTATTCAGCTGGATTTTGAACTGCAGCAGTGTTTTGAAATTTAATTCTTCAGCGGATAGGCAGTTCCATGGGTTTATAACCCTCTGGGTGAAAAAGCACCTTCTGTCTTACATTACGGCTTGTTGAGCTTGAAGTCATTACTCCTTATGTGTGTAACTTTGACTTTTTAAAGGTTCAAGTTGTAGTCTGGATCATTATCCTCCAAATTCATTATTATTTTAAATGTTTCCACGAGATCAGCCCTCACATCTGGTTGGCAATGGTAGTCTTGCCACCCTCAACTTTTCCTGGCATGGTTCGATTACGTTCTGGAATGATTTTGTGGCCTGGCGTTGAACTTTTTCCAATGTATGTGTCCTGGAAATGTTGTTTCCATGTTTAGATATAGTAGTCCAAATGGGGGGGGGGGCACCAGAAATTTGTACAGCTGAATAAGTAACTACCTTTCTTCCCAGTCAAAGATTCACCTGACTATTTTTTTTTTTAACCACTCCCACTTATTGTGCAACTTTCAATATTTGGTGGATTCTGATTCCACGGTACCATTCTTCATCAGTCTGATGCAAGATAATAGTCTGGATAATAGATAAATGGGCAAAATGCTGTGCGTATTAGTGGCTTTAGGCATAGTATGTACTTACTCTTTCTACAAATCCAACATTCTTCTTGTAACTTTTGTATTTATGTACTTTACCCAAAACTAATTATTATTATTAATTATTCTTTATTTATTATAATATTGATTTGGTAGTTTTGAAGTGCATTGTTAAGCCCTACATGAAAGGTCTTGCATTTTTCGAGATTAAGGAGCATTTTCCAGTCTTCTGACCATTCGTGAAGTTCATGTAGGTCTTTTTATCATTTTCACATTTTAACTTGACCTTAGCCAAGTTAATTCATCTTAGTGTCATCAGCAAATTTGGTGATGTGGTTTGTAATCTCATCTATATATTAAATTGTATGTACGAATGTACTATTGAATCTATATATTAACACTCGCTCTTTGGACACCGATCACGTCCATTTTTTTTCTTTTGAGTCCGTAGCCATGGACAGGACTCGCGTCCACTACAAAAATATTTGTATAAAATTAATTTTTTATTTGATACCAAAATGAAAGATGTAACACGAAACTTGATGTCTGAACACTTGAAAGATTATAAATACGTTTTTGGGTCTAAATTTTAAATTTTAAAATATTTGTTAAAATTCCATTTTAATTCAGTGAACGTATGATGTTTTGTGTCCGGTTCAAACAAATCAGTTGTGTCAGATGAAACAAATAGTATTGTTTAACTACTAGTAATTTAAATCTTGCTTCTAATTACAAAATTTAGCAATAAACCTGGACACATTTTTATATACCATTTTTTTCCTATATAGGTTGTGTAATTCATGAAAGATTGTACAAGATCTCTGGTGGGATTGCCCGAGTCAGTTTGTATTGTGAGCAGGCTCAGTATCTTGACGTGGTGAAGAAATGGCAAGCCTGGGTAAACTGGCATGGAAGATGAAGCCCCTTCACCTTCACAACCAGTTCCCACTTGTGGCTAGTCTTTGGAAAGGTTAGTGTATATTCAGACGAAACCAAAATGGCATGTATGTACAGTAGAGTAGTGTCTGTTTTTTTGGCCATTTACTTTATTTTAGTTGATTAAACATGTATAAATTATATGAACTTTTTTGTTTAAACATTATGGTATAAATGACTTGATATTAATTATGAAATGACATCACAGTCTATAGATGCAATACTTAATATTACTTAGATTATATTGATGGCTAATTAAAATAATTGGCACAACCTAGTTGAATCCTTCAAGTACTGGTGGTCAGCTAGGTAATTATTTCTTACATTTTTAAAAGAAATTTAACCAGTATAAGCAAGTGCAGTATATTCAGTATTATGCTTATCTTTCAACACTATTGTACAATACTGTACTGTATTTTTGTAGTGACATACAGTACTTGAACTGTACATGGTATTCAAGGTTATTTCCAGACTGAAAAACCAACATCTGCCATCCAAATGTTTAGTGGTTCGTATTATAGGAACCACTAAAGTTTAAAATCTGACAATAATGTATTAGAGTAGAATGAAGTTCCACCAAGTTTTAGATGTTTTCAATTGATTTAAGAACTGTTTTGGTTGCTGACAAAAAGACTTCTAGGCTTTCTGTTGTCAGATAAGTTTCATAATGCTCCTTTTCAGAGGACTATTCTTATCAGTTATCAGCCTAAACATGTTTCATCTATCTAATAAAAACATAAACATTCTCAGTGGTCTACCTACCTGTTGAATACCTATTGATTCTGAGGATCAGCTTTCCCATGGCTTGATCTGACCAGGTCTCCTGATTGCTGGTCTTATCTACCAGGCTGTTCAATGCAGCTGTTCACAGCCTAATGTACTAGTCACAGCCTGGTTGATTTATCCTTTGAAGGTGCTTGTTGAGTTCTCTTTTGAACACTACGAGAGGTCAGCCAGTTATGTGTTAGGGAAAGTGTTGAAAAGTCTTGGGCTTTAGATGTTAATTGAGTTTTTGCAGTGTGTCTATTACACCTTTGCCTTTGTGTGGGGATAATTTGCATATCCTGCCATGCTTTCTGGTCTTGTGTAATTACCTAAATGTAGTTACACAATAAGCTATACTCATGGTGTCTTGTCTTCCCAGCCACTGTCATATAACTCTTTGAAACGACTGATGATTTTGTCCTCTACCACCACCTCACTTGGTCTGACCGTCTACCCCTGTTTGCGAAAGTGAATATTCTTACCTTCTGCAGCTTTGTTTAGTTAGCTAAAATCTGTCCTCATATTCTTGAAGTACCAGGTCTTAGGAATTCTTCTCTATCAATTTTTTTGAAAATTTGATTTCTAATATTAAATGATCATTTTCAGAGAACCAGACTACAATGTCAATTCTAGAGAACACCATAGAGAACATAGATGTATCTTGAGACAAAATGGAAAAATTACTCGAGGAGCTAGGAAGAAATAGAGTAGTTGAACCAGATGGGGTTTCACCTTGGGTTCTGAGAGAATGTGCAACTGAGCTGAACATTCCACTTCAATTGATATTAGACATCTTTGTGTAGAAGAATCTGAGAAGACATAAGGAAAAAAGGCAAACATGGTTCCAATCTACAGAAGTAGCAGCAGGGAAGACCTGTATTGATGACAAATGTAGTCAAAATATTGGAAAATGTAATTAAAACCAAATTGGTAGAACACCTGGAAAGAAATGATAAATAAGACATATAGTATGGTTTTTGATCAGGAAGATCCTGTATAACAAAATCTACTTAGTTTCTATGATAGAGCAAAAGAGATTTTACAGGAAAGAGATAGTTGGGTTAACTGTATTTATCTGGACCTAAAAAAGGCTTTTGATAGTATCTAACATAAGAGGCTGTTCAAGAAACTGGAACATACTGGACAAGTGACAGGGATGCTTCTAACATGGATGGAAAATTTTCACAAAAATGACAGCTAATATCTGGGCTCATGCTTTTGGGGCTCCAGGAAGGTGTTGACCTCTCACAGGTAAGCTCAGGCCATATATTTCTTTATCCATTTGTTCTTTTTCAGAAATGCTGGTCTTCTTTGCCAAGGCATTGTTGTGAATTAGGTTTGGGCTTTTCCCAAACCAAACCAAATTTAGAGGCCGCCTGACAGCTGGGTGGATAGCCCTTGGGAATTCGTAGTGCTAAGGTCCCCAGGTTCGATCCCCGGTGGAGGCGGAGACAAATGGGCAAAATATTTATTTCACCCTGATGCCCCTGTTACCTAGCAGTAAATAGGTACCTGGGAGTTAGACAGCTGCTACGGGCTGCTTCCTGAGGGGGGGTGTAACAAAAAGGAGGTCTGGTCGAGGACCGGGCCGCGGGGACGCCAAGCCCCGAAATCATCTCGAGAAGATAACCTTTCCAGAAATCATGAATGAAATGCCAATTTCAGATGTCTTTCAGTAGCTTCCAATTCCTGCTGTGTTCCATTTTTTCCATGAGGTAGAGGAGTTCAATTTGGGCAGCTTGTAACAGATGGAGTAGGTTAGATGGAACCTCAGGTGACCTAAGCTGCCACCTGGTGGCAGTCAGTCACATTGCCTTTAAGTTGTTCATACTACAGCAGTGAACATCATTATCTCTTGGTACCTTAATTTCAAGTGGTTGCTTGTTGTATTGGGCTTATGCTTTCTGGTGGGGGGGTTTCTTTTTTTGGGGGGATATCCATTTCCCAGGCTCCCCTCATCATATAGAGAGCTAGATTCTGATCCTGATTAAGCATGGATGGGTCCCCTAGACATGGCTAGACCAGTGCTTAATTTGGAGAGCTGTATAGTTACATTCAGTGGTTGGTGGTTTATATTTTGACACCATGTGTGCTATTTTCCATTTGTCAGATTTATTCCAGGAGCAGCTTCCACACTTCTAGATATTTGTTAAATTTCTGTATACTGTATAATTAATGTGATAATGTGTGTAGAGAGGAAAAGCATATGCTGAGTTCAGATGATAGTGAACTATGTGCAATGAAAGTCCACTTCTCAATTATTTTGCTTAGAAATTCCTAACATTTAATGAAAATTTTTATTTTCAGGTTCATTTTATGAAGGAAAATACTGTATACGCAGAATTCTGTCATGCAATCATGTTAGAAGTTTTGGCTCTACTATTCCAACATGTGGCGATCAGATCACTAAAAATTCAAAATCATCTGAGACGCCGTTATTGAAGCAGTTACAGGCTCGTATCAAAATGTCAGGTGAGATGCATCAAAATTACCTTTTCACATTTGAAAATATTTGTTTAATGTTTTTATCGATTGATTTGTAGAGTATATTATTGATTAAAGTGCAGTTCAGTTAATTAATAGGCATTTTTTCCTCCAGGACCTTTGACTGTTTATGACTACATGAAAGAGGTATTGATTAATCCAGTTTCAGGATATTATTCTGCTGGCCAGGATATGCTTGGAAGCAAAGGAGACTACATTACTTCACCTGAGATATGCCAAATGTTTGGTGAAGTGAGTATTTTATTATTTTTTTTACTGTAACCTTATTTTATGTTCAGTGTATCTTTCAGTACCTTATGTTCAACCAGAGATGTAAATAGTCTCTGTGGTGTAGTGGTAAGACACTCGCCTGGCGTTCCGCTGAGCGCTTTGTCATGGGTTCGTATCCTGGCTGGGGAGGATTTACTGGGTGCAAATCCTTAACTGTAGCCTCTGTTTAACTGAACAGTAAAATGGGTACTTGGTTGTAACAACGATTCTTCGTGGAGGTCGTATTCCAGGGACTTTCCCGAAACGCTTCGTGTACTAGTGGCTGTACAAGAATGTAACAACTCTTGTATATATCTCAAAAAAAAAAACAAAAAAAAAATTGAAATATTGTTAGCCAAAACATTATCCTTTCAGGTAATTAACAAAAATAAATGTACAGTATATAATTCTAAAAGGTAAAATACAGGATGTTTTATGAAGGAAACTTGCAAATTTTGGACAGGCTCATTTTAATATTTTTGCTTCTAAATGTAGGACATCTTTGGTTTTGCAGGAATGCAATATACAGTAGTAGTTTTTAGTCCTTATAGGGTTACCATCTGGATTTCTTCCTGGTTAGTTTTCCTCCATTTTGATTTGAAACTTTAAATATTTTTAATTTGATTAAAAGTAATTATGGCTGCTGCTGAAGTTAAGCAAATAGCCCTGCATAGAAATGCAGTTTTCTTAGAGAAGGTGCCTCAATGCTTTGTGTGGCCCATCCAGGATTCTTATCCACCAGGCTTTTGTCAACCTTGCCTCCCATGATAAGAAGCTATAAATCGTATTGTTAGGTGTCTATGGAAAGCCAGACGGTGTAGTCTAACTCAAGCCACCTCCAAGTGACCGACTTTGTTATCTTAGAGAGCAATACCATCAACACCCCACGAAGGCAATAACTAGAAATATTGAATGCTGAACCTCACTCTTAGCTACCAGTTGAGAACCAAGATGCCAGTGTGAGAGCACCTGCCAACACAACAGTACCAATGGAACCAACAACTCACTTTGGCCCTAGTGTCTGCCCATTATAAACAAAGGCTCTGCAGTGGCTGATAAATTTTCTGACTTTATTTTTCCTGCCATTTGTGTTGGGGACCTCATTGCAGAGGCAGAATTATTCTCTTTTTGGAGGTTGGTTTCTCTATCTTGCATGTGGTACTAGGTCTCCACCACCACCTGGCTGTCAGGCAATACTCAACCTTCCCTCCTTTTCTTCCAGTTAATTAAGTCAAGTCTATCTCTTCTGTTAATTAAGCCCTGGGCTCGTGATTTATCAGAACTTCTCTTGAAATTTGGCCTATACATTTTGGAAATTGATGCATGCTTTTCTCTCTCATAATTTATCCTAGACATCACTGTGTATCCCTAAGTTGTTTATCTGATACTGGTTGGCAGCTGGGTACCTGTGGTTTCTGCAGTGGTTTGGCTTCTCTATTATCATCGTACAGTACTATTGTACATATATTGGCTCAAATAAGGGCCCTTTTATATTTTGTTACTAATGTTTTAGTGGCTGCTTGCTGTGGAGAGCTGGTTTAGGTTGTATCTTGGGGGATCCTTAGCTATGAAATGGGTTATTGCAAATGGTAACACACCATTTTCAGATGTTTCGCTTGTCTTTTTTTTTTTTTTTTCCTCTTCTTGCCCGAGCTTTCTTGGGTGGTCTGAGCATTGTGGAGGCTGCTGATACTTGTGGCGTTTGATAACTTTTGGAGGTGTTTAGTGTACCATTAATTCTGAACTGGTAGCAAAAACAGTAATTGGCATTCCATGTTTCTAGTAATCACTTGAAGGGGGTAATAAGGGTGTTGCACTTTCATTATTATAGGCAATTGTTTGGAGGTGGCTTGAGTCAAACTCGCCACAAGCTTTCTTTCCTAAATATGAGACACTATTTGAAAAGTTGCATGTCAAGGTTGGGCACAAGGTTGGCAAGAGTTGGACTATTTGGGGTATAGCTTGGGAAGCATCAGAGGGAATGCCTTAGAAATGGAGTCACTTTGCTTTACACTATCTTTATTCATGAATGTTCAGGTGTTAACATTTATAATTGTTTTCAATGTAAACAGAGTAATTTTAATAATTTAAGAATTACGCACGTTAATTATCATAGATAATACATCACAAGCAGGTACTAAAAAGCACAAAAATAAAGGATGCTGCCTAAGATGAAATGTACATAATGTTCTCAATTCTCTTCCACGGGATCCAACTTAAACAGTACAATACTGAGTATTTAGATTGATTGTCAGCAAACTCATTCTCTGTGGCCTGGATTCCTTGTGTATCTTGCTAAGAGTATCCCTGTTGACTTGTTTGTTTTATTATATCCTGCAGACCGAGAATGCCTGAAGAGAGCTAATACTGTTAACTGGATGGGTGGCTTCTTTATTGCAAAAGATCATTAGTCTGTAAATTATTTATTTTAGTGTAGGTGTGGACATAGGCCTGGCAGCAAATCACAATGAGTGCAAGGAGAGACACCTAAGTTATGGCTGTTCCCTTCATGCTCAATTTTGCTTACCAAGGTCAGCATTGTGCAGGGCTCCTAGCTTGTGCTCATAAAACTGAAACACTTAAATTATATTTTCAACCAGGTATCAAGATGTCCACATTCACTTGGTATGACATTTGTGTAGACTCTGGTCTAAAATGGAATTCAACACATTTATAAGCAGGACATTTAATATAATAATCCCAGGAGATAACAGAACCCTTACATGGCTTTCAAGTCTTCATGGAATACACCTGTTATCAGTCATTCAAGCTAAAGTTAAACATATCATTAACTAATTAGCACCTTTAGCAATCTTACAGGGGCCAGTCAAAAGGTTACTTATAGGTGCCAGTGCCTAGAATGTGTCCTTCCCCCTTCATAATCCAGAGGACTTGGTGGATCTAGCTTTAAGGGGCCGCAAAAGAAATGTGTGCTCTAGTCAAAATACTACCCAGAGCAAAGTTAGCAATATTTGGAATAAACAAAATGCCTGAATCTCAATCTTCACATTATTTACAGGTGTTATGATATTGTTCTGCAGCTTGTAGGTGTGTGGGTATACAGTGAGTGGTACAAGTTGGGATCACCGAAGCCACTGCAACTAGTCGAGTTGGGACCTGGACGTGGAACCCTCATGGAGGATGTTCTAAGGGTCAGTTTCCTTCAAAATGTACTTAGACATTTCTTTGTTTTGTTACCATAATTTTCATATTAGGAGGAACAAAACTGGATTCTGAATGTTATTAAATACAGTACAGATATAATTGTGGAGTCACAAAAAATGAACAATGTACTGAAGATTTATTTGCAATACAGGCATCAGAAAGCTTGCATGATTAACTTAATTAGAATCCATATTAAAAAAGATGAGGAATTGGGGTAAGTGCTATGGCAAATAACTTCAGGTCTTGCTCATGTGCACAAACTCTGTCTGAGAATATTGTATTTCCAAAACCCATGAAAGTAGGAAACAGAGTAGCCCAATAATAATAGATGTATGCTTCTAAAACATTTTATTCTTGTTTAATTCATTTTTGAATAGGTGTTAAAACAGTTTGGGGAGGCAGGGAGTGATCTAACTGTGCATTTAGTGGAAGTATCAGGAAGAATTGAGTTGCAAGCAGGAAGAGAAATTATGCAGAGTGGTTCAATCTCGGAAGGGTAAGTTTACTTTTTTTTTTTTAATACGTTTCAGTAAATAAAGTTTTAGCTCTATTGATTATTTTTACTCTTTATTGTTTTTAGATTTCAAAGGACAAGTTGATAAATGATTACTGCTTAACCCTTAAATGATTATTGACCTCATTTGAGACATTCTGAAGCAATCATGATTAGCCTTGTATGAGGTTTTATTCCAATCTATAGCACTTGACACTGGCTCTCTCCTTGACAGCATTGTACATAATCAGGGGCAATTGAACAGCAGGAATCTATTCCTCCTTGGTCATACTGGTGCAAAGATGATGCTAGAGAAAATTCAAACTACTCTAGAATGTCCTAGATGGCTCATTCATATAAACTTAAAGCCCTTCCACGCTCTTTGTATCACAGGAACTGCAAAGTAGTTGTTTCGTGAACTACTAATTGGATCACATGGCCACTACCCCTGACTGCCTCCAGGTGTCAGCACTTTCTGATTGGTGTCGAATGTAGTTTAATTTGTAGAAAATAAAAACAGACCTTGATTTAGTTTCTTGTGTTTATCATAGTAACTTTGTTTTTCATTGTGCAATGGGCTTATGTTAATAGTGGACTCGGTTCAGTTGGCTGTATATCTTTGGATTTTTTCTTTGACCAGTTCTCAATCCTGTGCTTATTATACACTAGCAGTAATTGAATTTATCACTGCTGTAAAAGCTCCTTTGACTTTGGTCACATTATATGGGCATTTTTACTGGGCACAAGAATTTGTTTGTTTAGTTGGTCATGTGAGGGGTAAGGGTACAACCCTGGTTTGTGCCTTAGAGAGGCTGCAGGATCCAGAAAGTTCAGTAGAACTTCGGTTTTCTTTTGACCATGTCGTAGCTCAGTCGATTAAGGCAGCGTCTAGGATGCTCTCGGACGCAGGTTCGAATCCTCGTCACAGCCCTTGTGGATTTGTTCATGTATAAGCAGTGATTCTGTCTGAGCCGATCTCAGCAGTCTGTTAACTTGCAGACGTATGTACTGAAATACTGTTGTTAGCATTGGAGATAACCAAAAGATTAATATGGGGAAGTTGCATGTGGGACTTCTACTTCATGAGATGCAGAATGATTGAAATGGACAATGTTTAGAGAGTGCCAGTCTTGTATTATTATAATGCATTTATTTCCTTGTCTTCTTAACAGATATGCCGGATGAATTATACTATAAGAAAAGTACTACAACTGATGGATCACCAATATTTTGGTATAGGCACTTGAGCAGTGTCCCAAAAAATTTCTCGGTGTTTCTTGCTAATGAGTTCTTTGATGTGCTACCCATTCACAAAATTCGGAGAATGGAGGAAGGATGGCGAGAGGTTCTAATCGATATAGATGAAGGAGATGGGCCTCATCACCTACGTTATGTTCTTGCCAGAGGTGCTACACCTGCTACAAAAGTTTTTATTCAGGTGAGAAATTATTGTTGTGGTTAAAAACAGTTAACCTATCATTTTGTTTTCATGCAATAATAGTGCTGTGTAGATGATTAATATCTTAATAATGGTCGATAATTTGTCATAATAGCCTGAAGAAACGCGTGATGAAATTGAGGTATGTCCAGAAGCTGCAGTACTTTGTGAAGAGCTGGCCAGCAGAATAGAAGATGATGGAGGTATTGCACTCATTATGGATTATGGGCATGATGGTAAATCCTCCAGTACTTTCAGGGTTAGTAAAATTTGGTACCCATTACAGTAATAGGAATAACCATGTACAGTATGATAACATCACGTGTGATAATTCTTTCTGAATTAGAACAAAATCTTACATTTTCAAATAGCTATATCTTTTTACCATATGGAACATGTAATGTGCAGTATTTATATTTTGAATAATTAAGCAGGCCATTGCCTTGTTACTTTGCATAGTAAAATCTGCTGGTTACTCTGGTAAGGCCATTCTAATTATAGCAATTAAAGTTATAAATGTTAAATACAGTTAAATAAAGTTAAATATAAATGTCAATACAGTACAATTAACAATGCTTATTGCATGAAAGGTTGTTGGTGACAATATGAAACTATTAAAGTACAGGAGAATGAAGTTTAACATTGATTTTCATCATACTTGCTAACAGGTGGTAGAACTTAAGAAAAAAAGTCTAGATGTTGAGAATGACATAATGATCATTAAAGTAGGTAGGGTATCTCATACATGAAAACCTTAACACTTATTGTTAAATATTGGTCAGTGATATAACAGAAATGTGATAATTTCAGGCATTCAAAAATCACGAGCTTCATGATCCACTATGTGAGCCAGGTACAGCTGATCTAACAGCTGATGTTGATTTTGCTTATCTGAAGAGTCAAGTCCAGGAGAGGGTGATCACCTATGGCCCGGTTACACAGTCCTCATTCTTAACAAATATGGGTATAGAGATGAGACTTGCTGTAAGTTTTACTATGCTTTTCTTAGGGTTGTGTGTGTAATCTTAATAGCTGTACCTTATCAGATTTATAATTTTATAGTTAAAGGGTATTGAGAGTAAGTATGATGCACGTGTTTGAGGCAGTTGCTGAGTAGTATTAATTTGAATGTAGAGAAGCTAGAAGCTGTTGATAAGTTCAGGTCATAGTACTAGTAATTGGAAGTAACATGAAACAGAAGTGAAAATTGAAAGGCAAGCATCTTTAAGGCTTGCATGGGAAGATAGATTCGTAGAGTTTACAAGATGTTTGCATAGACCACGCCCCCTCGGTGGATGGTGCCTTGGCGCAGTGAGGGGACTCTTGTATGCTGCTTGCTGGTATGAGGGCATAGTTCCTGCTCCCTTGTCTTGCCTGCTGTGGTGGTGCACAAGCAAAATACATACCCATATGTTAGCTGTGTATGGAGACTTGTAAATGCCCTTATGTTTATCTGAGAGTTGAATCTACCTAGTGGCCGCAGCCCCTTAGGTTGGGGGGCAACATGCTTCTTTAGTGGGTAAAACAGGAGGTTCAGTCTGGCCTGAACCAATCAGCTTGTCTGGTTAGATCTGTCTAGTTAGACATTGGGTCAAGTTTGCATTATGGGGTTGGTATCCCTATTGGTCCCTCAGTGGTTACTCACGTATACTGTGCCGGTTAGCCCTGAGTTAGCCAGTTAGCTGCCCCCCCCCTCCCCAAGTCAGGCCGTGTTGAAAGATTGGGATCCATGGTTCTAGTAGTGGTGGGTCCAGACTAGGCTTTTTCTTGGACTTCCCCAACTGATCCTCTCCATTTCCCTCATATTTCTTTGGCAGGGTTGAGCTTCAAGCCCCTGGTGATGACTACTGACTATCTCGTCACCTGGTGTGGCTGTCTTTCATTGTCACATCTGCGCCGTTTACAATTACTTATTGTAGAATGGAACTCTACTCTCCTTCATGTGAGTTCCTGGCATCAACACTGGTTACATGCGTTACATGGTTACACTGGTTACATCAACACTGGTTACATGCTTCATTCTACCTATGCTACATTCCAGAATTTGTTTGGTCACGCTATGTAACCAAAGTGTTTTGATCTTTATCATGAACACACCTGCCCTGATGTGCACATCCATTAGCACTTTGTGGATACCTAAGTTACTTTTAACTTGGATACCCTACCCAGACTAGCACATGTATAATTGTAGCCACTTCTCAGGAGGCAGCTGCCCGCCTAGCTACTTCCCTGCAGTGGTGAGACCCCAATTCGGGTGTCCAAAAATACTCAGTAGAATGCCAGCACTGGTACTGTTGTTCTACCCTACCATGATGTAATTGGAGAGACCTCAAATACTGTTACGAGGATATTAAATATATCCTTGAGCCCCAGGACTTTTCTATCCTCTAGACTGACAACTTCACTCTTGCCCCTCGTGGTCATTGTCATCAACCTCTCAGAGTTGTTAAGATCACTTTTCACGGTAGGACCCTTCCATCTTCTGTCATTCTTGTCAATGCCAGATGTTCTATTTAGGAGAACATTCCTCTTCATGCCTCTGCAGTAGATGTCGGAAAGTTGGTCAGGGTTCTTCCAGGTGCAGCACTGAGATGTCCCATTGTTCCATGTGGTGACCCTGGACATTCTCTTACTGATTCTTCCCAAGCTTATTATATCTATAGTGAGGCCTGCCCTGCCATTTTCTGCATGTCCTTGCATTTTAAGTTTGAACAGGCGAGTCTCTCTCCTTGAAACATTGCGATCATACATCTTTTCCCAAGGCTCGGCACCAGGTCTGTTGTCTTGACACGCTACTGTTGTTTTTTCTGACCACACCTATGTATGTCGCCTGCCTCCAGAGACAAGCATCTTCACGGCAGAACTTTATGCTATTCTCTATGCTCTTCGTCTCCTGCTTTCTCGCTGTCACTCCTCCTTTATGGTTGTAGATGACTCTCGCAGTGCCCTCATGACTCTGGAGTCCTTTAATCCAGTCCATCTGTTGGTAGTCGAGATTCAGCATTGGCTGTTTCTTCGAGATTCAGCATTGGCTGTTTCTTATCTCTAGTAGATTTAAGATGGTTGAGTTTTGCTGGGTTCCCAGTCATATTGGTGTCTTTAAATGAGCGTGCGGATGCTGCCACTAGAGAAGCTATCCGCACTTGTCCCATCTCCCGTAAAGGCATTCCTTATTCCTTCTGTCTTCTAGTTTTTCTTGTCTTCTAGTTTTGGCATATTTAATGCCTCTAACCTCTCCTTGTAGCTCTTACCCTTCAGTTCTGGGAGCCACTTAGTAGTATGTCTTTGCATCTTTTCCAGTTTGTTGATGTGCTTCTTAACACTTTCGCGCACCGGGCGCGCGACCTCTCCACTATCCCAAAGTGGCCTGAGTGTTTCACTGGAGCGTGCGTAAATTCAGAAAAGTGTAAATTCCTCTTTTAAAATTTGTCACCTTAATTTTCGTCCTACGATATTCAATTTGGTATCTATGTGTTCGTAATAGAATTCTCTAGCTGATGAAATGCATATAAGCTCCATAAGCCTGGCTTACCACCCGCAGCAAACAGAGAAAGTGCGAGCGAGTGACCCGCGAGCGCTCGAGGGATAAAATGTTTTCAGTCTTCACTCTGGTCACCTCAATTATCGTCCTAGGTCTTTCATTTTGGTATCAATGTGTTCACAATAGAATTCCCAACAGGCCTATATGCATATAATATAAAAAACAGCAGCGATCTCCACCCGCCGACATGATAAAAACAGGCCGCGGTTACAAGAGAGCGCTGCGCCACCCCAAGGCGCTTCTCACTATGAAAAGTGAATGATCTTTTCAACTTGGTCATCTCAATTCTCGTCCTAGGTTTTTCAATTTGGTATCAATGTGTTTGCAATAGAATTCTCTACAGGACTAAATGAATATAAAGGCCAAAAGCCCGGCAAGAAAGTGAGAAAGTGAGAGCGTGTTACCCGGGAGCGAGCCAGAGCAATAAAATGTGTACTCTCTTCACTTTGGACATCTCAATTCTCATCTTAAGTCTTTCATTATGGTATCATTGTCTTCGCAATAGAATTCCCTACAGGAGTATGCAAATATAAAGTCCAAAAACCCAGCGTAGCACCCACAGCAAACAGAGAAAGTGACGGAGCATAATCCCAGTGAGCGCCAATAAAATGGGTATTCTGTTTTCAACTTTGTTACCTCAATTCTGGTCCCAGGACTTTAACTATGGTATCAATGTATTCGCAATGAAATTCCCTACAAGCGTATATGCATATAATGTGCAAAACTGCAGCAAAACCTTCCCGAAAAAAAACGCTATTGTTGCCGCGCTTAGGTCTCGATGCCAAGTCCTCGCCGGACTTGCCCCTGTTTTGCGGAGGACTCAATGCTGAGTTGTCGCCGGGCGGAAGTGTTAAGATATGAGCACCACACAACCGCTGCATATTCTAGCTTTGAATTAACAAAAGTCGTGAACAATTTCTTTAGTATTTCGTCATCTATGTACAGTATTTAAAAGTAATTCTGAAGTTAAAAAGCGTGGCATAGGCTCCTTGCACAACGTTCTTTGTGGTCCTCGGGTGATAGTTTTCTATCTAGAACCGCCCATAGATCTCTCTTATCGGAATTCTTTAAAGATTTCTCACATAATTTATAGGTTGTGTGGGGTCTATGTTCTCCTATTCCACATTCCATAACATGCCATTTATGCACATTAAATTCCATTTGCCAAGTGGTGCTCCATATACTTTTGTCCAGGTCTTCTTTTAGGGCATGACAATCATCCTTATCCTTCCTATTATCTTAGCATCATCAGTAAACATGTTCATATAATTCTGTATACCAACTGGTAGATTATTTATGTAGACAATGAACATCACCAGTGCAAGTACTGAACCCTGTGGTACTCCACTTGACATTTCTCCAGTCCGATACATTGCCTCTGATTACTGCCCTCATGTTTCTATCAGTCAGAAAAATTTTCTTCCATGTTAGAAGTTTACCTGTCACCCCTCCAATATTTTCCAGTTTCCAGAACAACCTCTTTGTGGAACTCTGTCAAGCCTTTTTTAGTTCCAGATAGATGCAGTCAACCCAATCATATCTTTCCTGTGAAATCTCTGTGGCTCGATCATAGAAACTGAGTAAATTCGATACACAGGATATTCCAGATCGAAAACCATACTGTCTGTCTGATATTATATCATTTCTCTCCAGGTGTTCTACCCATTTAGTTTTTATTATTTTTTCCAATATTTTGACTATTACACTTGTCAATGATACAGGTCTATAATTGAGGGGGTCTTCCCTGCTGCCACTTTTGTAGATTGGAACTGTTAGCCTTTTTCCACACATCTGCTATGACTCCTGTATACAGGGATGTCAGAAAAATCAGCTGAAGTGGAATGCTGAGCTCAGGTGCACATTCTCTCAGAACCCATGGTGAAACTCCATCTGGGCCAACTGCTTTGTTCTTCCTTAACTCCAGGAGCATTTGTTTCACTTTGTCTCTAGACACCTCTATGTACTCTAAGCTCTGGAATTCTTATTGTCTGGTTCTCTGAAGATCTCATTTTGTACAAACACACTTTGGAACTTTTCGTTTAATGTTTCGCACATTTTCTTTTCGTTTTCCATGTATCTGTCCTCCATTTCAACCTCTGAATATTATCCTTTACCTGCAGCTTGATTTTAATGAATTTATAGAAAAGGCCTGGATCTGATTTACATTTGCCTGCTATACCGTTCTCAAAGTTCCTCTTTGCCTCTCTCCTTACTGACGTGTAGTTGTTTCTTGCATCATCTGTCCTCGGGTGGATTTCATTGCCTTGGAATGGAACCATTGGTTACCTCTTTGTTGTTGCCTTTTTCAGTTGCAAGATGCTTGTGATATACACTGTTTGGAATGGGAATGGTGGGACTTTCTCCTTTGGTCACGTTGTTCCTATCTGTGTTGGTTTTATTGGTAACCTGTTTATGTACAGAATCAGTCTGCTGGCTCTGTGGCCAGTTCAGCATTGGTTCCCGGCTCCTCTTATATGTTCTATTTGTGTGTGGGTGTGGAGACCTCACCTCTCTGTTGACCAGTGGTCGGCCATATCAGCATAGATCGTCTTGACCACAAATTTTGATGTCAATAGAGTTTTTAATCGTACTGTATTTTCCATTTTATGATGTGGCAACTTCTTTTTTTTTTTTTTTTATGCATTGCATCCCTCCTGATGCCAAGATGAAGTGGCTTCATAGTTCTTCTAGGGCTTTTTTCTCGACAGTTGTCACCAATTTGCGACAATAATCATGTCCTTAATCTTGGCTTAGACTATCATTTCATGGGCAATACTATTTGGCCTGGGCAGTCCCTCTTAATTTTTTGGATGCATTTTCTCTACCCTTCCTCAATCTGTCTCGGGTTACCCTGTTTCTCTAGAGTTTCCTTGGATCAGGTTTTTTCCATTTTTGTCCACATGTTTGATTTTTTTGAACCAAGACTAGTTTTTGGGAAAATTATGTAGCTTTCCCCTCCCCCCACCAAAAAAAAAGTTTTTAGAGGCTGGTAATTAGAGATAATTTATAATATTATGGTGTAATGATACAGCTTGAGTGCAGTGTTATTGCAAGGTTAGTTAAAACACAAATTTAAATGCAGTATAATGTTCATTGTACAGTAATCCATTCTTATTTTATATTCAAATTTGGCATGCTCTATTTTTCAGAATTTGATGAAGCATTCCAAGACTGAACAAGTTAAATCCCTTGTGTCTGGGTATAAGATGTTAACAGAGGTGGAACAGATGGGTGAAAGATTCAAGTTCCTTGCATTTTTCCCTGCAGTTGTGAAGGATTTCCTCCAGAAGCATCCTCCTCCTGGGTTTCACAAGAATCTGGATTGATGTACATTTTTAGTATTGTCTTGTGAAAATGTAAATAAATGTAAAAAATAATCAACTAAAAAAGACATCACAAGGGGTCCTGTAGCACATCAGGCTACATTGTATGCTCACAGCTTGATGGCTGTTTACCAAGCAGTAAATATGGAAATACTGTAGGACTTGATAGAGCCATTGAAGGTTTCATCCTGGAGGTGATTGGTCATTTGCAAAGTAGCTAGAGAAAATAAGTGGGGAGCAAATGGGGGGGGGGGGGGAAATTCCTGAATGTATGTTGACTTAACAGCACTAAAGATTGTTGCCAGCTTGGCACCTTTTGATAATTTGTCAGATCTTGGCTGAAAAAAAATGTTGGAAAGTTGTGTAATCCATGCAATGTGCTCTCATGCATGTTATCCACCCCTAACCCCCCTCCCTTTCTGGCTCATTGTCACTGTGAGGGGGCTTGGTGGGCAGCTGCCGGAGTGTGATGCTCCATGGGTCAGTCCTCTGTCCTTTTGAGACCTTATGCTTCGGCTGCTGTCTTTACCAATTTTGGCCAGAACGCTTTTCCTTTTATTGTGTTTCTGGTTTTTCTCCCTCCCCCTCTTCTCCTTTCTCATTGTCATTTCCTGCCGACCTTTTGCCTGTTTTGATTATTCTCTTGGACTTCTTCTATTTTGACGCCTGGGTGTTTGGGGAGGCATACTCTTGCACCCGTGGAACTGTAGTACCCGACGTCGAGAGCGAGGGGGAACCTTATATCTGCAAAGCCTACATACCCACCATCTGCCGGGCTGTGGTGGGTATGTGGCCCTGCGGGCTGCTCCAAGCAACAGCCTGGTGGACCAAACTCTCACAAGTCGAGCCTGGCTTGGGGAGTAGAAGAACTCCCAGAACCCCATCAAGCAGGTTATATTGTCAATCCTCCTTTCGTCACTGAATCCGATCTCGACGGATTCACGGTTCTTAAGATGGCGTTTGTGGGGCGTATACTCACGACGCACCCCTGGTGGGCCCAGGCATGATCGGCAATAGCTTCTTGTTGGGTGTCCTGCCTCTAATTGTAGCTCCATGGTGGGTGTGGGGGCACATTCGTGAATGAAATTTTTTTCCTCTTTTTCATGGCTGATAATGTTTCCCTTGTTCCTTCTCAGGCTCGTGGGGTGGGCGACCAAGCCCCCGAGTCGGACTGTGTTGGAAGACCAGGCCCTGTAGCCTCTGCTGCACTGGGCCCTGACAACCTGACTACTCCCCCCAGCTCTCCTCCCTCCTCTGCAGTAGGGTCGAGTCCCCCAGCCCCCAGTGGTGACCACCTCGTCCCCTGGCATGGCTTCGTCTCATTGTGACTACTGCGCCTTTTACCCCCTCCCTCTCTGGGGGTTCTCAACCCCGTCCCCCCTTCCCGTAATAGTACTTACAATGCCTTGTTTGGTCCCGCTACGTGGGCTAAATACTTTGATCTCCACCATCTGGATTCTACTCCTGATGATTTCTCCCTCCATAAAACACCTTGTTGATTCAGTAGATGCCTCTGATACTTTTGACTCCACCATTTACGGTGCGTGTGTCGTCGCTGCTCCTTCTCAGGATGCAACTACTCTCTTAGCCGCTTTGTCCTGCATTGGAGAGACCCCTGTTCGGGTCTCCAAAAACGCTCAGTTAAATGCTAGTGTTGGCACTGTTCTCCTCCCACACCATGTTGCAACTGGTGTTCGGGACCTCAAAGATTGTCATGAGGATATTAAACATCCTTGAAGCCCAAGGCCATTCTGTCCTCCAGGTGGACACGTTTACTCGACCCCCTCGTGCTCGTCGCCGTCAGCCCCTTCGAGTTGTAAAAATCACCTTTGATAGTAGGGCCCTTCCGCCCTCTATTATTCTTGCTGATGCCAGATGCTCTGTTCAGGAGTACATTCCCTCTCCTAGACTTTGTAATAAGTGTTGGAAGTTCGGGCACGGTGTCCTCAAATGCACCAGTACTGTGTATCTGTGCCCCATGTGTGGGGACGATAGTCATTCTAAATCCGAGTGTACTTCTCCCCAGGCGCGCTACCTCAATTGCGATGAAGCCCACCCTACCTTTTCACGCTCGTGTATGCACTACAAACTCGAGGAAGCCGTCGTCTCGCCCCTTTCACGGGCGTCTCTTACGCTCGCGTGTTGCATTCTACCTCTCCTCGTCCTTCCCGTCTTCCTCAGTCTCACAACCGTTTCCAGGCCTTAAACCTGACCACACCCACCACCTCCCCTATTCCTGTGCCTCCTGTCCTGAATGATCTCTCTCCCGGTTCTCCATCTGGGGTTTCCCCCCTTCCTACCCAGTCCACCATATTTCCTTTGACTTCTTCCCCATCTCCCCCCACTCTTTCTTCCCGACCCTCCCCCCCCCACCTGTCTGTCCAGGCTGATATTCATCCTCCTCCCAGCAATCTTCGTGTTGTTCGCTCCCGTTCCTCTTCTCCTGCTGAGAAAATTGAGTCTCACCTGGTACGTTGTTACTGGAACGCCTGTCTCTTCGAGTCAGAAACGTACGCCTGGCTCCTCTCCAGCGGGTAAGAAGGTTTCGCTTTCTTCCTCTTCCCCTCCCTGTGACTCACTACATCCCCTCCCATTTCAGTGGTCGAACCCCCCTGTCCCAGATATGGAGGTTTCTTTCGCCCCAGATTCCCTCTCGGTTGCTGCCCTTGCTGTGGTGCACTCCCTGACTTCTGCCCCCCCCCCCCTCCTCCAGCTGTACTTGCCTGCCCCTCTTGGTTGTCTCCTCCTCCTCCAGACCCCGTCAGTCCGCCTCTGGTCTGTCCTCTCGCTCCCTTCCCTCTATCCTTACTAAGTTTACCCATGCCCCCCTAACCCTGATTTTGCCGACCCTGCTCCTGAGATTCTTTAATAAACTGTGTTCTCTGTACCTTTATTTCTTTCTTGTTCTCCATTATTGTCCTTTCTCTTTGGTAATGTCTATTCTTCAGTGGAATATTCGTGGATAATATGCCAACTTCCATGAACTCCAACTTCTAATTACACATTTTTCACCGCTTTGTGTTTGTCTTCAGGAACCAATGCTTAGTGCTCGTCCTGGTCACTTTCGTGGTTTTTCCTTTCTTTCTACCCACCAGCAAGAGCTGGGGCCCATAACTCTACTGCTCTCTTAATTCGATCTGATATTCCCTTCTTCCCCCTACTTCCATCACCTATCCATTGTTCTGCTGCCCGTGTTTTTGTGGGTAAATGGTATACAGTCTGTAACATTTATCTCCCCCCAAATGTCCCGCTTTCCCTTCCTGATCTTAAGCACCTCCTAGACTCCTTGCCAGAGTCGGTGCTTCTTTTGGGTGATTTCAACTGTCGACATTCCCTCTGGGGTGATGTCCTGACAAACACCCGAGGCCGTCTTCTCGAACTGTTCGTCCTCGCTTCTCTCTCTTCTAAATTCTGGTGAGCCCACTCATGTGGACTCTCGAACTCGCACCCTTTCCTGTCTTGATCTTTCTCTCTGTTCGTCGTCCCTTTACTTAGATTACACATGGCAGGTTCTTGATGACCTCCATAATAGTGATCATTTCCCTATCATCGTTTCTTTTTTCTCTTTCCACCCTCCCCTCTCTTTTCCTAGGTGGCAGTTTGCCAAGGCTGACTGGAGCCTATTTACCCTCCATGCTACTCTCTGACCTCTCCTCTCAGCCTCTTCCTCGCGCCCTCCTTTTTTATGACACTGTCTTCAACGCTGCCCTCCGTTCTATTCCTCGCTCTTCTTCCCGGGGCACACGGAAGTGCGTTCCCTGGTGGAATGCGGACTGTGCTCGGGCTGTCCACTGTAAGCGTGCTGCCTGGAAGAAACACCGCCTGCCGGTAAACGGCTGATTCTTTTATTTTGTTTCGGAAGGCAAATGTGCGGTGACCCGTAGGACCATCCGTACAGCTAAACATGAGAGTTGGAAATCTTATGTTTCCACCATTACGTCCGATACTCCTCTGCCACAGATCTGGAAGAAGATCCACAAGATTGTGGGCAAGTTCGTTCCAAATGTCTCGCCGGTTCTCCACCTCCGTGGTACTCTTGTGGCGGAACCAGTGAAGGTCGCGACCGAACTGGGTTTCCACTTTTCTTCTGTTAGCTCTGGTTCTCATCTTCCTCAATTCTTCCTTCTTCGTAAGCCTGTTCTTGAATCTTGTCCTTTAGATTTCTGCACTCATCTCCGCATTCCCTATAACGATCCTTTCTCTCATTCTGAACTTCAGTCTGCCCCTGGCCCTCTGCGGATCTACGGCGGTGGGCTCGGATGACGTTCATTATGAGATGCTTCGCCGTCTCCCTCCGTGCACGTCTCGGTATTTACTGAGTCTGTATAACCAGATCTGGGAGTCGTCGTCCAGTCCCTGAGGACTGGCTTGATGCCATTGTACTCCCTATTCGGAAACCAGGGTCTCTCGGTACGTCCCCTAAGGACTTGCGCCCTATTGCTCTCACGAGTTGTGTTTGCAAGCTCTTTGAGTGTATGGTAAATGTCCGTCTGATGTGGTTCTTGGAACACCATCGCCTACCTCTCTCCTTCTCAATTTGGTTTTCGCAAGTGCCGCAGCACAACTGATGTCTTGGTGAATTTGGAGGTCTATATTCGTACTGCTTTTGCTGCGAAGACCTCCGTTGTTGCTGTCCTTTTTTACATAGAAAAGGCTTATGACACATCTTGGAGATACCATATTCTATTCCAACTTCATTCTTTTGGCCTTCGTGGTAATCTCCCTCTCTTCCTTCAAAGCTTTCTCTCTTGTCGTACCTTTTGAGTCAGGCTTGGTACCACACACTCTGCCTCTTTTCGGCAGTATGAAGGTATGCTCCAAGGTAGTGTTCTTAGTACTACTATTTTTCTGGTTGCCCTCAATGGTCTTCTTTCCTCCCTTCCTTCTGGCATCTTCTCTGCTCTTTATGTTGACGATCTTACTCTTTGCTGTCAGGGTGATTCGCCTCTCATTCAACGGCGGCTTCAACTTGCGATTGATGCCATGTCATCTTGGGCCATCAATCATGGCTTCAAGTTCTCTACTACTAAGACTTGTGCCATGACTTTTACTCGGAAGTGGGTCGTTCTTCGTCCCTATTTGTCACTTTGTCATCCCCTTGAGTACAAAGATTCCACGAAGCTTTTGGGGTTATTATTTAACACTCGTTTGTCTTGGTCGCCCCATGTCTCTTACCTCCGTGTTGAATGCTCTAAGGCCCTTAACCTACTTAAGGTTTTGTCCCATACTTCTTGGGGAGCGGATAGACGCACGCTCCTCTATTTGCATTCCTCTCTCGTCCTGTCTAAACTCGATTATGGTTGCCCTGCATACTCTTCTGCTTCTACTCTTCGCTGTCTTGATCCTTTGCACCATACTGGGTTGTGCCTCAGCTCTAGTGCTTTTTGTTCAACTCCTACCCTCAGCTTGTACACTGACACTGGCTTTCTCTCTCCAGGACTGCCGTGATCGCTACAGTCTTCGCTATCTTGCGCGATCCTTACAACATCCTCACTCTCGCCCCTATCGTGCTTTGACTTTTACCCTTCCTGTAGTTCCTGTTCCTCTTCACCACCTTCCTCTTTGTCGGTTTGTCTTGCTTACAAGATTCTCTTTTGGTTCGTATTACTAATGTTTCTCCTTGTATTGTTCCATCCTTGCCCCCGTGGAGGGTCCCCCTTCCCAATTTTTTTACTTCTCTAACCCGCATCACTAAAGCTTTTACCCCTCCTACAGTTCTGAAACGCCTCTTCCTTGAGCACTTTTCTTCTCACTCCCACTCCATTCTCATCTTCACCGATGGGTCAAAGTCTGCTGACGGTGTGGGCTACTCTTGTTTTTCCTGACCACACTTATATGTCGCCTTCCTCTGGAGGCTAGCATCTTTACAGCAGAACTCTATGCTATTCTCTATGCTCTTCGTCTCCTGCTTTCCCGGAGGCAATCCTCCTTCGTGGTAGTAGTTGACTTTCGTAGTGCCCTCATGGCTTTAGGGTCCTTTAATCCAGTCCACCCTGTGGTCGTCGAGATTCAACATTGGCTGTTTCTTATCTCCAGTAAATTTAAGTCAGTTGCGTTTTGCTGGGTTCCCAGCCATGTTGGGGTGTCTTTAAATGAGCGTGTGGATGCTGCCGCTAAGGACGCTGTCCGCACTTGTCCCATCTCCCATAAAGGTGTTCCTTATTCTGACTTACCCAGTTATTCATGCCTCCATCCTTGCCCGATGGCAGAGTTGTTGGTCTTCTGTTATTGGTAATGAACTGCGTACTCTTAAGAATCATGTATCCCAGTAACCTTCCTCCTGCCACCGTAACCAGCGGTGGGAAACGGCTCTGGCTAGGTTACGTATTGGCCATATCCGTTTAACTCAGTCACTTAATGGAGCGCCGCCCTGCTCCTTATTGTCCAAATTGCATTGTCCCTCTTAAAGTCGTACATATCCTTGTTGAATGTCCTGACTTCCAGGACGAGCGTGTCTTGTTTTCCGACCGTCCCCCGCGGTCGCTTGTCCCTCGATAGAATTCTTGGCGACTCTGATACTTTTGATATCGTTCGCCTTATGCGTTTTTGTTCTCGTATTGGCATCCTTGGTGATATTTAGCGCCCTCTGATTATCCCGCACATTTGTTGGTGCTACATACCTACACCGGGACATACATGCTACATACATGACCGGGAGCCGGTCGGCCATGCGGACAGCACGCTGGACTTGTGATCCTGTGGCCCTGGGTTCGATCCCAGGCGCCGGCGAGAAACAATGGGCAGAGTTTCTTTCACCCTATGCCCCTGTTACCTAGCAGTAAAATAGGTACCTGGGTGTTAGTCAGCTGTCACGGGCTGCTGCTTCCTGGGGGTGGAGACCTGGTCGAGGACTGGGCCGCGGGGACACTAAAAAAAAAAAAAAGCCCCGAAATCATCTCAAGATAACCTCAAGATAACATAGCCTTCCCGGTTTGGTGCCTTCTATTGATATTTACTTACTACTACCCACCCGTAAACACAATTTTATTATATTAAACATCATACAAACGTTTAATAAAAGTACCAAGTTGCTTTAGGGTACTATACGTATATTTCAAGAGATTACATTTGTTATAGGCCTGGTGTTTTGTCAAATACTTCGTGTTTACAGACTGCTTAAGAAATGTAAATAAGTGAAATAATCGGCACATTGGTTGAAATGACTAATGCACAGGCAAAGGTGAGACTACAAGTACGATATGTAGTCAAATTAGACAAAGGTTTTATGTCAAGGCAAACTAGCATGCCTAAGGCAAGTTTGGAAATTTTCAATGAACAAGTACATCCCAGGGTACTTGTTACAAAAGCTTCAGTAGTGTTAATTTTGATGGGTCCAATCCACCAGGATTTCTGCTAGTAAGATCACCACACCTATGATTATTCCTGAGGAGTAGAGAATGTGTTTAATAATACTGAGAAGAATGCTAAAAGATGTACAAATTTCTTCAAATCTAGAGCAGCTGTAAATTGTAATTTGTTTTTTCTGTAAAAATCTTGCAGAACTTCTGTGGAATTTGTAGAATTGATGTAGAATGTAGAAATTCTACATTTCTGTAAAAAATGCGTATTTCTTTACAGAAATTCTACATAATTTCTTCAGAAATTTGTACAAAACTAAATCTAAATTTTACAAATTTTTTCGTTTGTACAATTTCTGTAGAAATTATATAGATTTTGTAGAAATTATGTAATAATTTTCTACGGGAGTTCTACTAATCTAGAAAATTTTATAAAATTTAGATTTGTACAGTTTTGTAGAAATTTTGTTGATTTTACATAGAAATTTTGCAGATTTTCTGTAGAAAATCAACAATGTCTACATAGAAATTTCTACAGAAATCTAGAAATTTCTATGAAATTTTGTAGATTTCATATGTAAAATCTACAAAATTTCTTCAGGAAATTCTACAGTTTCTACAGAAAATCTACATGATTTCTACAAAGCTGTACAAATCTAAATTATTTATAAAATTTTCTAGATTTGTAGAATTTCTGTAGAAATTGTATAGATTTTCTGTAATCATATTTCTACATAAAATCTACAAAATTATTTAAAAAATTGATTTCTACAAAACTACAAATCTAATTTTATAAAATTTTCTAATTTGTAAAAATTATGTAGAAATTTTTATAAAATTAGATTTGTACAGTAGAAATCATGATTTTTTTTTTTAGATTTTCTTCAGAAATTCTACATAATTTCTACAGGAAATATACATAATTTCTACAAGAATGCTACAGAAAATCTCTATTTTTACAGAAAATTACATGATTTTCTGTAGATACTGGTAGAAATTATATAAAAATTCAGTAGATTTTCTGTAGAAACTTTCTACAGAAATTCTACATAATTTCTACAGAAATTCTAATGATTTTCTGTAGAAATAATGTAGAATTCCTGGAGAAATTTTGTAGATTTTCTGTAGAAATTCTACATAATTTCTACAGAATCTACATACTTTCTACAGAAATCCTACATAATTTTTACAAAAATGCTACAGAAAATCTCTATTTTTACAGAAAACTGCATGATTTTCTGTAGAAATTATGTAGATTTTCTATAGAAATTGTAGATGTTTTGTAGAAATTATGTAGATTTTCTGTAGAAATTGTAGATTTTCTGAAAAAATCTATTTCTACAGGAAATCTACATAATTTCTATTGAAATTTCTACAGGAAATCTACAGAAATTCTACAGAAAATCTATTTTTACAGAAAATTACATGATTTTCTGTAGAAGTTAGATAGATTCTGGTAGAAATTATATGTAAATTCTGTAGATTTTCTGTAGAAATTCTACAGGAAATCTACAGAATGTATATATAATTTTTACCAGAATCTACATGATTTTCTGTAGAAATTGTAATTTTCTGTAGCATTTTTGTGGAAATTGTAGATTTTCTGTAGAAAATTTCTACAGGAAATCTGCATAATTTCTACAAAAATGCTACAGAAAATTACATGATTTTGTATAGAAATTATGTAGATTTACTGTAGAAATTCTACATAATTTCTACAGGAAATCATAATTTCTACAAAAAAATCTATATATTTTCTACAGGAAATCTACAGAAATACTACATAATTTATACAGGATATCTACATAATTTATACAGAAAATCTCTCTTTACAGAAAATTACATGATTTTCTGTAGAAATTATTTAGATTCTGGTAAAAATTATATATAAATTATGTAGATTTTCTGTAGAAATCCTACATTTTTTAAGAAATCCTACATAATTTCTACAGAAAATTACATGATTTTTGGTAGAAATTATGTAGTTTCTGGTAAAAATTATATACCTTGAGGTTACCTTGAGGTGCTTCCGGGGCTTAGTGTCCCCGCGGCCCGGTCATCGACCAGGCCTCCTGGTTGCTGGACTGATCAACCAGGCTGTTAGACGCGGCTACTCGCAGCCTGACGTATGAGTCACAGCCTGGTTGATCAGGTATCCTTTGGAGGTGCTTATCCAGTTCTCTCTTGAACACTGTGAGGGGTCGGCCAGTTATGCCCCTTATGTGTAGTGGAAGCGTGTTGAACAGTCTTAGGCCTCTGATGTTGATAGTTCTCTCTCATAGTACCCGTTGCACCTTTGCTTTTCAATGGGGGTATTCTGCACATCCTGCCATGTCTTCTGGTCTCATGTGATGTTATTTCTGTGTGCAGGTTTGGGACCAGCCCCTCAATTATTTTCCACGTGTAAATTATTATGTATCTCTCCCGCCTGCGCTCAAGGGAGTACAGATTTAGGCTCTTTAGTTGGTCCCAGTAATTTAGATGTTTTACCGAGTGGATTCTAGCAGTAAAGGATCTCTGCACGCTCTCCAGGTCAGCAATTTCTCCAGCTTTGAAAGGGGCTGTCATTGTGCAGCAGTACTCCACTCTAGAGAGCACAAGCATTTTGAAAAGTTCTTGTTATCCAACCTGTCATTTTTCTTGCAGTTGTGACGGCTACTTTATTGTGTTCTTTAAAGGTAAGGTCTTCCGACATGAGTACACCCAGATCCTTTACATTGCCTTTTCGTTCTATGTTATGATTTGCCTGAGTTTTGTACGTGGTTTCTGTTTTTATATTTTCGATTTTTCCGTAGCGCATGAGTTGGAACTTATCCTCGTTAAACACCATATTATTTTCTGTAGCCCATAGAAAGACCTGATCTACATCTGATTCAGGTTTGCCGTGTCCTCTATGTTGCCAACTCTCATGAAAATCCTACTGTCATCTGCAAAGGATGTAGATTTTCTGTAGAAATTCTGCATAATTTCTACAGGAAATCTACAGAAATTCTACATAATTTCTACAGGAAATCTACAGAATTTCTACAGGAAATTATGGAAAATTACATGATTTTCTGTAGAAATTGTAGATTCTGGTAAAAATTATATATAAATTGTGTAGATTTCTGTAGAAATTGTACATAATTTCTACAGGAAATCTACATAAATTCTACAGAATTTATATATAATTTTTACCAGAATCTACATTATTTTTACAGAAAATTGCATGATTTTCTGCAGCATTTTTGTAGAAATTAAGAAGAATTCCTGTAGAAATTTTGTAGATTCTGTAGAAATTCTACGTAATTTCTACAGGAAATCTACATAATTTCTACAGAAAATCTCTCTTTACAGAAAATTACATGATTTTCTGTAGAAATTATGTAGATTTTCAGAAAATCATTTTCTACAGAATTTCTATAGAAATTTTGACAAAATCTACAGAAATTCTACTTCATTTCTACAGAATTTATATATAATTTCTACCAGAATCTACATAATTTCTACAGAAAATCATGTAATTTTTTGTAAAAAGATTTTTTTTTGTAGAAATTATATAGATTTCCTGTAAAAATTATGTAATTTCTACAGAAAATCTATGGACATTCTATATGATTTCTTGTAGAATTTCCATAGAAATCTACAATTTCTACAGTAATTCTACTGAATTATATATAATTTCTACCAGAATCTACATAATTTCTACAGAAAATCATGTAGTTTTCTGTAATAGAGATTTTCTGTAGCATTTTTGTAGAAATTGTAGGATTTCCTGTAAAAATTTATATAATTTCTATAATGTATTTCTATAAATATATTATAGAAATTATATAAATTTCAACAGGATAGCTACATAATTTCTACAGGAATCCTACAGAAAATTACTTGATTTCCTGTAGAAATTATGTAAATTGTAGAAATTTCTACAGGAAATTTCGTAGTGCCCTCATGGCTCTCGGGTCCTTTAATCCGGTTCATCCAGTAGTTGTCGAGATCCAGCATTGGCCGTTTCTTGTTCACAGTAAATTTAAGTCGGTTGAGTTTTGTTGGGTTCCCAGCCATATTGGTGTGTCTTTAAATGAGCGTGTGGATGCTGCCGCCAAGGAAGCTGTCCGCTCTTGTCCCATCTCTCGTAAAGGTATTCCGACTTTTACCCGGTTATCCATTCCTCCGTCCTTACCCGTTGGCAGGCTTCTTGGTTGTCTGTTACTGGTAACAAACTATGTACTCTTAAATGTTGTGTTTCCTCGTGGCCGTCCTACCACCGTAACCGGCGGTGGGAAACAGCTCTGGCGAGGTTGCGTATTGGCCATACTCGCTTAACCCATGGTCACTTGATGGAGCGCCGCCCTGCTCCTTATTGTCCTAGATGCATTGTCCCTCTTACTGTCGTGTATGTCCTTCTTGAATGTCCTGACTTTCAGGACGAGCGTGTGTCTTGCTTTCCGACCGCCCCTCACGGTCACCTGTCCCTCAATAGAATTCTTGGTGACTCAGATACTTTTGATATCGTTCGCCTTATGCGTTTTTGTTCTCGTATTGGCATCCTTGGTGATATTTAGCGCCTTCTGATTATTTTGCGCATTTGATGGTGCTACATAGCCTTCCCGGTTTGGTGCCTTCTTTTGATAATTACTTACAGAAAATTTCTACAGAAGTTCTACGTAATTTGTACATAAATTCTACTTTTACAGAAATTTACATGATTTTCTGTAGAAATTTCGTAGATTTTCTGTAAAAATCAATTTCTACAGGAAATCTACATAATTTCTACAACTTCTACAGGAAATCCTACAACAACAACAATTACAGGAAATTCTACATAATTTCTACGCCCTCACTGTCTGGCCCGTGGGCAGCTGCAGGAGTGTGATGCTCCATGGGTCAGTCCTCTGTCTTTTTGCAGCCTTATGCTCCTGCTGCTGCCTTTACCAATTTTGCCAGACCCCTTTCCTCGTTTTTCATTTTTCTCCCCCCTCTTCTCTTATCAAATTGTCATTTCCTGCCGACCTTTTGCCTGTTTTGATTATTCTTTCGACCTTCTTTTGTAGTTTTGACGCCTTCCGACCGCCCCTCGCGGTCATCTGTCCCTCAATAGAATTCTTGGTGACTGATACTTTTGATATCGTTCGCCGTATGCATTTTTGTTCTCGTATTGGCATCCTTGGTGATATTTAGCGCCTTCTGATTATTCCGCACATTTGATGGTGCTACATAGCCTTTCCGGTTTGGTGCCTTCTTTTGATAATTACTTACTTATTCTTTGACACTCGTTTGTCTTGGTTGCTTCATGTCTCTTACTCCCGTGTTGAATGCTCCAAGGCCCTTAACCTACTTAAGGTTTTGTCCCATACTTCTTGGGAAGCGGATAAGCGCACGCTCCTCTATTTGCATTCCTCTCGTCCTGTCTAAACTCGATTATGGTTGCCCTGCATACTCTTCTGCTTCTCCTTCTACTCTTCGCCGTCTTGATCCTTTGCACCATACTGGGTTGTGCCTCAGCTCTGGTGCTTTTCGTTCAACTCCTACCCTCAGCTTGTACGCTGACACTGGCTTTGTCTCTCCAGGATCGCTGTGATCGCTACAGTCTTCGCTATCTTACGCGATCCTTACAGCGTCCTCACTCTCGCCTCTATCGTGCTTTGACTTTTACCCTTCCTGTAGTTCCTGTTCCTCTTCCCCTCCTTCCTAATTCTGTCCTGTTTGTCTCGCTTACAGGATTCTCTTTCAGTTCATATTACCAATGTTTCTCCTCGTATTGTTCCTTCCTTGCCCCCGTGGAGGGTCCCCCTTCCCAAATTTTGTACTTCTCTAACCCGCATCACTAAAGCTTTTACCCCTCCTACAGTTCTGAAACGCTTCTTCCTTGAGCACTTTTCTTCCCACTCCGTTCCCATTTTCACCGATGGGTCCAAATCTGCTGACGGTGTGGGCTACTGTTGTTTTTCCTGACCACACTTAGTATGTGTCGCCTTTCTCCGGAGGCTAGCATCTTCACAGCAGAATTTTATGCTAATTCGTCTCCTGCTTTCCCGGTGTCAATCCTTTGTGGTGGTAGTTGACTCTCGTAGTGCCCTCATGGCTTTAGGGTCCTTTAATCCGGTCCACCCGGGGGTTGTCGAGATTCAACATTGGCTGTTTCTTATCTCCAGTAAATTTAAGTCAGTTGCATTTTGCTGGGTTCCCAGCCTATGTTGGTATCTCTTTAAATGAGCGTGTGGATGCTGCCACTAAGGAAGCTATCCGCGCTTGTCCCATCTCACATAAAAGTATTCCTTATTCCAACTTTTACCCAGTTATTCGTGCCTCCATCCTTGCCCGCTGGCAGAGTTGTTGGTCTTCTGTTATTGGTAACAAACTGCGTACTCTTAAAGAGTCGTGTCTCCCAGTGGCCACTGTAACCAGCGGTGGGAAATGGCTCTAGCTAGGTTACGTATTGGCCATACCCGTTTAACTCACGGTCACTTAATGGAGCGCCGCCCTGCTCCTTATTGTCCACATTGCATTGTCCCTCTTACGGTCGTGCATATCCTTGTTGAATGTCCTGACTTCCAGGACGAGCGTGTCTTGTTTTCCGACTGTCCCCCATGGTCGGTCGCTTGTCCCTCGATAGAATTCTTGGCGACTCGGATACTTTTGATATCGTTCGCCTTAGGCGTTTCTGTTCTCGTATTGGCATCCTTGGTGATATTTAGCGCCCTCTGATTATCCCACACATTTGATGGTGCTACATAGCCTTCCCGGTTTGGTGCCTTCTATTGATAATTACTTACAGAATTTCTACATAAATTCTACACAGTTTCTACAAATCTATAAAATTAGATTTTATATAAACTATTAGAATTTTTGTACATTTTCAGTAGAAATTGGAGATTTTGTAGAAATTTTGTAGTTCTGTAGAAATTTGTAATTTCCTGTAAAAAAAATTAGAATTTCTGTAGAAAATCCACAAAATTTCTACAAAAATTCTACATAATTTCTATAGAAATTCTTCATAATTTTTCCAGAAATTCTACAAAAGTGCTACTGAAAATCTCTCTACAGAAAATTACATGATTTTCTGTAGAAAATTCTGTAGATTTTCTTCAGATTTTTTTTTCAGCAAATCTACAGAAATTCTATAAAATATAATAAAATTAGATTTGTATAGTTTGAGACATACTATTGCTGTAGAAATTTCTATAGAAAATCATGTAATTTTCTGTACATTTTTTTTAGAATTTTTGCAGAAATTTTGAAGATTGTAGAAATTATGAAGATTTTGTTATCTAGAAATTGATTTCTGCAGAAATTCTACAAAATTTTCTGTCGGAACCCTGTAGATTTTTCTGTAGAAATTTCTACATAATTTTATAGGAATTCTACATAATGTCTACAAAACAGTACAAATCTAATTTTATAAAATTTTATAAATTTTCTGTAGAAATTTATTTTTACAGAATTTCTACAGGAAATCTACAGAATTCAATCTATAGAGCACTACAAAATCTACAGAATGCTATGTACTCATAAACCCAAAGTACCTTTATATATATATATATATATATATTATATATATTTATATATATATAATATATATATATAATATATATATATATATATATATATATATAAAATACACACACGCGCGAAAGAAAAAAAAATAGTACTATAAAGTGTAAGTAGAATTAGTACTACTACAGTGTTTGTAGTACTTTTACCACTATGTTAGTAATAGAAGTACTACTGCTTGTGTTAGTAGAAGTACCACAGTGTTAGTAGTACTACTACTAACCCGTTAGTAGTAGTACTATTATTTCTACTACAGTAGTAGTAGTAATGAAAATAATTGCCCCATCATCTAATCTGGTGGAAACAAAATATACAATTCCTTATTGTTGAACCGACCAGTGGAGTAGAGGAAGAAAACACCGTAAAAGTCTGCAAGGGCCAGAGGCCGCTTGGAGGTGTCAGCAGTGGAGACAATGGCCTTGAAGCACTCTGTTGATGTTTTAAGCTGGGTTTTGAAGAGGTGCTGGATTATGCCAAACTCGTGCAGGTCAAGTATTCTGGAATCAGGGAAAGAAAATGTAACTACTGTATGGTTATAATTATGAACATGTCTGCAGAAAGAATTGTGTCATTTGAAGAGTTTACAACAAAAATGGTGACGTTGGTGAACATATTTGTTACTATCACCAACAACAACATTGGTGAACATACTTGTTAACGAGGGAAGGGAAACAGACTAATTTTACAGTGATCTATACCTAACCCTTTCCCCGTGTCCCTCCTTCCATTCCCAGTCATGAAGCATTTTCCTTTTAACATTTTCACTGCAGTCTACGCTCTGCTGCTCTCTTCACAGACGGATCGAAATCTGCTGGTGTTGGCTCCTTTTTCTTTAAAACCTAAATGTACTGCATTTCTGCAGAGATGAGTATTTCTACTGCAATTTTGTATGCTCTGCAATAATTTTCATGGGCCAACGATTACTTTCTTTGTTTAGTTTTGCAGTGTTCTAAAGATCCTGGAGTCTTGGTCCTTTTCATCTTGTGATCTCCGTGTTGAGTGCTCTAAGGCCCTTACCCTCCTTCGGGTATTGTCCCATACTTCTTGGGGAGCGGATAGGCGCACTCTCCTTGCTTTACATTCCTCTCTCGTCCTGTCCAAGCTCGATTATGGTTGCCCTGCTTACTCGTCTGTTTCTTCTCTTCGCCGTCTTGATGCTTTGCACCATACTGGGTTGCGCCTCAGTTCTGGTGCCTTTTGTTCGACTCCCGTCCTTAGCTTTTATGTTGACACTGGCTTCCTGTCGTCTCCAGGATCGCCGTGATTGCTACTGTCTTCGCTATCTTGCGCGGTCCTTAAAACATCCTTCCTCTCGTCTCTGTCGTGCTTTAACTTTTACCCCTCCTGCGGTTCCTGTTCCTCTTCACCACCTCCGCCTTTCTGTCCGGTTGTCTCGCTTACAGGATTCTCTTTCCGTTCGTATTTCTAATGTCTCTCCTCGTGTTATTCCTTCTTTGCCCCTGTGGAGAATCCCCCTTCCGCAGTTTTGTACATCCTTGACTCGCATCACTAAAGCTTTTACCCCTCATACGGTTCTAAAACGCCTTTTCCTTGAGCACTTTTCTTCTCACTCCCACTCCGTTTCTGCCTTCTCCGATGGGTCTAAGTCTGCGGACGGTGTTGGCTACTCTTTTTGTTTTTCCTGATCGCACATATATTATTCGCTTACCTCCGGAGACTAGCATCTTCACAGCGAAGCTTTATGCTATTCTTCCCCTCCCCATCCGGCCCGTATGCGTCGTGAGGGGGCTTCGTGGACGGCTGCCGGAGTGTGATGCTCCGTGGGACAGTCCTCTGTCCTTTTCTGGCCTTGCACTCCTGCTGCTGTCTTCTCTAATTGTGCCGAATCGCTTTTCCTTTTTCATTATGTTTCGTTTTTCTCCCCCCTCTTCTCCTATCTGCTTGTCGTTTCCTGCCGACCTTTTGCTTGTTTTGGATGGTTTCTTTGGACTACTACTATTTTGACGCCCGGGTGCTTGAGGAGGCATACTCTTGCACCCGTAGAACTGTAGTACCCAACGTCCTGAGCGAGGGGAACCTTTTATTGTCAATCCCCCTTTCGTCGCTGAACCCGATCTCGATGGACTGACGGTTCTTAAGGTGGCGTTTGTGGGGCGTATACTCACGACGCACCCCTAGGGGGCCCCGGCATGATTGGCAATAGCTTCCTGTTGGGTGTCCTGCCTCTAATTGTGGCTCCATGGTGGATATGGGGGCACATTCGTGGATGAATTTATCACTCTTCGTACCTATGTCGTTGAATGCTTTTGTTATACCCTCTCAGGCTCGTGGGGTGGGCGACCAAGCCCCCGAGTCGGCCTGTCTTGGAAGACCGGGCTCTGTAGCCTCCGCTGCATTGGGCCCCGACCTTGCTCCTCCTTTGGAACTCTGACTCATTCCCCTGGCTCCCCTCCCTCCTCTGTGGTTGGGTCAAGCCCCAAGCCCCCAGTGGTGACTACCTTATCCCCTGGCGCGGCTCCATCTCTAGTTGTAACTACTGCGCCTTTTAACCCCTCTCTCTCTGGGGGTTCTCACCGCCGTCCTCGTCACGGCCGCCCTCGCTCGATTCCTTCCAGTTCTGCTACCTATCAAGCCTTGTTTGGTCCCACTTCGTGGGCCAAATATTTTGATCTCCCTCTTGATTCTGCGCCTCCTGACGATTTTCCCTCCATCGACATCTCGTTGATTCCGTGGATGCCTCCATTACTTTCAACCCCACTCGTCTCGGTACACATGTCGTTGCTGCTCCTTCTCAGGATGCTGCTTCCCGCTTGGCTGCTTTATCCTGCCTTGGCGAGACCCCTGTTCGGGTCTCGAAGAACGCTCAGTTGAATGCCAATGTTGGACTATTCTGCTCCCGCCCCATGTTGCGACCGGTGTTCGGGACCTGCGCGACTGCCACGACGATATTCGACATATCCTTGCTGCCCAGGGCCATTCTATTCTCCAGGTGGACACGTTTACTCGTCCCCCTCGTGGTAGTCGCCGTCATCCCCTCCGGGTTATGATTACCTTTGATGGTAGGACCCTTCTACCCTCTGTCATTCTTGCTGGTGCCAGGTGCTCTGTCCAGGAGTACATTCCTTCTCGGCTCTGTAACAAGTGCTGGAGGTTTGGGCATGGTGCCCTCCGCTGCTCCGGGACTGTCTCTCTGTCCTTTGTGTGGTGGCGAAGTGCTAAGTCGGAGTGCACTTCTCCCCAGGCTCGTTGCCTCAACTGCGGTGAGGCCCATCCTACCTTCTCCCGTGCGTGTGTCCATTACAAGCTTGAGGCAGCCGTCCTCAACTTGAAGCACCGGGAGCGTTTATCTTTTCCTGAGGCGAGACGCCAGGTTCGCCGGCTCCCACCTTATGCTAATCTCTCTTAAGCTCGCGTGTTGCGCTCTTCCTCTCCTCGTCCTTCCCACCTTCCTCAGACTCACAACCGTTTCCGGGCCTTGGACCCTGATACGCCCACTGCCCCTTATCTGTTCCTTTGGGTTCTCTCCCGAAGGATCCACCTCCTGGTCCTCTGTCTGGGGTTCCCCTTCTTTCTACCCGGTCTGTCTTGTCTCCTGTGTCTTCTTCCTCGTCTCCCTCCGTTCCTCCTTCCCCTCCGTCTCTTGACTCTCCCCGCCGCCTGTCGGTGCGGGCTGATGTCCATCGCTCTCCAAAAGGCCGTCATGTGTGCTCTCGTTCAGCTTCTCCTGTTGAGACTCTAGAATCCGTTGCCCAGTACGTGGTTGCTGGGACACCTGTCTCTTTAAGTCAGAAGCGTAAGCCTGGCTCCTCTCCTTCCTCCTCCCCGGCGGGTAAGAAGGTTTCGCTTTCTTCCTCGGCCCCTACTTCTGCCCCTCTCGCTCCTTCCCCTCCCATTTTGGTGGTTGCGCCCCCCTGTTCCTGCTATGGAGGTTTCTTTAGCCCCCGCTTCCCTCTCGGTTGCTGCCCTTGCTGAGGTGCGCTCCCCTCTTTCTACCCCCCCCCCCCCTTCTTCCTGCTGCTGTCCTTGACTGCTCCCCTCCGTTGTCTCCTCTTCCTCCTCCGGATCCCGCCCGCCCACCTCTGGTCTGTTCTCCCGCCTCCTTCCCTCCATCTTTGCTCAGTTTACCCATGCCCCCTAACCCTGATATTCTTTAACGTGCTCTGTTGCTCTTTCGCCTTTGTTTCTTCCTTGTTCTCTGTTTTTTGTCCTTTCTCTTCTCGTCGATGTCTCTTCTTCAATGGAACGTTCGAGGTTATTACGCCAATTTCCTCGAACTCCAACTTCTGATTTCGCGGTTTTCGCCCCTTTGTGTCTGTCTCCAGGAGCCGATGCTTGGTGCTCGTCCTGGTCGTTTTCGTGGCTATTCCTTTCTCTCCCCCCCCCCCCCCAGCCGTTGCTGGGGCTTCTAATTCTTCTGCTCTCTTGATTCGTGCTGATGTTCCCTTTGTTCCTTTACTTTTTCCTTCGCCTCTCCATTGTTCTGCTGCTCGTATCTTTGTGGGGAAATGGTACACAGTTTGTTCCATTTATCTCCCCCCCGAGTGTCCCGCTTTCTCTTCCTGATTTGAAACACCACCTAGACTCCTTGCCGGAGCCTGTGCTCCTGCTGAGTTACTTCAATTGTCGTCATTCTCTTTGGGGTGACGTTCTGACGAATACCCGGGGTCGCCTTCTTGAGCCGTTTCTCCTCTCTTCTTCCCTGTCTCTCCTGAATTCTGGTGAGCCCACTCATTTGGACTCTCGGACTCGCACCCTTTCTTGTCTTGATCTTTCTCTCTGCTCCTCTTCTCTTTACTTAGATTTCACGTGGCAGGTTCTTGACCTCCATGGAAGTGATCATTTCCCCATCCTTGTTTCCTTTTTCTCTTTTCGCCCTTCCCTCTTTCCATAGGTGGCAGTTTGCTAAGGTGGACTGGACCCTATTTACCCACAGTGCTACTCTCTCTGACCTCTCCCTTCTGCCTCTCTCGCGCTCTCCTTTTTTATGACTGTCTTCAACGCTGCCCTCCGCTCTATTCCTCGCTCTTCCTCTTGGGGTCCACGAAGTGCGTTCCCTGGTGGAATGCGGACTGTGCTCGGGCTGTCCGCTGTAAGCGTGCAGCCTGCAAGAGGCACCGCCGTAGGCAGACGACCGATTCTTTTCTTTTCTTTCGGAAAGCGAGTGCGGTGGCCGCCCGTTGGGCCATCCGTACGGCTAAACGTGAATGTTGGGCCATCTTATGTCTCAACAATTACGTCCGAAACTCCTTTGCCCCAGATCTGGAAGCGTATCCGCAAGATAGCGGGTAAGTTCGTTCCCGATGTTTCACTTCCATGATACTCTTGTGGCGGACCCGTTGCAGGTCGCTTTCCGTACTGGGTTCCCACTTTTCTTCTGTTAGCTCTGGTCTTCATCTTCCCCAATCTTTCCTTCTTCGTAAACCTGTCCTTGAGTCTCGTCCTTTAGATTTCTGCACTCGTCTTCAGCTTCCCTATAATGATCCCTTCTCTCTCTCTGAACTTCGTTCTGCCCTGGCCCTCTGCGGTTCTACGGCGGCGGGCCCCGATGGTATTCATTACGAGATGCTTCGCCATCTCCCTCTGTGCATGTCTCAGTATTTACTGAGTGTATAATCGGATCTGGGAATCGTCGTCAGTCCCTGAGGACTGGCTCGATGCCGTTGTCCTCCCTGTTCGCAAACCGGGGTCTCTGGGTACTTCCCTTAAGGACTTTCGCCCTATTGCCCTCACAAGTTGTGTCTGCAAACTCTTTGAACGTATGGTTAACGTTCGTCTGATGTGGTTCCTGGAACCATCACCTCCTCTCCCCTTCTCAATTTGGTTTCCGCAAATGCCGCAGCACGACGGATGTCCTGGTGAACTTGGAGGTCTATATTCGTACTGCTTTTGCTGCGAAGACCTCCGTTGTTGCCGTCCTTTTTGACCTGGAAAAGGCTTACGACACCACTTGGCGGTATCATATTCTATCTCAACTTCATTCTTTTGGCCTTCGTGGTCATCTCCCTCTCTTTCTCCGCAGCTTCCTCTCTCGTCGTTCCTTTCGGGTGCGCCTTGGTACCGCTCGCTCTGCCTCTTTTCAGCAATACGAAGGTGTGCCCCAGGGTAGTGTTCTGAGCACTACTCTTTCTGGTTGCCCTCAATGGTCTTTCCTCTCTTCCTTCAGGTGTCTTCTCCGCTCTCTATGTCGATGATCTTACCCTTTGCTGTCAGGGTGATGATTCGCCTCTCCTTCAGCGTCGCTCTTGCAATTGATGCCGTGTCATCTTGGGCCACCGATCATGGCTTCAAGTTCTCTACTAAGACTTGTGCTATGACTTTCACGCGGAAACGGGTCGTTTTTCGTCCCCTTTGTCACTTTATGGTCATTCCCTTGAGTACAAAGATTCCGCGAAGCTTTTGGGGTTATTCCTTGACACTCGTTTGTCTTGGTCTCCCCATATCTCTTACCTCCGTGTTGAGTGCTCTAAGGCCCTTACCCTCCTTCGGGGCTTGTCCCATACTTCTTGGGGGGCAGATAGGCGCACTCTCCTTGCTTTATATTCCTCTCTCGTCCTGTCTAAGCTCGATTATGGTTGCCCTGCTTACTCGTCTGCTTCTCCTTCTACTCTTCGCCGTCTTGATGCTTTGCACCATACTGGGTTGCGCCTCAGTTCTGGTGCCTTTCGTTCGACTCCCATCCTTAGCTTATATGTTGACACTGGCTTCCTGTCTCTCCAGGACCGCCGTGATCGCTACTGTCTTCGCTATCTTGCGCGGTCCTTGCAACATCCTTCCTCTCGCCTCTGTCGTGCTTTAACTTTTACCCCTCCTGCGGTTCCTGTTCCTCTTCACCACCTCCCTCTTTCTGTCCGGTTATCTCGCCTACAGGATTCTCTCTCCGTTCGTATTTCTGATGTTTCTCCTCGTGTTGTTCCTTCTTTGCCCCCGTGGAGGGTCCCTCTTCCGCGGTTTTGTACTTCCTTGACCCGTCTCACTAAAGCTTTTACCCCTCCTACGGTTCTAAAACGCCTTTTCCTTGAGCACTTTTCTTCTCACTCCCGCTCCGTTTCTGTCTTCACCGATGGGTCTAAATCTGCGGACGGTGTTGGCTACTCTGTTGTTTTTCCTGATCGCACTTATATGTGTCGCTTACCTCCGGAGACTAGCATCTTTACAGCGGAGCTTTATGCTATTCTCTATGCTCTTCGTCTCCTGCTTTCTCGTCAGTCTTCCTTTGTAGTTGTTGTTGACTCTCGTAGTGCCCTCATGGCTCTCGGGTCCTTTAATCCGGTTCATCCAGTAGTTGTCGAGATCCAGCATTGGCTGTTTCTCGTTCACAGTAAATTTAAGTCGGTTGAGTTTTGTTGGGTTCCCAGCCATATTGGTGTGTCTTTAAATGAGCGTGCGGATGCTGCCGCCAAGGAAGCTGTCCGCTCTTGTCCCATCTCTCGTAAAGGCATTCCGTATTCCGACTTTTACCCGGTTATCCATTCCTCAGTCCTTACCCGTTGGCAGGCTTCTTGGTTGTCTGTTACTGGTAACAAGCTACGTACTCTTAAATGTTGTGTTTCCTCGTGGCCGTCCTCCTTCCACCGTAACCGGAGGTGGGAAACAGCTCTGGCGAGGTTGCGTATTGGCCATACTCGCTTAACCCATGGGTTAAGCGAGTTAAGGGGCAGGGGCGCCGCCCTGCCCCTTATTGTCCTAGTTGCATTGTCCCTCTTACGGTTGTGCATGTCCTTCTTGACTGTCCTGACTTCCAGGACGAGCGTGTGTCTTGCTTTCCGACCGCCCCTCGCGGTCACCTGTCCCTCGCTAGAATTCTTGGTGACTCGGATACTTTTGATATCGTTCGCCTTATGCGTTTTTGTTCTCGTATTGGCATCCTTGGTGATATTTAGCGCCCTCTGATTATTTTGCGTATTTGATGGTGCTACATAGCCTTCCCGGTTTGGTGCCTTCTTTTGATAATTACTTACTTACTTCCATGGCGGCAGCATCCGCACGCTCATTTAAAGACACACCAATATGGCTGGGAACCCAACAAAACTCAACCGACTTAAATTTACTGTGAACAAGAAACGGCCAATGCTGGATCTCGACAACTACTGGATGAACCGGATTAAAGGACCCGAGAGCCAACAACAACTACAAAGGAAGACTGACAACGAGAAAGCAGGAGACGAAGAGCAGAGAGAATAGCATAAAGCTCCGCTGTAAAGATGCTAGTCTCCGGAGGTAAGCGACACATATAAGTGCGATCAGGAAAAACAACAGAGTAGCCAACACCGTCCGCAGATTTAGACCCATCGGTGAAGACAGAAACGGAGCGGAAGTGAGAAGATAAGTGCTCAAGGAAAAGGCGTTTTAGAACCGTAGGAGGGGTAGAAGCTTTAGTGATACGGGTCAAGGATGTACAAAACCGCGGAAGAGGGACTCTCCACGGGGGCAAAGAAGGAACAACACGAGGAGAAACATTAGAAATACGAAGAGGAACAGGAACCGCAGGAGGGGTAAAAGTTAAAGCACGACAGAGGCGAGAGGAAGGATGTTGTAAGGACCGCGCAAGATAGCGAAGACAGTAGCGATCACGGCGGTCTTGGAGAGACAGGAAGCCAGTGTTAACATACAAGCTAAGGACGGGAGTCGAACGAAAGGCACCGGAACTGAGGCGCAACCCAGTATGGTGCAAAGCATCAAGACGGCGAAGAGTAGAAGGAGAAGCAGACGAGTAAGCAGGGCAACCATTATCGAGCTTAGACAGGAGGCAAAAATCTAAGCAGCCCACTAATATTCTCAAGAAATAAACTTCACGTTGATATCCATGCATGATATATTCTCAATCCATCAACACAAGTGGTCGAGTACAGTTTAGTTCATATAATATGCATCCCATACTCATCCTATGGGTGGTAGTGGTTGCGTTCAGGAAAGTGCAACTCACATGGCGTCCACCTGGGACCTGAGCGGGGAGCCTTTAGGGAACGCAAAGCTCACAGACGTTGCCCCAAAGAACCCTCGAGACATAATGTACGAACCACAGGAGCCTTTCTGTGGAGAATTATATTAGGTGTTAATGGTATGATTGTTTTTATCTGCAAGTGGAAAAAATGTGAATCGTATACCCTGACGATACAATCAAGTGAATAAAATGTCATTACCTACAACATTGTGGATTTATAATTGAAATAATGATCATGAAACAATCAACACATTCCAGAATAGTGCTCTAGTGAGGATTTAAGTCCGAGTATCAGCTACTTTGAGATTTCTTTATTTGAGCATCCTTGTAGAGCTCAGTACCTCCAAGATCCGGAGGCCACATTACACACCATCTTCCTTACTAATCATCTTAACTACTCGCAACTACCATCGCTTTATTACATACAACCTACAACACTAACCATCTTCACTAAATATTGTCTTCATCTCTTGTGACCATCACTGCCCTGCCTTTTCCCGGCCCCCTATACACAAACTTTGCTCCTTCATAACCTTCCCTACTCTTCACCCCCCCCCCCCCCCCGGACCTCTTATCCTTCTATCTCTAGCAGACTTAATACTATTGAGTTTTGTTGGGTTTCCAGCTGTATTGTTATTACCTTCTAGTGCGCGCTTCGCTTTTCCTTCATCGCTTTAACCATTTTCACTAAACAGTCTTAAATTAATCATGTAGAATATGTTGGATTTATTGCTAGGTGAACAGCTGCATTAGGTGATAGGAAATGCGCCCAACCATTTTTGTCCTACCTGGCATTCAAACCCAGAATTCCGGATTGAGAGTCTAGAACAAACAACTCTGCTTCGGCGACTGATTTTTTGTTTGAAGCTATGCATGAACTCCAACTACCCACATATCCTGGCTAATACAGTACTTCCGAGTGAATATGGTACAACCTAAACTCTCTAAAATACACGAGAGTCAGTGTTTGGTAGAGACTGACGTTGGTGAAATCTTCGTAGAGGAAGTAGGAGAGAGAGCTGCGGACGGTGGTGAAAGCCCAGCTGCCGTTGAAGAGACCATCTAAGCCCTCGGAAACATTCGCGCCGAGGAGCACTTGGTCTCTCAGGTGACTAAAGTCAGAACTCTGCGTCGATGCCTGAAAGAGAAAGTGTCTTACAATCTTCTATAAACTAATATCCTTCCGCATAAAAGGTTTAATAATAGAAAATATAGTAATACAATAATCGTATTTCGCTGTATTGTATAGTAGTCTGAATGTATTACAAATGGTAAAACGATTTTTACTTTCATTTATAACTAGACATGGTTTCGGAAGTATAAACGTTATTTCTGTACACTGAGTATTAACAAAATCTGATAATGTACTAAATGGTACATTCTAACAATTTGAGTTCACCCTGCTATCAAAACAAGTCAAACGAAAGAATATTCGAGAGTGGAACAGTCTTCAGGCATCTTTATTTAGAAAGAAGTGGAGAAAAAAGAAACACGAGGAAGAGATAAAGGTATCCAACAAAATTAGTAAAGGCCGCAGGAGCACAAGGCTCAAAAAGAAGAGATGAAATGCCATCCTATCAAGCATCACACTCCGACAACCTCCCACCAAGCCTCCCTCACGCCGACAATAGGCCATGAGGGGTGTAATCTTCAAGTGGGCACCAAGGAGGTGGCAAGATAGCCTGTGTCGTCTCCCGTTGCATCCGGGGCCATTTTTCAAGCGGAAATCTAGCGCCATAGTGAGACTGACCTGCATTATTGTACCCAAGCAGGGAAACCTCCTCTGCAGAATGACAGCTTCTTTGGATAAAGTTCAACACCGGGCAACAATAATCATTCCAGACCCAAGTCAAGTCAACTCACCAGGATCTGCTGAGGGCCACAGCTCTAACAAACTAAACATGACTAGGAATTTATCACCGAAATTTTTAAAATACCTAACAATTTGGAGGATATTAACCCAGATAAGTTCTTCAATAGGACAGATTTAACACAAACAAGGGAGGGAGGGAAATATCAGGAGAAAGCGCCAATCCATTATGACTGTATAACATCTGGAGGCGGAGGTTGGGCCCTGGAGTTAATAGCAAGCACCAAAGACGACCCGAGATCATAGGTTGTACCCAATTCAGATACCACGAGAGTCAGTGGCCCCGATCACGTCCACGGAGGGAGATTTTAACATTTGTCAGAAACACACCGAAGCTTCATAGACGCTTGCCGGTTACACAATATACGCACACAAATTACCATGAGTTAGGTACAGTAATATCATTAGATCACTGCTCTTCTAAGTAATTATCAAACGAAGGTACCAAGCCCAGAACCAAGAAGTCCATAGAGCAAATAAAATTAAACCAGAATAAAACGTACTATCAGAGTCTCATGAAAGCGGCTGGCCAGAGGTGCCCAGAGACGGATGTTGGTGTGACCAAGTTCCTCCAGGCTGTCGAAGGAAAGCTGCAGCTTCGGGTAGACGAGTCTGGCCATGAGGTTGGAGCGGTACACAGAGCCCACGACCAGCACAGTCAAGGCCCACACTCCCGTCACCAGGCGCACAGAGTCTCCAGACGGTACCCACCGCATTGCTGGTGGTGTTAAGGGTGGCTGTGTTACTGGTGGTGGTGGTGGGGGGTGCTAGGGGTGGCTGTGTTACTGGTGGTGGTGGTGGTGGGGGGTGCTAGGGGTGGCTGTGTTACTGGTGGTGGTGGGGGTGGGTGCTAGGGGTGGCTGTGTTACTGGTGGTGGTGGTGGGGGTGGGTGCTAGGGGTGGCTGTGTTACTGGTGGTGGTGGTGGGGGGTGCTAGGGGTGGCTGTGTTACTGGTGGTGGTGGTGGGGGTGGCTGTGTTACTGGTGGTGGTGGTGGGGGTGGGTGCTAGGGGTGGCTGTGTTACTGGTGGTGGTGGTGGGGGTGGGTGCTAGGGGTGGCTGTGTTACTGGTGGTGGTGGTGGGGGTGGCTGTGTTACTGGTGGTGGTGGTGGGGGTGGGTGCTAGGGGTGGCTGTGTTACTGGTGGTGGTGGTGGGGGTGGCTGTGTTACTGGTGGTGGTGGTGGGTGCTAGGGGTGGCTGTGTTTCTGGTGGTGGTGGTGGTGGTGGGTGCTAGGGGTGGCTGTGTTACTGGTGGTGGTGGTGGTGGGGGGTGGCTGTGTTACTGGTGGTGGTGGTGGTGGTGGGTGCTAGGGGTGGCTGTGTTACTGGTGGTGGTGGTGGTGGGGGTGGCTGTGTTACTGGTGGTGGTGGTGGGGGTGGCTGTGTTACTGGTGGTGGTGGTGGGGGTGGCTGTGTTACTGGTGGTGGTGGTGGCTGTGTTACTGGTGGTGGTGGTGGTGGGGGTGGCTGTGTTACTGGTGGTGGGGGTGGCTGTGTTACTGGTGGTGGTGGTGGTGGGGGTGGCTGTGTTAATGGTGGTGGTGGGGGTGGCTGTGTTAATGGTGGTGGTGGTGGGGGTGGCTGTGTTACTGGTGGTGGTGGGGGTGGGTGCTAGGGGTGGCTGTGTTACTGGTGGTGGTGGTGGGGGTGGGTGCTAGGGGTGGCTGTGTTACTGGTGGTGGTGGTGGGGGTGGGTGCTAGGGGTGGCTGTGTTACTGGTGGTGGTGGTGGGGGTGGGTGCTAGGGGTGGCTGTGTTACTGGTGGTGGTGGTGGTGGGGGTGGCTGTGTTACTGGTGGTGGGGGTGGTGGTGGTGGGTGCTAGGGGTGGCTGTGTTACTGGTGGTGGTGGTGGTGGTGGGTGCTAGGGGTGGCTGTGTTACTGGTGGTGGTGGTGGTGGGGGGTGGCTGTGTTACTGGTGGTGGTGGTGGTGGGGGTGGCTGTGTTACTGGTGGTGGTGGTGGTGGTGGGTGCTAGGGGTGGCTGTGTTACTGGTGGTGGTGGTGGGGGTGGCTGTGTTACTGGTGGTGGTGGTGGTGGGGGGTGGCTGTGTTACTGGTGGTGGTGGTGGGTGCTAGGGGTGGCTGTGTTACTGGTGGTGGTGGTGGGGGTGGCTGTGTTACTGGTGGTGGGGGTGGTGGTGGTGGGTGCTAGGGGTGGCTGTGTTACTGGTGGTGGTGGTGGTGGGTGCTAGGGGTGGCTGTGTTACTGGTGGTGGTGGTGGTGGGGGTGGCTGTGTTACTGGTGGTGGTGGTGGTGGCTGTGTTACTGGTGGTGGTGGTGGGGGTGGCTGTGTTACTGGTGGTGGTGGTGGTGGTGGTGGCTGTGTTACTGGTGGTGGGGGTGGCTGTGTTACTGGTGGTGGTGGTGGTGGGGGTGGCTGTGTTAATGGTGGTGGTGGTGGTGGTGGTGGGGGGGGGTGCTAGGGGTGGCTGTGTTACTGGTGGTGGTGGTGGTGGGGGGGGGGTGCTAGGGGTGGCTGTGTTACTGGTGGTGGTGGTGGGGGTGCTAGGGGTGGCTGTGTTACTGGTGGTGGTGGTGGGGGGTGCTAGGGGTGGCTGTGTTACTGGTGGTGGTGGTGGTGGTGGTGGTGGTGGCTGTGTTACTGGTGGTGGTGGTGGTGGTGGTGGTGGCTGTGTTACTGGTGGTGGTGGTGGTGGGGGTGGCTGTGTTACTGGTGGTGGTGGTGGTGGTGGTGGGGGGGGGGTGCTAGGGGTGGCTGTGTTACTGGTGGTGGTGGGGGTGGCTGTGTTACTGGTGGTGGTGGTGGTGGTGGCTGTGTTACTGGTGGTGGTGGTGGTGGTGGGGGTGGCTGTGTTACTGGTGGTGGTGGTGGTGGTGGGGGGTGGCTGTGTTACTGGTGGTGGTGGTGGGGGTGGCTGTGTTACTGGTGGTGGTGGGGGTGGCTGTGTTACTGGTGGTGGTGGTGGTGGGGGTGGCTGTGTTACTGGTGGTGGTGGTGGGGGTGGCTGTGTTACTGGTGGTGGTGGTGGTGGGGGGGGTGCTAGAGGTGGCTGTGTTACTGGTGGGGGTGGCTGTGTTACTGGTGGTGGTGGTGGTGGGGGTGGCTGTGTTACTGGTGGTGGTGGTGGGGGTGGCTGTGGGGGTGGCTGTGTTACTGGTGGTGGTGGTGGTGGGGGGGGGTGCTAGAGGTGGCTGTGTTACTGGTGGGGGTGGCTGTGTTACTGGTGGTGGGGGGTGCTAGGGGTGGCTGTGTTACTGGTGGTGGTGGTGGGTGCTAGGGGTGGCTGTGTTACTGGTGGTGGTGGTGGTGGTGGCTGTGTTACTGGTGGTGGTGGTGGGGGGTGCTAGGGTGGCTGTGTTACTGGTGGTGGTGGTGGGTGCTAGGGGTGGCCGTGTTACTGGTGGTGGTGGTGGTGGCTGTGTTACTGGTGGTGGTGGGTGCTAGGGGTGGCTGTGTTACTGGTGGTGGTGGTGGTGGTGGGCGGTGCTAGGGGTGGCTGTGTTGGTGGTGGTGGTGGTGGGCGGTGCTAGGGGTGGCTGTGTTACTGGTGGTGGTGGTGGGCGGTGCTAGGGGTGGCTGTGTTACTGGTGGTGGTGGTGGTGGTGGGGGTGGCTATGTTACTGGTGGTGGTGGGGGTGGTGGTGGTGGTGGTGGGGGTGGCTGTGTTACTGGTGGTGGTGGCTGTGTTACTGGTGGTGGTGGGGGTGGCTGTGTTACTGGTGGTGGTGGTGGTGGCTGTGTTACTGGTGGTGGTGGTGGTGGTGGGGGTGGCTGTGTTACTGGTGGTGGTGGGGGTGGCTGTGTTACTGGTGGTGGTGGTGGTGGCTGTGTTACTGGTGGTGGTGGTGGTGGGGGTGGCTGTGTTACTGGTGGTGGTGGCTGTGTTACTGGTGGTGGTGGTGGTGGTGGGGGTGGCTGTGTTACTGGTGGTGGTGGGGGTGGCTGTGTTACTGGTGGTGGTGGTGGTGGTGGTGGGGGTGGCTGTGTTACTGGTGGTGGTGGGGGTGGGGGTGGCTGTGTTACTGGTGGTGGTGGCTGTGTTACTGGTGGTGGTGGGTGCTAGGGGTGGCTGTGTTACTGGTGGTGGTGTTAGGGGTGGCTGTGTTACCTGTAAATCCATACTGCATACATAAATTCTGTAGAAAACATTAGTACTAAGACTACTGTCTACTAAACACTATATTAAACACTAAATACTGTCAATGATAGAAAATATTTTTGTATGATATATTTAACATTCAAGCTGTTATAATGTTTGATACTTTAACAACGGACCAGAGAAACTTAACTCTGAACACAAAGGCAAGAAACACTGATCGCATTAGATACCTAACACTGCACCAGACGACACTTACACTGAACCTGCTGAGACTTTACACTGAAGACACTTACACTGACCGAGGAGTGCAGAAATGACCCACTGGAAGGACCTGTCAGCACTGTACAGGAAGCCAGACCAGGTAAGACCAGTGTTTTGAGAAGAATGAGGCAAGGCTATTGGCTCCCGACACCTGCAAAGGACGAGTCAAGTTGCAGTTGCTAATTTATGTACATGACACACACACGCACATACATGTTAACTGTATGCAAATTTAATGTTCTAAGAGTTGTTTCAGCAGCATGGAAGGTTTTAACTGATCTAATTCTAAGTAAACATTGAAATATCTGTAATCTCTAGCTTCTCAACATCCTGTTGGCTTTATATAAATTATAAGAAATTTACCCATGTTGGAGATGGAAAGTATGACTAGATGCACTGGCCAACATGTCTATCTACATGTATTCTGTATTCGCAGGAAACAATACAGACTGACTTTACTATTGCAATTATTAAAAACATACAAATTATAGATTATTTCAGATTTGGCAAAAACTAAGAAAAGCCCAAAGATATGAAAGCTGCATTATTAAAAGATATGATAACTTGTAATAATAGGTATTTGTATGGTCAGCACAGTAACCGGACCAGACAATGTGATATAGTCATTGTGTGAATTCGCCTTGCCTATAGGCACATCTGGCAGGTTAGTGAGGCTGAGCCACTACCAGAATATTAAGCTTGTAAACTGCGACAAACCGTCAAGCCATTCACTTGAACACTACAATACTCCTATCCAATGACGATAGAGTCCTATCTGCCTGACACTGCCATTAAATTCCAGTTTCTCATCAACTAGATCTATTGCAATAGAAATACCAGCATCCCAAACCAATTTTAATGACTACCTCTTACGCAGAGGTAGTCCCTGTACCTAACTCCAACTAATTTTTCAGATATTAATGAAAATTGCTTCAAAGTAAGTAGAGTACCCTTGCTGAGATACCAACCTTGCTTTACAAAAAAGGCTCAAGATTTTTTAGCTCCGACCATTGCAGTGATCTACAACAAATCACTAATTCCGAAATTTCCCGGTATTATAAAAAAAGCAAGAGTAATCACAGTCCAGTAGTGGTCTCACTGAAGGCAACAATTTCAAACCAATATCAATCCGGCCCACCTTGTCTAAAATATTTGAAGAGTTAATCTACAAGCAGCTCTAAGACATGAGTTATATTCGTACATCGGGTGTATGATAACCTCATAATATTGTTGTACAGACAAGTTCCATTCCTGGTCTTATAATATATTTAACTTGAATGGATGGTGGCAGCAACCTTCTACAACTTTCTATCTTTCTACTATTCTAGCAACTTTACTTCCTACTTTACTACTTTCCTCCTTTATCTCATCCTCTTCCCTCTCATTCTAATCTCTCCCTTTCCCCTGACCATACTACTCACACCTCCCAACCTCCCTCACCCTATGAGTTTTTCCTCCCTATTCTTCCGTTCATTTCCATTTTCCTTTTTTTCAAACCTTATCCATTTCCGATACGTAACAGCCCTGGTGGATGCCACTAACCTGAAGGTAAGGGGGCAAGACATGGTGGCCCTGGTGGATGACACTAACCTGAAGGTAAGGGGGCAAGACATGGTGGCCCTGGTGGATGACACTAACCTGGGGTACGGGGCAAGACATGGTGGCCCTGGTGGATGACACTAACCTTGGGGGTACGGGGCAAGACATGGTGGCCCTGGTGGATGACGCATATAGCCACAAGGATGACCACGAGGGCAGCAAGCAGCAACAACCACAGCTGCCAAACGAAACACACAATTACTGCAACCTTATCTCCATTTACCCGTCTGAAATTTAAATAATTTATTCATAAATGTGTACATTCATAGTTGGACTAGTTTACACAAATTTACAGTAAATTTATTAGTAAAACTACAGAATGGACGGTCTTAAATAGGCTACTGTGGAAGACTGGAGACCTGCATAAGCACACACGGCTTCACTAGAGGAGGAGGTACTGCCAACTGCATAGTAACATCACTAGGAACAGTTAACTCGGGTCTGGCTATAGTGATTTTCATTTGATCTAGAAAAAACAGTCACGCAAGCCCGCATACACGTTAATCAAAAAAGGTGTCGGGGGAAAACTGCCAGTATGGAATCAAGACTTGTCACAGGTATGTCAGATTGAAGCTGTAAGGTCAAGTGTCAGACTACTATTTGCAGGAGAATGAGTCCACCCTGAGCAGCCGTGGAGTGAGGACGTGTACCGGTCCTCCGTGACTGCTGGGGTTGTTTGCCATTTTGGTCGCCAGGTGGTATTGCCTACCTGGCTGCGTGCTGACGTGGCAGTTCTGACATGGGGGACCTTCACATTCCTGTTCTACGTGTGAATTCCGTGGGACTGGAGTTCTCGTGTAAGGCTGGTTATCCAGCCATTGAGTTGGTGATGTGCGACATGCTTCGTGTCCCGGTGGAGGCTGTCTACGGAGTTGAGCTTGCTACGGCCCACCGGGTGATTATCAAGTTCGTGAGGGAGGAGTAGTATCGGGACTTCCTCCGTCGGTACGAAGGGCGTTCATTGTCGTTGCCGGATGGCGCCGGCTCTGTTGCGGTCTTGGACCGCAGTGGTGCCCTGACTTATGTCAGTGTACATGGTGCGCCCCTGGAGTTCCCTGAAGACCTTCTCCGGCGCTACTTCGGGTGGTATGGTGCAGTCATCAGTGTGCGGGTGAACACGCTTTCCTCGGGGAAGTATGCTGGGAAGCGGACGAATGTCCGTACCTTAGGTATGCGCCTGCGGTCAGATATCCCATCTTCTGTCCGGCTGCTACTACGTTCGGGTGTATTATGCCCGGCAGCCCCGTACCTGTTTCCGATGTGGCCAGTTAGGGCATCAGGCTGCCGGGTGCTCTGAGGCCCCTGCTGCACCTGTCAACTTGTTCCGGGAAGAGTATTTTCCGCCGCTCCCTCAGGGCGTGGATTCCGGAGATGAAGAGGGGCAGGTCCCGTTCGCTGCTGATGCGGCCCCCCCCTGCGTCACCCGACGTGCCCCCGGTGGTTGCTGTCCCTCCTCCGGGTGTTCCGGTGGCTCCTGTCGCTGGTCAATTTGCTGTGCCAGTTGCTCCCGAGGGTCTTCCGGATGGTCTCTGCGAGTCGTCTTCATCTTCCTCGTCTCCTGCTGATGCGCCTGGCCCTGCGTCCTCGCCAGTTGTTACGGCTGCGGAGCGTCCTATTGTGTGCGGCCCGGTTCCTTCTGTGGTTGAGGCTGCTGCCGTACTGCGACGGGCGTCGGTTCGCACGGCTTGTGAAGCCCGTGGTTCTGGGTCCGCCTCCGGCGGTGAGGATGTGCGGCCGTTGCCCAAGCGTTCCAGGCGTTCTTCTACTGCTTGGGCTGATGTGGCGGTTCCGGGCGCTTCGCGCTCTACGTCGCTGGTGGTTGCTGACGTCCATGTGCCTGCTGATGATAATGGTTGTGCGTATGATTTACTTCCTGTTCTTTCTCCTGCAGAAGGTTCTCCGAAGTGGGGGGGGGTGGTCGCTCCTACGGACGTGGGTGGTGAGGGTTCTGGTGCGAGCCGAAGCCTCAAGCTGGTGCTGAAGAAGGATGCCAAGCGTGGGGGGTCCCTGCAGGTGCAACGTCCGGTGGTTGACGCGGGGCCCTGTGAGGCAGCCGAAGAGGCTCCCAGTGCGCTGCCCATTGCCCGGCCTCGTGGTAAGGAGCCCCTCCCTCTCGTCTTGGCCTCCGGCGTGGTGCATGATGCTCGGAATCCTTTGCAGTTTGACATTGTTGACCGCGTGCATCCTGTTCCGTGGTGCCCTTCTTCCATCTGAGTTCAGCGGGCTCGGTGTTTTATTGTGGGTGTGCCGGAGTTGATGCCTGATCCTCGTACGGTTCACAATGAACCTGTTCCGGATGACGTCATGTTACTTTGGGAGGCGTATTGTGTTCAATTCCCGGTGACGGAGTGGCCGGATAAGTATGAGCATTTTGAGTAGTCTGTGTGCTTGCTGTGTGTTTGGTGTGTGATTGGACTTATGGTTTGTTTGCGTTGTGTTGTACCTATTGTGCGCCCTTCAGGCCGGTGTTGGGTTTGTTCTACTGACCGTTGTTTTGTTGTATATATTGTATTTCTGTTACCCTCCTGTCCGGTATTGTTGTTTCTTTTTCCTGTGTTCCATTGTGTTTATGCTCATTGTTATGTTTTTGTTGTCGGCCCTTCAGGCCGGTATTTAGTGTATTTGTATTTCTTTGTTTTGTGCTTTTGTATTTTTTGTTATGTCTGTTTGTTCTTGGTTTATTATTTTATTGTATTTGTTTTATTGTATTTATTTGCATGTTCGCATGTAAAAATAAAATATTTGCACGAGAATGGTACTCCACAGAGGAGGCCTTAACCCTAGTCTTTTTAACATCCACATGGAAAACCTCTTTTCCATGACATTTACAGGAAGGATTAATTTGCTAATTTAGTATTAGTCGTCACGGGTCCTTCAAGTTTTAATAAAACATCCCGACAGGCACCTATGCATACAAGATCATTTACAAATGATCTTCATTATATTACTCGATATCAATTGTCCACGTCAAAGAGCGGGACACAGTTAAGAATGTTTAACATTCATGCCGTTCGTTCCCTAGTTGACGACGCAGCGCCTGCCTTTCTCTCATAACCAGCGGACGAAGGTTGAGGTTATTCAAAATGATGCAATGCGAGTCATAACGGGGGCTCACAGCTCTAATATAATACTAAGCTTATGACTCAAACTAACATCGGCTGAAATAGGGATAAAAGATCATGCTGCAGGCATAGTGACCAAGACTTACTAGAGATATAAACTGTTTACTTAAAAAATAATCAATCGCGCACTAACTCGGGGGATGACAGCTTCCAACACTAACGGGTGGACCTACTGTGCAATAAACACTATCAATATATTTTAAATAAGTGAAATAAAAAGAGGGTGTCGACAAAATTCACGCAGACTTATGCAAGCCCCTTGGGAATCGTTGCCAGCAGACTAACATTATGGCTCTTGAAACAAAAACAAAAATTCAGACAAACCCCCATCTTTTACACCTCATTACACAGATGAATGCTGGAAGGAAGCTTAGTATCTGACATCTTCACATACTGCACACACGGATCCTTAGACCAGCAGAGACAAATCTGTAGCTGTTAAGCCAAGAAATTCCGTAGTTAGTTGGAGACTGAAATGGGTGCTCAATTTTAGATGCTAGCTATGCAAAAAGCTTTGGAACATGGTATAGCTAAACACGATTTGTCAACACGTTATCATACACAGACTCGAGAACTGCCACAGAAGCCTTGGAACAAGAACACTTACGTGACAACATCCATCTGGCCATAAATGTTACAGCATTAATGCAAACACTCAAACGCCAAGGTCGCCCAATACTTATCAACTGGGTGCAAAGTCGTGTAGGAATACCAGAAAATTACAATGCAGATAAAGCTGTAGAACTTCACTAAGAGGGGGGGAGGGGGGAATGTAGACATTTATATACCACAGAGGTTAGCGCAGATTAAGAAAATAGCTACAGATAGAGCAATGCAGAAACCGTACAATAGAAAACAAGTGCATTGACACCGCATAAACCTTGGATACTCATGTGCACGGGGAATAGGTTTACAGGTTTCCGAGGAAGAGAGGAGCTCAACACTGGAGAATGCCCAACAGACCAATGGAACATTACCTAACACAGTGCAGAGTTACAAAGACAAAAAAACGACTAGCTTGTGTTGACCATCTGCAGGTAAAATACATAACCACCACCAACACCAGCCTTCAAATTCAAATAGTATTCAAGTTCTTCCCCCATGCCTCTCTCCTACCCACTTCGTTAATGTCATCTTCAATAGGGATTAGGTTTCATCTGAATTTGAACAATGAAATTTTTTAGAAGAAAATGTAATTGCAACGTCGAGGTAGTATTATAAATATTTACCACGTATTGACTCTTAAAATTTCACTTATTGTTTTGAAAACCTACTTAAAAATAAATAACTCGTGTCTTGGAGATACAAAAATGTGACATTCTACACTGACTCAACGCTAATACGCTATAAACGTTATAACTAAAAGCACATGAATGCTGGACTTACCTCGGGGTCAAAGGGTTTGAAGAAGCCGGCCATGTCTGACTCGATGACAGGTCGCTTGTATGCGACAGAGAACTCGTCCAGGATGAGAGGGTAACTGAAGTCTACGGCCCTGGCGCGGTTGTCAGTGATGGAGTACACTCCCGCTGACATCTCCGCTTCCTGAATCACATAAAACACATTTTAAGCTGGTTTTTTTACTATTGGGGATGATGTACATGCAACTATGGTGACATTTTCACTCAAAACTATGAAGCATAAAATCCTGTCAGAAACATGTGAATGTATAGGAAATACGATATAAGATTTAATTACAATGGGTTATTTCGTATCCCAGATTCGTTGTTTGTATTTATTTAAAAATTATAATTCAAAATAATATGCACAAAAACGTGAATTAAATTTAAAAAAAAAGTTAATCATCAATTGAACAACAGGACCACCACCAGCCTGATCCACTCGTCCTCATACTAGCTAGTATGAGGGAGGGTGGATATCCTGATGCACCCTCTCTCATACTAGCCTGACTCTCCCGTCCCCATACCCCCCTCCCTCCACCACCCGACCAAGGACTTACCCGTCGGTTAAGCATCCCCAGGGAACCAGTCCACGTTCCGTTGGGCAGTTCCAGTCCCCAGTCGGAGTCCGGCGCCCGCACCATCCGGTAACTGGCGACAGGAGGGGTCAAGATAGTCAGAGAATCCTTTCCTTAACAAGGTAATGCAAGACATGTTGAAGCAGGTGAGGCAAGGTAAAACTGGTATACAAACGCAGCAACTCGTGCAAGAAGTGAAGCAAGAGCCGAGACACCGTACCAGAAAGATAGATGATGGGCGATAATATCTATGACATCCTTGGCGCACCCAGTCACCCCGTAAGGTGGTACAGTGCTCTCAAACACTGTAAATGGTTGCCACTGTAGAGGGAGGGAGGAGAGAAAAAGAATTAGAGGGAGGGAGGGAGAGAGAGAGGGAAGGGGAGAAGGAGAGGGGGAAAATGAAAACGGAGAACTTGAGTTCTTTGGATCAAGCTTGACTTTCAGCTTATATAACAGCTAAATCCTACCATGCAACTTTTTATCCTGCATTTAATATAAAGTTGCTTTTAAACACAAAATATAATTGATTAATCTGACCAAGTTACTCTTGAATTTGATTCTGAAATGAACACCAAATCCTTAACTTAAGCTTCAAGTTTAAACAGCTTAAAGTTTAAGTGTGAGTGCGAACCTTAACAGCTTAAACATTAGCGTGGAACTTTACCAAACTAACGACGAGTGTGAGGCAGCTGGAGGCGTTCCCAGCGACCATCCTTGCTGCCAGGCGGTGCTTCGCTGTACAGGGCCATGTACGAAATGAGGCAGGAGGGTTGATGCCACCCACATGTCGGGTACCCCACCATCCGACACCACCACCACCACCATCTCCTCCCCAAAACCCCACTAGCCCCTGCCTCTTAATTCCGATTTTCTCATTTCCTTCTACCCCTGCGAGCGCCGCCTCCCACCCTGTTCATTTTTTTAAGGGGGGTAATGGGCATCGCTCGAAAAAATAGGATCAGTCAATTTGCGTGCTGTAAATGGTTTGCATTGATCGCGGGAGGAGTGCGGACGAGAGAGCACTGTGGGAATATTTCTCGAAGGTCAAATGGCCTTCATCAAAAGCCTTTAACTATAAGCTTTACATGTGGCCTCAAAACACTGAAATGATCGTGTTGAACTCTCAACTCTTCCTACGTCTCTGACGTATTTAACCCTCGGCCACAGAGATCAATTTTGTTTACTATTATATATAGACACATATTAGTTATAACTGGTTGTAACAAACTTGTAATTAAATTTATTTAATCTGAAATAAATGAACCACACATACGATAAATCTAAATACCTACTATACGCTGACAAACGTATATAGAGTTTAAAACACGAATGATCAGAAATGCAAAGCCATATGAAGAATATGCATCAGAATACGAGCACATTGTTGGGAGATTTTTGTGTGTGTTGGCGGATTTGTATTTTTTTTTTTTTTGTAATTCTCTGTCCGCCAGACCGAAAACCGTCTTATTGATCCATTTAATTTAAACGACAATATTTTTATATTCTGAAATCTAGGTGATATTTGGGACCTATCTGTTCAAATAAATGCATAAAAAAAGGTCATTGGACGGAAATAACTTGGTCTACCAATGACTTAACAGTAACAGTCTGGTATCCGTTTAGTCAGAGTACTGGACTTGTCAAGGTGTTCATCCCTGTCAGTATAAGGTTTGAACCTTTCACGAGAGGATCTCTCTGATCCAATCTGCTTGTTGTTCATACAAGTTTCTGTGATATATACATATCCATAAAGGAGGTCAATTGTGATAACATCCTGTAGGATAGACCAGTCTTTCCCCAAGACCTGTCACTCTTACAATGACAGTCCCTAGTGACCTAACTTTAAGTAAGTAATTATCAAAAGAAGGCACCAAACCGGGAAGGCTATGTGACCTAACTTTAGCTGCTTTTATAAATTATTGGAGTACGTAATATTTTTAATACACTTTAGTAATATTTAAGCTTTATAAATATTTGAGAACGCACTTTGCACCACCGCCAAAATTCCCCCAATCAGGACATTTTGCACGTAACAAGATTAACACTATACAAATTGATCAAATTATACGTCTTACTGTGTCTCCGACCCTCTAAGACAGAGTGCGCTTTTCTGAATAATTAAGGCTTGCTCTGTCTGACCCTATTCCTTTCTCTTTGGACAGCCATTGTGAGCTGTCTGTCATAGGCATTAGAGGGTTTTGCACGCACTGCTTAACACATCCTCTGCAACCGTTGCAACCTCCTCCAACCCTGCTAATATGCTAACTGGTGTGACATTTGCACAAGAGGTAGTCATAGTCAAAGCGAGAATAAAACAGTAACACACATTCAGGTCACTGATGGCTCTCTGATGGTGCCAAGAAGGTCCGTTAGAGTGAGTGCATTTGAATATATTTAAATTTTCCCATTTCGCTTTATTTACGATCAACTCTGAGCTACTGCCGCGCTACTCCGGCGAGTCTCAGGGGTACCGCAGGCTGTCATGACGGTACTCACTGATTCTTGACTACAGTTCTCAACCATTAACATTTTATTTACCAATTCATTTCTTCAACTGGGATAATTTTTAGACTCGCTCCCCCCTCTCGACCTTCACTCGTCCACTTGCCTGCTCATCATTATACACCCCACACCCACCGCTGGCACTCGGGCAAGAAAACACGGGTTAAAAAATGCTTTGATACGTTTAGAAAGGAGAACTATATGCACCGACAGCATAAAACACCCACTAGAGAGTGTGGCATTATAATTCGAGTTGCCCGAAACACTGTGCGTATTAGTGGTTTTAGGCATTGTATGTACTAGCTCTGGTTGATACCTGGTTGATGGGGTTCTGGGAGGAGTTCTAATCCCCAAGCCCGGCCCGGGGCCAGACTTTACTTGTGAGAGTTTGGTCCACCAGGCTGTTGCTTGGAGCGGCCCGCAGGCCCACATACCCACCACAGCCCGGTTGGTCCGGCACTCCTTGGAGGAAACAATCTAGTTTCCTCTTGAAGATGTCCACGGTTCCAACATTATGTGAATCATGTATGTATGTACTTTTACCTGAATAAACATTTGATTTGAATTGCCATAATTAGGCTGGGATATCGATATCTATGGCAGGTGGCAGGAGGTAATGACTCCCTCAATGGTGAATGTTTTAACCGAGCTATGTGAACAAGAGCCGAGACATACTCCAGCACTGTCTCTGACTGCCCCGTTATCAATTATTTCAGACCAAATGGTATGAGGTACTTTAAGCTCTGTAACTACTTCATACACTCAGGAATATTCAAGATATTCTTGTGCTTTACCCACAGTTTGCTAGTAGATTATGCTCGCATTTTATACTCCTAATTCCATGTATGAAAAAGCATGATGCGAGATGGGATTATTGGATAAACTCTGAGCTAGTCTTATCTACACCTCGTTCTGACAGTTCCTGCGACGGCGCTGGAACCAATCGTATTGGCGTTTGCCTTTCCATTTGAGACTTTCGGCGCCGTGTAGAGGGTGTAATCTGCTGCATGGGTAACAGCTTCTCCCCCATATCAACCTACCCTAGCTTTGCGCCCTGGAGAGACCACTCCAGACCGACAACCAGAGCCCAACACCATAGTCACCCGAGACTGATGTTTGCCTACTACTACGATTCCACACATCACAATAAGCACCTACTTAAGCTCATTAACTATGAAATTCGAGGTCTTTAAACTATACCCGATCCTAACTTTCTCAACAAGACACCAATATTACCGGTGATAGTCTACACGCACGTATGTAGTCATTAACATGACCGCTCCCACTCTTCCATTAACCATACAAGTGCCACAAGGCACCGTTTTAGGACTTTGTGTTTTATATACATAGATTTTTTTGTTACAAACATTTGAAAAGTCCCAAATGCCTAACAAAAGAAAGCGGCAAACCCCCCCCCCCAAAAAAAAAAATAAGCGGCAAAAGCCCCCTTAAAAAAAGCAGCAAAAGCACCCCCCCCCAAAAAAAGCGGCAAAAGCACCCCCAAAAAAGCGGCAAAAGCCCCCCCAAAAAGGGGGCAAAAGCCCCCCAAAAAAGCTGCAAAAGCCCCCCAAAAAAGGGGCAAAAGCCCCCCCCCGCCCAAAAAAGCGGCAAAAGGCCCCCCCCCAAAAAAAGCGGCAAAAGCCCCCCCCCCCCAAAATGTAGCAAAAGCCCCTCCACCCCAAAAAAAGCGGCAAAAGCCCCTCCCCCCAAAAAAAAACGGCAAAACGCCCCCCCCTAAAAAAATGCAGCAAAAGTTCCCCCCCCCCCAAGAAAAAAGCAGCAAAAGCCCCTCCCCCCAAAAAAAGCGGCAAAAGCCCCTCCCCCCCAAAAAAGCGGCAAAAGCCCCTCCCCCCCAAAAAAAGCGGCAAAAGCCCCCCCCCAAAAAGCGGCAAAAGCCCCCCCCATAAAAAGCGGCAAAAGCCCCCCTCAAAAAAAAAGCGGGAAAAGCCCCCCTCAAAAAAGCAGCTAAAGCCCCCCCTCAAAAAAGCAGCAAAATCCCCCCCCCCCTCAAAAATGCGGCAAAAGCCCCCCACCCAAAAAAACAGCAAAAGCCCCCCACCCAAAAAAGCGGCACCCCAAAAAAAAAACAGCGGCAAAAAGCCCCCCCCCACCAAAAAAAAAGCAGAAAAAGGCCAACCAAAAAAATAAGCAAATGCCCCCTCTCCCCCCCCAAAAAAAAGCGGCAAAAGCCTCCACCCCCCAAAAAAAAGTGGCAAATGCCTCCCCCCCAATAAAAGAGCGGCAAAAGCACCCCCAATAAAAGAGAGGCAAAAGCCCCCACCCAAAAAAAGCGGCAAAGCCCCCCAAAAAAGCGGCAACCCCCCCCCAAAAAAACGGCAAAAGCCCTCCCCCCCAAAAAAGCGGCAAAAGCCCCCCCTCAAAAAAAAAAAACGGCAAAAGCCTCCCTAAAAAAGCGCCAAAAGCCCCCCCTCACCCAAAAAAAGCAGCAAAAGACCCCCCCCAAAAAAAATTTGTGAAAGCCCCCCCAAAAAGCGGCAAAAGCTCCCCTCCCTCAAAAAAGCAGCAAAAGCCCCCCTCAAAAAAGCAGCAAAAGCCCCCCCTCAAAAAAGCAGCAAAAGCCCCCCCCCCTCAAAAAAGCAGCAAAAAAGCTCCCCCCTCAAAAAAGCAGCAAAAGCCCCCCCTCAAAAAAGCAGCAAAAGCCCCCCCCTCAAAAAAGCAGCAAAAAAGCCCCCCTCAAAAAAGCAGCAAAAAAGCCCCCCCTCAAAAATGCAGCAAAAGCCCCCCTCAAAAAAGCGGCAAAAGCCCCCCACCCAAAAAAGCGGCAAAAGCCCCCCACCCAAAATAGCGGCAAAGGCCCCCCCTCAAAACAGCAGTAAAAAGCCCCCCTCTAAAAAGCAGCTAAAGCCCAACCAAAAAAATAAGCAAAAGCCCCCCTCTCCCCCTAAAAAAGCGGCAAAAGCCCCCCCCACCCCAAAAAAACGGCAAAAGCCCCCCCCCACCCAAAAAAACGGCAAAAGCCCCCCCAACCCAAATAAAGCGGCAAAAGCCCCCCCACCCAAAAAAGGCGGCAAAAGCCCCCCCCCCCACCCAAAAAAGCGGGAAAAGCCCCCCCACCCAAAAAAACGGCAAAAGCCCCCCCACCCAAAAAAACGGCAAAAGCCCCCCCCCACCCAAAAAAAGCGGCAAAAGCCCCCCCCCCACCCAAAAAAGGCGGCAAAAGCCCCCCCACCCAAAAAAGGCGGCAAAAGCCCCCATCCAAAAAAAAGCGGCAAAAGCCCCCCCACCCAAAAAAGCGGCAAAAGCCCCCCCACCCAAAAAAGCGGCAAAAGCCCCCCTCTCCCCCTAAAAAAGCGGCAAAAGCCCCCCCCACCCAAAAAAACGGCAAAAGCCCCCCCCACCCAAAAAAACGGCAAAAGCCCCCCCCCCCCACCCAAAAAAGCGGCAAAAGCCCCCCCACCCAAAAAAGGCGGCAAAAGCCCCCCCACCCAAAAAAGCGGCAAAAGCCCCCCCCACCCAAAAAAGGCGGCAAAAGCCCCCCCCACCCAAAAAAGCGGCAAAAGCCCCCCCACCCAAAAAAGCGGCAAAAGCCCCCCTCTGCCCCTAAAAAAGCGGCAAAAGCCCCCCCACCCAAAAAAACGGCAAAAGCCCCCCCCACCCAAAAAAACGGCAAAAGCCCCCCCACCCAAATAAAGCGGCAAAAGCCCCCCACCCAAAAAAGGCGGCAAAAGCCCCCCCCACCCAAAAAAGCGGCAAAAGCCCCCCACCCAAAAAAACGGCAAAAGCCCCCCCCACCCAAAAAAAGCGGCAAAAGCCCCCCCACCCAAAAAGGCGGCAAAAGCCCCCCCCATCCAAAAAAGCGGCAAAAGCCCCCCCCCCCACCCAAAAAAGGCGGCAAAAGCCCCCCCACCCAAAAAAGCGGCAAAAGCCCCCCACCCAAAAAAGCGGCAAAAGCCCCCCCACCCAAAAAAGCGGCAAAAGCCCCCCCACTCAAAAAAGCGGCAAAAGCCCCCCACCCAAAAAAGCGGCAAAAGCCCCCCACCCAAAAAAGCGGCAAAGCCCCCCCCTCAAAACAGCAGTAAAAAGCCCCCCCCCAAAAAAAAAAGCAGCAAAAGCCCAACCAAAAAAATTAACAAAAGCCCCCCTCTCCCCCTAAAAAAGCGGCAAAAGCCCCCCCCCCAAAAAAAGCGGCAAAAGCCTCCCCCAAAATAAGTGGAAACCCCCGCCCCCCCCCCCAAATAAAAGAGCAGCAAAAGCACCCCCAATAAAAGAGCGGCAAAAGCCCCCCCCGAAAAAAAAGCGGCAAAGACCCCAAAAAAAGTGGCAACCCCCCCAAAAAAAAGCTGCAAAAGCCCCCCCCCCCAGAAAGCGGCAAAAGCTCTCCCCCCCCCCCACCCCAAAAAAAAAAATATCCCAAACGCCCAACAAAAATCGTGCCAAACAACCAACAAAATAATCCAAAATGGAAAAAAAACTAATATTTATTTACCTGGTGGTCACTAACCTTAGTGGAATCTAGGAGGACAGGAAGCCGGCGGCTTGTCGACGGTCCTTATAACGCTTAAAGTCTAAAGCAAATGGGCAGTCCTGGTGGTGAAGTGGTAACACTCGCCACGGCGTCTCCACGAGTGTTTTGGCCTGGGTTCGTATCCTGGCCGGGGAGGATTTACTGGGCACCAATCCTTAACTGTAGCCTCTGTTTACCCAACAGTAAAACTATTGCGACCCCCTCTGTAGTATTGTTTTCTTTTGTGTTGTGTTGTTCTTGTAGTTCACCTTCCGTTGAATGTTGCCGGGGATGTAGTAAATACACAGGTGTACTTCTTGGCATTAGTAGTTGTGGTAGAATAATTATCCAGCACACCAGGGTCCTGAGGTCTTGCCTCTAGCTAGGTCTGTGAGGTACTGACTTACTTAGGCAGTCTCCGTGGTGTAGTGGTAAGACGCTCGCCTGGCGTTCCGCGAGCGCTATGTCATGGGTTCGTATCCTGGCCGGGGAGGATTTACTGGGCGCAATTCCTTAACTGTAGCCTCTGTTTAACGCAACAGTAAAATGTGTACTTGGATGAAAAAACGATTCTTCGCGGCAGGGAATCGTATTCCAGGGACCATAGGATTAAGGACTTGCCCGAAACGCTACGCGTACTAGTGGCTGTACAAGAATGTAACAACTCTTGTATATATCTAAAAAAAAAAAAAAAAAAAAAAAAAAAAAAAAAAAAAAAAAAAAAAACTTACTAGAAAGGCGGCTACTGCCTGCTCTGATGAATGACGTCATGAGGCTCACTGGCCACCGGATTGGCTGCTCACCAACCGACATAGAATTTAAAGGCTAATAAAATAGGTACCTGGTTGTTAAACGAGTTGCCGGGTCGTATTCCGGGAAATATTAGGATTAAGGTCCTGCCCGAAACGCTATGCGTGCTAGTGGCTGTACAAGAATGAAACAACTCTTGTATATATAAGTAATAATAATAATAATAATAACCTATATAAATAAAAATGGAAATGTTCGTTTGTGCAAACCGATAATCTCCGGTTTATCTCCGATAAACCGGATAATTAATCTCCGGTTAATCTCCGAAAGTTCTTCACCGATTGCTTTGAAATTTTCACATAACGTTCCATTCGTATCCGAGCAGGTTTATATATACATACTATATAGATGTCACGTCTGTGACGGTAAAAAAAAAATGTTTTTTTTTCTGAAAACTGTGTTTTTCATGTGAGGGAAATCTTCAAAACCTCTTTATCGATTGCTTTGAAATTTTGACACAACGTTGCATTCGAATAGGCACGTCTTTTTATATATCTATTATATACATGCCTCACGTGTGACAGGAAAACACATGCTTTTTTTTTTTTAAACAGTGCCATCTGTTGGACGTAAGAGCAACACACACTGTAATTTCCGAACGTTCTTTACCGATTACTATGAAATTTTGAGAACAATGCATTCGAATAGGCGCATCTTTATATATACCTACTATATAGATGCCATCCCTGTGACAGGTAAAAACATGCACTTTTGAAAAACAGTGCCATCTGCTGCACATAAGACCAACACATGCAATACTAAATGTGTTACGATTCCATTTCAATGTTTCCGATTTCATTGATAAACTTAATTTTTATAAATTTCGATATATTTTAATTTTGATTTAATTATCTTGTGTGACATTGCCTTGGAATTGAGCTGTGTTAATAACGTTCATTTCATAAGTTTAAGTATAGATGCCACACCTGTGACAGGTAAAAACATTCTTTCTTTAAGAAACAGCACCATCTGTTGCACGTAAGAGCAACTCTGCGTTGCTATACTAAATAGGTTACGATTCCATTTCAATGTTTCTTATTGCATTGACAAATTGAATTTTCATATATTTCGATTTATTTTCATTTCGATTTAATTATTTTGTGTGACACTGTGTTGTTTACCATACCGTTCATTTCGTGAGTATAGCTTATGTTTTTTTGTTTTGTTTTTTTCATTTCGTTATTTTTAACTTTTTTATATTTCAGTGATGGGAACATCAGATCATTTTGGAATGCATCGGACGAGGGAGTAAGGAATGGTGGGGGGGACGAGGGGACATGAGTGGGGGATGGTGGGATAGACGTGGGGACAGGGGAGGGGGTAATGGTGGGGAGGACGAGGGGAAAGGGGAGTTGGGGATGAGGGGACAGGGGAATAGAGAATGGTGGGGAGGACAAGGGGACAGGGGAGTGAGGAGGATGAAGGGATGGGGGAGGGGTGAATGGAAGGGAGGACGAAGGGACGGGGGAGTGGGAGATGGTTAGGAGCACGAGGGGATGGTGGGGACTACAAAGGGACAGGAAAGGGGGAAATGGTGGGGAGGACAAAGGGACGAGAAAGGGGGGAATGGTGGGGGGGACGAGAAAGGGGGGACTGGGAGACAGGGGAAGGTTGCTGCTGTTCAAAAACGCACATGCGTTGCTGAGCCACAGCAACGCGTGCCCGGGTACAGCTAGTAATAATAATAATTGGGTGCTGGGTACGGCGTGTCGTGCTGTTAGTGGTAATGATTTGGAATGTCCTGTTGGTGGGAAATTTGTGGCTCCCGTCACACAAGTCTAAGTAAAGCTTCCTACACCAAACAACTCAAATTTAAAAAGTTCTAGTTCGCTTTTACTATCACCGTGATAATAGGTCGAAAAGAACAATGAACAATTTTCTTCAAATTTTTTTACAATGTACCTGCTAATTTCTTTTAATTCTGCTACAAATTACCTACTTAAATTTATCTGTTAGATTAAGGACCTGCCCGAAACGCTATGCGTGTTAGTGGCTTTACAAGAATGTGAAATCTTCAATGCTATGTACTCTCATAAAACCCAATATACCTTTTTGTATATATGTAAATATATAAATTCTGCCGACAACCAACTAGTGCCAATTATATAATTGCGTACCCTAAATATTGTTCGTTTTCTTTGATACTTTTAAAAGAAAATGACGTTATCTTAAGATAAACTTTATCATAGTGCGAAATTTTAAGTGATACGATGTCTTAATATTTTGGTTGCTAAAATACTCAAATGTATAATAGTCTCCAAACTTGACACATTTATTGTAAGTGATTCTTTATCATCCTTAATTGCTCTCAGCTCTTTAAGACAGCACTGTAGCATTCTCGTGTCTGAAGCAAGTCACAAATACAAAAAAATACAAATACAAATATTTATTCAGGCAAAGTACAAGGTGAGATACAAAAGTTCATGGATTTATAGATAGAGCTAGTACATACAATGCCTAAAGCCACTATTACGCAAAGCGTTTCGGGATACAACAGTTTAAGTAAGGATAATGTCTTCTCTCAGACATATAATGACCTGATAATACCGTTGAGATGCAAGACTCGTCCTGGCCACATACTCAGACCTTAATAGAACACTCAGGAGAGTGCTAAAGATTTGGTACAAATCTGGTCTGCCCGAAACGCTATGCGTGTTAGTTGTGGTTTTGCAAGAATGCACAAATACCAATCTTGTGTAATCTCACCAAGCTATTGTACCTTCTTGTGAATACATTATTATTATTGCATAAAATACACAAATACATGTGGAGTTTTATCTCACAATTTTTAATGATGGTAACATTCCATTTCATGTGGAGTCCATCTCAAATTGACCTCGAATGCATGATAGAGCTGAGGAGTTTGCTGAAGAATCTGCCTTCAAAGAAGTTTATTATAACTTTGGATTGCTTCTTGGATTTGTGAGGGGACGGGGGGACGGCATGGTGCCAAACCACTTGGGGGGGGGGGGGGTTGGGGATTGAACGCCGACCTGCATGAAGCCAGTCCATCGCTCTACCGTCCAACCCAAGAGGTCAGTCCAGTGTGAGAGGAATTGCCGTTAAACTAGCTGACCAAGCATGAGTTGGAGGAGATGTACGGGTACTTGGACCCGGCTCTGCCCTTCACACCACCTTTCCCCACACAAGTCTGCTGCAGATAGAGATAATCTAACCTTACAGGTCAGCTAATATATGTCGCTAATATATGTTAAATACATCCGTTTATATCACCCTTAAACTCAGCTACTGGTATCTGTTCACACACCATTAGTTCATGGGGCAGTATAGCAATAATTAACAGTCTGCATTGACTGGATTTTGGCGTCTTGCCATCACTCCTAATCGTTCTGTTAAACACTACACAATGACACAGTTAAGTGGGCCAAAATAAATCTCCCTACTTAGCTTGATATTTTGGAAGAGTGGAACGGAACGGAAGTCTTCTTTGGCTCTTGATTTTACCTTTGGGTACATTACCTTTTCTCACTGCCCCAGTGAAGCGGTCTGGGGTGTGAAGGGGGACCACTGTCTGGGGTGTCTAACTCAAGCTTGGACAGTTAGTTTACAGGCAATTCCCCAGAGTATACCTTACCCTCTTACCTAAATGTATACTCTAATATAGTCGTTGCAATGTAAACTCAGTGTGACCCCAGGGTGTGACCCCTGACACGGATGGATGGCAGTAACCAAGTTAGCGGCGACCGGGAGGGAAGGAGACCGCCTGGACCCTCGCGACACTGACAAAGAAGGTTGCTGATGCTGGGTGACATCCACCCAGGCCCCCCACCTCTGCTTCCCCGCACACCTATGCTTCCCCTCGTCTCCCCACACCTCTGCTTTCCCTCGTCTCTCCCTCACACCTGTTTCCCCTCGTCTCCCCCCCACACCTCTGCTTCCCCTCGCCCCCTCCAAACCTCTGCTTCCCCTCGTCTCCCCCACCTCTACAGGACACAATTAGGTACTCTACTGAACACTACAGAGTCACCGAAGAGGACCGCGCTAAAACTTTCTACAGGACCAAACTGAAACACTTCAAGACGTAATTCAGATTACACAAATGGCGCTCGTCAAACGGCTTTCTTTTGAACATATCAGAACTGTTCTACTGGACCGAAATCTCAGGAGACTGTGATGACCAATCAAGAGTGTTGATTTATTGTGCTTTCTTAATCACCCGGCAGTAGATATGGGGAGGCTTGTATAGTGTCATTTACAAGCTGACCAACGTCTCCTCTCAATCCCAACATGGCCGCCGACCCCCCTAAAGCAAAAGAATCAAGCATTTACGCAACCACTTACGAAAGCTGTACATCTTTCGACAATCATGGCGGCTTTGTTTACATTTGTAGAACTGAGCTAATCATACATAGTATTTTACCGTCAAAATCCCCAACGGACAAAATATAATGTGCTATAAATCATAGAGGCTCACAAACATTGGTATGTGTGGATCGCTGTGTCAGGGTCGGGTACGTGTTTTAGTACACCATTTTCTGTTCGTTGTGGAGACTCAAGAGGACGAGTTGGGATGAGGCAACAGGGCACCGATCCTTAGCTGTTCGTTTCTATTCACCCAGCGGTAACTGGGGACCTGGTTGTAAAGCGATTGCCAAATAATGTTCCAGGGGAAACTAAAAACAAAAGATGAGCCGTTTGTGCTACAAATAAGAGTTAAAAATCGTCTTCTGTAACCCCGCTTCGTAAAAAAAATCCTGCTTCCCGTTCCGTTCCCTCCCGTCTGGGACAGAAGAAACAAAAGAAACAGGACACTGTAGAGGAAGGGAAAACAGGAGCACAAGACAGCGGTTACAATAACAGGTGATCAGGGAGGCCCCAAACACACTAACTGCTCCCAGAGAGGGACAGGAGGTGACCCAACAAGACCTGACGGGGAGAATGGAGGAGAGCAGGGGGGGAGGGGGAAGACGTGAGAGGAGGGGGAGGAAGGCGACGTAAGTGTGTTCTGTGGAACCGTAAATGCAATTACAGGCGAAAGGCAATAGGAGATAATTACATTACATTGACGTCAGGAGCTGCTATGCATAAATACCCCCCCCCCTTGACCACCTCACCTCACCCCCCCCCCCATCCCTAGCACACCCCACATCAATTCCTGGTGGGTTCACTCCCCCCTCGCTTCCTGCACCGTCAACCTTCACCATTTAGCTTCATCAATGGCCAACCTTCCCCCTGGATGGCCCACGTCGCCCTCAAGTCGGCTGGCCCACCCCCCAGTATGGACGTTTGGACTGGACTGGCAACCTCTCCCCCACCACCTACTTCCTTGGATAGTTCACCGCACCTGAGCAGCCCATCTCTTTCGCCTCTTCGTTTCAATGGCCCTGCTCACCTCCCTGAGGACCCACGTCCCCCTATTTCGCCTAATGAACACTTGCTTCTCCACCAACCCACTGCTTGTCTTCGACGGCCCACCAGCCTCTCTCTCTCTGATGATGCCACCTCCCTTCATAACGCCCCACCTTTCCTGTTTTGCCTCCAGCCTTTCCCCTTAAAAATCCCACCATCTTCACATCTTTCCCGATGGGCGACCCACCTTCCCTCATGGCCAGGCCACTATGAGCAGTCTGGCCACCAACACGCCTCCACCCACCTCATGGCCTGCCCACCAAGCCACCCACCACACAGTCTGGCCACCAAGCCCCCACCTCCACCCCCGGACACCACCTCGCTCACCAGTAAGCGGCGTAAATCGGAAGTCGGAAAAATGTTTGGACCTCAGTGTGGTTTATGCGGGGGCCGCTTTTACAGCGCTCACCCGGGCAGATTTATCCTGTTTCACGCCGACGTTCACACCAAACGCAAAAATATTCCCGTCCTTATCAGGTTTTTCTCCCTCTTTGGTCACTCTTTTTCGATATACTGCCTCTCTCCTCGCTCTCGTGCCCGGGTACACCATTTTCCCTCCATGCTTTATGTTGGCCAAACACCTAAATGCTGATCGCTGCTTTTTTGCCCTGCATTTTTCCTGGATTTTTTTGTTTATATACATATAAACATCACGTTAATTTATATACATCACGTTAATTCTTTTAAGATTTGTACTGGTATATATACATGCGTTTTAGGTTGTATTTTCCTTTAGTTTATGGAACCCGAGTATTTCGGTCTTTCTCGTGTTAGATCTTACTCTCTCTCTCTCTCTCGATCATCAATTGGTATTTGTTATTATATTTTAATAGTTTGTTTGTAGTCTTTTTTTCGGTTCTCTGCTTCCGGTGCCCTGAACAGACTGCCCTCTCGAGCGTTCCCAACGTCCCTAAACTGGTGTACTAAATTGCCTGAACCTAACCTAACCAAAGATCCACGAAGAGTGACGTGTCAAGTTTGCGAGCCTCTATGATTGTTAATGCATAAGTTTTTGACATTAGTGGATTTATACGTCAAAATACGATGAAATCCATTCAAGAGAATGGATTAGCCTTGCCCAGCCAACGTCCCCTCAACCTAACCAGGTCGATTAAAGCGCGTCTGAAATCCTCTCGGACGTAGGTTCGAACCCTCGTCACGACCCTTTTGGATTTGTCCCCTCAACCTGTTTACCTTCTCTCAGGTCTCCCACTCACTGACTACCTCTTCCCCTCTCATTGATGCTTATTGGATAGAAGCGTCACCCTGACAATTGTGTTTAACTGTAATTAGGTACATCACCATTCATGCTGTTAACCTAATTTTTATGACGGGTTTCAGAAGTTATGTTAAAGAGATGCTTATGTACTAGGCTACTAAGGCATTCACAAGGCGTAGCCTGTGATCTCTCGCAATGACACGCATGATATCAGTTAGCCAGTACTAACAAACGTTTGATGAATTTTGAGAATATTCTTATAAACACGATTCAAAGTTATTGCAAAGCCTCAGGCACTCAATACCAGCCGGTCTAAAGGGGTGTGATGACTAGACATTCAATAATGTAATGTTGGAGAGTATGACCCAGTTACTGGTGGCAGAGTTTACACATGAAGTGCTCAGGATTGAGAGATTCGTTATTCGAAGCCACCTGCCACAGGTACCAGTAGCCTAGCCTGATCCTGGCCATTACTGCGCCACACTGCCTGCTGGACGTGTTGTGCTGGCCGGATATATATAGATGTCACATGTAATGACTGTATAATATTTTGTTATATTGGTACTTTCCGGCCTTTGAACCTGTGATTTCTGGTCTACCGAACTTGAATGTTTGGAGCAAAAACGTTCTGGAAAGAGTAGGCGGTACAAAAGTTAAAAAGTCATTTTTCTTTGTTGCATTAATTTAGTTCCGATGGTTGAGTTGTGATGCGATGATTGACATTGATGACCAGACCACACACTAGAAGGTGAAGGGACGACGACGTTTCGGTCCGTCCTGGACCTTGAGAATGGTCCAGGACGGACCGAAACGTCGTCGTCCTTTCACCTTCTAGTGTGGTCATCATACTTTAGCCACGTCATTGTGACTCATCGCCTGCACATGATTGACATTATTGTGTATTAATTTTATTTCCTCCATATTTTTGTGTAATCTTTTGAGCTGTAAATACACAATCATTTATGAAAGTTTTTGAATAATAGATTAAAAAAATCAACTTATTGTTGATCTTGACAAGTTATAATACTGTAGATGATAATAATGATTAAAGACAATGCCAAAACGAAGAGATTATCTATACACGAATACCGTCCATACAACGGTAATTGTTACAAATATATAGACATACATTACAAAGACCATTAGACATAAATACAGTACCTTAAAATCTTCATTTATATAGCGAGATAAATCTACCGAGACTAAAGGTTTAAGGCATAACTTTACAAACAAAAGTTGACAATTAGAGGTGACGCGAACATCGACAAAAAATCAAATCAGTTTAATTCAGACGTTTTGATTTGATTTGATTGTTGCCGCCGAAGGCGGCTAGTTTATTGTGCACCCCATACTCATCCTGTGAGCGGTAGCGCAAAAGCATTACAGAGGGCACAAAAGGTCTTTATCAGACCTCATCTTAGATTATTACATAAACAATTTCTTCAGTCCTTCACACCTTATAGATACAATGTCAGCTAGTTACAGAGAAAGTGCTATTACAAGAGCTACATCTTTACAGTAAGTATTCAGACGTTGTACACAACTTTCCTATTGGTCCCTACGTCAACTACTGACCTTTCTCGCGATGCAACCCACGACAACTGGCTAACTCCCGGCTACCTATTTCACTGTTGGGTGAACAGATACATCAGGTGAAAGGAAACGTACCCAACCTTTTCTAACCTGCCCGGGTATTGACCCAAGCTCCCATTTATAAGTCGAGACGTAGACTACTCTGCTACAGGACACATATGAGGAAGTTTTAATTTCCAGTGTGATCAACAGAGATGTTTTTAACAAATACAGTGCAGTTTAAAAATATGTTCAGTTTGTTGAGGTTGAAAACGCGTTTTACTTAACCAACTTGTATAGAGTTTGTTGGTGTATTAGTAACGATCGCCAGGCTATACCCCAAAATGATCCGTCTCCGAGCAGTGATAGATATGTTAAGTTCCTCATGACTGTAATACAAAATGAAAACGCAGCAGCACGGGAACTTTATTTCTTCCCGGTAAAATATTCAGCAAAGGTGTGTGACCGCTTCAAGACTCGTACTCAAAAACTTTATTCATAAAAGGATATATATTTATAATCGCCTTTAATTTTGTAAATTAAAAGAACATTATTCATTTATACAAAAAACAAATATATAATAACTAAAGCCTATTCTAAACTTTATAATTCAATCTGATAAACAATAATTTAGTTTTCCAAATTATAAGATTAATTTACACAAATATATATATATATATATATATATATATATATATATATATATATATATATATATATATATATATATAATATCCTAATACTAATGATAATATTTATGAATTATATACTGTGTAATAAAAGCGATATAAGGCCTCCTTTGTAATTATATTGAATAAATAAAAGCGGAGAAACCTAATGCTTATAACCGTAATAGATACATTATAAACGACAGAAGACAGCAGATAAGATAATTTAAATAATTCATTGTATCGGGGGACAGGCAGCATTGTTTATATATACAAGTTGAGCTTGTATAGTGGTTCACCCCCCCCCCCCCAGGGTCTTTCAACTTGTCGATAAGATATATGTAAGTTATTGGCTAAATATGTATATATCAGTCGTGCTAAAACTTAAAATAGCAATGTATACACACGAAATTTTGTTAATAATGTAATTCATTAAACTTCACGAAACTGAAACATTTAATATGAAACATGAGGCTTCAGTTGACACTGGTAAATTGACACACGCAGCTACGCACATCCAGGACAGCAAATGAAGCAGCAACATTTGGTCAGCACAGGTCTAGCGTTACTAGCAGGGAGCAGCAGCCTGGGTCAAGGTGGGAAAGGGAGGAGGAAGAGGGCGGGTTTACCTGAGGTTTAAAAATCAAGGTATTGACGTGTGGCGCCGGGCTGCTTCTGCTCCTGCTGGCCTGCCCACCGCCACCCCGCCCACCCATGGGCTCCCAAGACGCCTCGGGTAATTCAACTGTTGGATCTCCATTACTGTCGTGTACAGACGCTCTTCCCGCCTGGTAATTGTTTGTCTGGATGCTTAATAGCGGCTATATAACAGCTTCCCCTCCTTTCCTCAGGCGCCGGCTGACGCTACCAGGCGGCCGAATTCGCCACTTTGGCGGGTTTGAGCGACACTTTCCCGCCACACGCGCCCGCTGGGAACTCCTCCCGTTCCTGGCCTGACCCCGCCTGGCTCCCCTTGGTAAATATCAAATGAACTTATCTACTATCACACGGGCGAAAAAGTGATTTCAAGAACAATGTAGACAATGGAATAAGCAAGGAATGGCTTGAAGCTTATTGCTACGGTGTTCATTTGCCAGTTATTAATGAATGTTTTGTTCCGAGATTCGAATTTGATTGCTACATTTTGTTGTGAATAATGTTCCAATAAGAGGAATTAATACACTCCCTGTTCGAACATCCACAAAGGGCACAAAATCATTGATAATTAAGTTATAGATCCCTGTGGTTTGGTGCAGAAATCCGTGTGCATGGTGGGGATGAGGGTCGAGGTCGAGGCCAAGTGCGAGGGTCCGGACGAAGGGAGCAGCTGGTTTACGCGGGTGTGCGGCTCTGTTAATGCCATTATTGACAGTTTATAAGGATAGATGGCGCCACACACTCAACACACACCTACCACATTTTTCCACTGACTTTCATTCCTTGTTTTTATCGGACTGATCCAACAGATGAAGCACAGAGACTTATTCCCGAGCATTATCCGGATGACACATCGACGACCCCTTGAACGTAATCCACACACAAGGCAATAGACACAAATCAGTGTCAATAAAGCGGTCAGGCCAGGGATTTAGGCGGAGAGTGTCGGCCGGGGAGTGCCGGCGGCCGAGCCCTCTACCTGCACCACGGCCGCAATCGTCAACACAATTCACATCTTCACGGCAGGCCCCAGGCATTAACCTCCCCCGGATGGGACTCACAGTCTCGCAAAATCTTCTGATTAGGTGAACTTCTCGCACCTGAGCTCCGGGGCTGATAGTGGGAGGGCGGAGACTAGAGGGGCGGGGGGATAGGAATGGGGAAATGGAGAGAGAGAGGAGAGGAGAAAAGGTAGGAGAGAGAGAATAGAGCGAGAGAAAAAAAAGAATGAATTAGACAAAAGAAGTAGAACAAGAATTATGGAAATTGATAATTAGAACATAGCATAAGAAAAGGCCAAATGATTAAATATGATGTTTATGATTCGCTACTTGGAACAAAAAGTTTTAAGTAGCACGGGCTATGGTGAGCCCGTTGTGAACTTTCCTGGGACAGGAGCGGGGCTGTAACTTGACTGGGGTGATTAAATAAATAGATACAGAGAAACATACAGCGAATGGAGGAAATGATTGATGCCGACTTTCTCGTACTCAATAAACTCCTTGTCTCACCTCGTGCTCAGTAAGCTGTCATTGTCTTCCCTTGTACTCACGACGAGATTATTTCTGTCCTGAGTTTTACTACATCTTTAGCAACCATGGTTTAATTTTTCTTCTGACAGGAGGTGATCCCTCAGCCTCTTATATGTATCGCTTGTCGACCATTTGCTGTCATTCCATCTCTTCATGAAGGATGATCATTATATGGACATACTTAAAGATTGAAGGAGAGGTGAGAGAGAGAGAGCGGGGGAAAAAGTTATTGAGGGAGAGGTGAAAGTGACTGGGGGAGAGAGAGAGAGAAATATTCTTATTCCTATTGATGCATATAATAGGCTCATGAAATAAATGAGTCTCTAGAAGGCTTCAGATGAGCTGAGGTAGGATAACAGCTCCTGCGTGCAGTTGCAGTAGGTACGTCAATTGACAGCCTTTATAAATCCTAGTCTTAGTTAAAAAGAAGAGAGAAGAAAAGACAATGAATGATGAAAACAATAATCAGACGAGAAATGAGAACACATTTCAAAAGAGCTAAACAACGTGAACGAAGGGGGGGGGAGTTGGGGGGGGGGAATAAGTGGGGTGGAGGTGAAGGGGGGAGGAGGAGGGAAGGGAGAGGACAAATAATCAGGGGAATGGCACAAACCAGATTAGGGTTAAAACAATCAGTTACACGGTGCAGTAGGTCCTCCCTCCCTCCGCCCTCACACCATCAATCACCGCCCGTCTCGCGATCAAAAGACAATCGCATCTAATCAGCCAATCAGCGCTCGGCAGAGGGGAAAAGGGCTAAATCTGGTCATTTGAGTGGCTAGTATCGAGGATTAACGTAGGTATATCCATTAACCACCACTTAGGTAGAACGAGACCCTTCTTATAAGATTCTTAAATATTACTGCGCTTGTTTTGTGTTTATCATATTTGTTCTTTCCTGTTTGTGCCTGTGATGAATGGGCGCCAGCTCTTGGGCCCCACCTCTTAGCAATGAGTATCTGATGAAGTGACGCGCGAATCTTATGCACTTTGTAATGTCAGCCCTTGAAGGTCGGGGATGTCAGCCCTTGAAGGTCGGGGATGTCAGCCCTTGAAGGACGTGGATGTCTGGCCTTGAAGGTCGTGGATGTCAGCCTTTGAAGGTCGTGGATGTCAGCCTTTGAAGGTCGGGGATGTCTGCCCTTGAAGGTCGTGGATGTCAGCCCTTGAAGGCCGTGGATGTCTGCCCTTGAAGGTCGTGGATGTCAGCCCTTGAAGGTCGGGGATGTCAGCCCTTGAAGGTCGTGGATGTCAGCCCTTGAAGGTTGTGGATGTCAGCCCTTGAAGGTCGGGGATGTCAGCCCTTGAAGGTCGGGGATGTCAGCCCTTGAAGGACGTGGATGTCTGGCCTTGAAGGTCGTGGATGTCAGCCTTTGAAGGTCGTGGATGTCAGCCTTTGAAGGTCGGGGATGTCTGCCCTTGAAGGTCGTGGATGTCAGCCCTTGAAGGCCGTGGATGTCTGCCCTTGAAGGTCGTGGATGTCTGCCCTTGAAGGCCGTGGATGTCTGCCCTTGAAGGCCGTGGATGTCTGCCCTTGAAGGCCGTGGATGTCTGCCCATGAAGGCCGTGGATGTCTGCCCTTGAAGGTCGTGGATGTCTGCCCTTGAAGGTCGTGGATGTCTGCCCTTGAAGGCCGTGGATGTCTGCCCTTGAAGGCCGTGGATGTCAGCCCTTGAAGGTCGTGGATGTCTGTCCTTGAAGGTCGTGGATGTCTGCCCTTGAAGGCCGTAGATGTCTGCCCTTGAAGGCCGTGGATGTCTGCCCTTGAAGGTCGTGGATGTCTGCCCTTGAAGGTCGTGGATGTCTGCCCTTGAAGGTCGTGGATGTCTGCCCTTGAAGGTCGTGGATGTCTGCCCTTGAAGGTCGTGGATGTCTGTCCTTGAAGGTCGTGGATGTCTGTCCTTGAAGGCTGTGGATGTCTGCCCTTGAAGGTCGTGGATGTCTGTCCTTGAAGGCTGTGGATGTCTGTCCTTGAAGGCTGTGGATGTCTGTCCTTGAAGGCTGTGGATGTCTGCCCTTGGAGGTCGTGAATGTCTGCCCTTGAAGGCTGTGGATATCTGCCCTTGGAGGTCGTGGATGTCTGCCCTTGAAGGTCGTGGATGTCTGTCCTTGAAGGTCGTGGATGTCTGTCCTTGAAGGCTGTGGATGTCTGTCCTTGAAGGTCGTGGATGTCTGTCCTTGAAGGCTGTGGATGTCTGTCCTTGAAGGCTGTGGATGTCTGTCCTTGAAGGCTGTGGATGTCTGTCCTTGAAGGCTGTGGATGTCTGTCCTTGAAGGCTGTGGATGTCTGTCCTTGAAGGTCGTGGATGTCTGTCCTTGAAGGCTGTGGATGTCTGTCCTTGAAGGCTGTGGATGTCTGTCCTTGAAGGCTGTGGATGTCTGCCCTTGGAGGTCGTGAATGTCTGCCCTTGAATGCTGTGGATGTCTGCCCTTGAAGATCGTGGATGTCTACTTTTCAAGCTGCCGATATTAGTTCTCAGAACTCAAGGTATAAATGTATTTGCTTACTTCAGTATTCCTAAATCTGCATGGTGTCTATCTATAGTTAAGCTGCAAATATATTATATATATTATATATGTTATATCTTGAGGTTATCTTGAGATGATTTCGGGGCTTTAGTGTCCCCGCGGCCTGGTCCTCCACCAGGAAGCAGCCCGTGACAGCTGACTAACATCCAGGTACCTATTTTACTGCTAGGTAACAGGAGCAGAGGGTGAAAGAAACTCTGCCCATTGTTTCTCGCCGGCGCCTGGGATCGAACCCAGGACCACAGGCTCACAAGTCCAGCGTGCTGTCCGCTCGGCCGACCGGCTCCCCAGAGAGCCAGATGTTGGAGAGAGACTATGTGTATGCTTTCCTAGTATTACTCATTGCTGCTGTCGGCCGTATGTTGCAATGACATTCATTCCTCTCGTGTCTTAGAGCATCTTGTGGCGTAGAGGGTAAGACACTGGTGACGCAAGCGAGAGGCCTTCGGCATGAACCCTGTGCAGGCCCAAGTGTAATTGTTAACCAAGGTGTTCTGGCCGGAATAATCTACCGGGATCTGGTAACTGGTTCGAGCCCTCAGTAGCACGCAGGATTGAGGGTCGTATCTCAAAACCATGAATGGGATGTTAGTAAAATTCTCTTTTTCCCATTAATCCAGTTACTCACGCCAGTCCTCGGCTCCGTCCATATGCGTCGTTCTGCTGTTTCTAATTTCATGGGATTATCCTTAGAGCTAATTCCTGTACCTACTTGAGTTTTGTGGTGTGTCTTGTGAAGTGAGGACTGAATGCTGTTTGATACACTAATGCTCTATATAGATTTTTTCTGCCACTTCATAAGCACCGCCAGACAACTCCCACACCAGACGGCACCGCTCCTGTGCCAGGTAAGTCCACTACGGGCTCACCATAGCCTGTGCTATTTGCCCCGCTCCTGTGCCAGGTTAGTTACAGGCTCACCATAGCCCATGCTACTTGGAACTTGTTCCGAGTAGCTGAATCTATAACAACTACTCCCACACATTTCAAAGACTGCCAGAGAGCTTCTCCTACATCACCACCGGACGACTGCTCACACCCATCAAAAGCATCGAAAAAACTTTTTGCCTTTAGTATCGCCAGACACGCCCCCTTCTTCACTGTTGAACAGTGTCTGTTCTGTTCTCTTCACTGTTGAACAGTGCCAGGTGGGTCTGTTCTTCCAGCCCGTCCTCCTACGCTTTCTCAACGTCAAGAAACTGTCGCATTAAGGTCCCCTTATTCTAACCTACCAGAGGACCCAAAACAGAAAACGGTACACTGTCAATTTCACGAGCCGTTACCATTTGTCGGAAAATCCGACACCATTTAATAATATCATACAGGCAGATAATATTGCTGCATTGTATAAACAAGTTAACCCATAGAAAATGTAACTTGTAGTGGAATTTCAGTCTATAGAAAACGGGATATCATTACCACATACTATTATAAATTCACCACCTATTATGGTGGGAATTATTCTTAAATACATTAGTCTTTGGACTTTACCATCATAAAAACATCTCATATAAATTAACTTAATTATCAGAATTAAAATAGAGTAAATGTGACCCTTCTATCACTTACTGTCATCTGGACAATGTAGACCAGTGGCGTCAGTGAGGAGGGAGTGGTCAGCCATTGTTATTGTACTTAGACCACAGAGGCTCACGGGAGCAAATACGGCTCCTGTTAATTTTACTTGGACGAAGTGTTATGGAAACCAAAGGTGTACCATCATTAACACGCTGTCAACAAATACAAGTTAAGTGTTCTGCCGAAACCCATTTATCTATCATTTATGGCCATTAATGTCATTAGATAGGGGCGACCCGGTTAGAATATGAACTGCCTCTTAATAAAAGGTAATTAAGCCTAGGTCTTTACGGTTCAATGTACAGTGTTTTCTCTGATATAGCTGTCATATATTAGGATTCTGGCTTTATAGCTAGCGCCCTTTTGACAGGTCAAGACGAGGAAGCATGCTTTGTGTACCAGTTACTGGGTGATGGAAGCTAGCTCAAAGAGGATAATTCGGTGTCTACATCCTAGTTATATCTGGTGGACTAAGGCCTGCTGTACAATAAGATAAGGAACCTCTTCAATGTTTAACAATATATGTAGTTTAATACTGTAGTTTGATTGGCTGCATATATATAAATTCAATATAAACCCCTCTAATGTGTAGAGGATCGATTTGTGAGATTATTGCAGAAATACAGTCCACTTAACATCATACAAATTGCTATCGAAGTATACAAATTAATAAATATAAATCTCACAGGTCGGTTCCCACACCATTTTCTAATACGACAATTTTTGGAATTAGGTAGAGCATACGTCAAAATGCGACGTTCTATTAGGATGACGGGTGTGGTGTGTGTTTTCTCTAAACAATAATGGGTGTGCACTTTATAGTATAAAACTTTTATTTCATTATACCATCATATACATTCTAAATTCATGGTTAGAATTGTTCCATTTGGCGCGCACAGTTATCGGGTGGGAGCCCGGAGCAGCAGCCCCGTGAACCATGAAAAATCTATACTGAAAACATCTAGTGAGTTTGGCAGCAGGTGTTCTGGTCTACCTGACGGAGGTAGTAATCTGTGGGTAAGTACGCCATGCCGCCCGTGTGTGTGTGTGTGTGTGTGTGTGTGTGTGTGTGTGTGTGTGTGTGTGTGTGTGTGTGTGTGTGTGTGTGTGTGTGTGTGTGTGTGTGTGTGTGTGTGTCTCACCACTGCCCAGTTAGCCCGCTCTCTCTCTCTCTCTCTCTCTCTACTCACAAACACAAGATTATCTTCCCAACTTTGCAGCCTCGCCGACACCTGGGATAAATACCAGCAAAATGGCCGATGTTTAAGCGATGTTTCATATTTGGTGTTTACGAGAGAGTGCGGTAATGTCTGGGACCATTGCAAAAATGTGGTGGTGGCTGCCTAGGTGATGGCTGCCTCAGACAAGCCGAGGTGTCGAATAAAGAGCGTAGTGTGCAATTATGGTGTCTTCCTTTCTCGTCCCGAACCCCGAGCACTGGCAACGGCTTCCGGTCCAGGTTTCACGTTTATCGCGCGCGTATTTATAGACTAGGAGTGTTAATGTTCGAGAACTCTTGTATAGGTGATAGTGGTTTCTGTACGAATTGGTAATACGTGGTATTGTTTGTTTGTCGACGCTGGGGGGGGTTGTATACACGGAGATATCCGATGGATCCGAACAATAACTGCGACTTGAGCTACGGGTAATGGCAGCACTGACAAGCAACAAACTCCTGGCTTGTTCGACCCTTGCCTGTGAGGCAATTTTTCCATCCGAGGCGAGCGGCTTCACCCTCATCTTCCAGTCGCCCTCACCCTGCAGGTCCTCCGTCCCACCCACACCCTCCCGCCGCCTCCTTAACTCCTACATGATACCTCACCATGACCCCGCACTCTAATTATTATTTTTTTGAGGGGGTCCAGGATGTACTTTTTCCATAAATCAACTCCGCAAAAGTATCCGAATATCAAAGAAACGCACCGAAACTGGATGAAGAGAAAGGAGGACTTGGCCGCCGCCGCCTCCTCGTAGCCTAGCCACCATACCCGCACATTAGCCATTAGTTACGCCCTTTGCTAAACTCGCTTTATTAATTTCAATGGCTTTGTAATTGATTTCTAATACTACAGGCGGCGAAGGTAATAACAGGTGGCGGGATATGTGACAAATTTCACACAACAATTCTCATGTACATATGCAGATGAGGCTCTCAAATCGTTTATAATGACGTTCTAATTTTTGGGGGTTACTTTTTTTTTGGGGGGGGGATTGGTTCTCCCGATCTCTGATGTAATTAACGAAAGGTTCTCAAACATGTGATTCAAGAGGTATAAAGCGTGCTTCCTAATGTGTCTAAATGACTGTGGTGCCGTGCCTCGCTTGTTAGGCCGACCTAACTACGGTGTTTTGGGATCATTCTTGTACCAGCCACTATGCCCGCATCTTTATCTATTCATAATGCTTGAATTTTGTTCTGATATACCCGGATATTTATTGCATGTGTATCTATCCAGTTTTATCTATTATTCCGAAAAAGATGGAAAAGAGTATTCATCTCAGTTTATGCATCAGCACCAATCTATGTACACAGCTATCAATTTATTCATGTCTAAGTATTTATTTCAATCCATGAATTCAGCTGCTTCCATATACTTGTAAGTCGAAGTATCCGTCTTGACTTATTAATTATTTCTCGATGTATTCAATCATCTATTTAAATTTATCCATTAAAGCATCCATCTCATTCCATGCATTTAATATTGTCTTTGTATCCAATTATCCACTCAATCTATTTACACCATTTCAATCCACGTACTGACTTATCCATCCTAATATGTGGATTCACTATTCATTTTAGCCATTATATTCAATTATCCATATCAATCATCCACGTCAAACTATTTCCCGTAACCTGTGGCCAATAGATTCATCAATATATCCATTTATTATTTGGATGCATAAATGTGCAGGTTTGACGTTGGACTTAATAACCTTCCAGAGGTTGACAGGCCTTAAGACCGCTACAAGGTACTTACAGTGTGTGTACTCACCTAGTTGTGCTTGCGGGGGTTGAGCTCTGGCTCTTTGGTCCCGCCTCTCAACTGTCAATCAACTGGTGTACAGATTTCTGACCCTACTGGGCTCTATCATATCAACACTTGAAGCTGTGTATGGAGTCAGCCTCCACCATATCACTGTCTAATGCACTCCATTTGTCTACTACTCTGACACTGAAAATATTCTTTCTAACATCTCTATGGCTCATTTGGGCACTCAATTTCCTATGTCCCCTAGAACTTGTGTGTGTGTGTGTGTGTGTGTGTGTGTGTGTGTGTGTGTGTGTGTGTGTGTGTGTGTGTGTATATATATGTATATATATATATATATATGTATATATATATATATATATATATATATATATATATATATATATATATATATATATATATATATATATATATAATTGAGAGTAGAAGCTAATATGTATGCGTACATGCCTGGGCGAATTGTATATGAATTTATATGATTTGTGCACATTTGCGTTATTCAGTAACGCATAACAATTACTAAAGTCACATTTCAATTGTGACAAACATCAGACAAGAAAGAAACCGCATTCAAATTAACTGACCAAAGAAAATGGGCAGCTGCATCTTTCTTTAATATGACAATAATTGTATAGAAAACGGTAATATATTAAGTTAATAAAAAGCCCAACTTAGGGTCCGGAGTTCGTCCCGTCACTTGAACATCTGTTCATGTGATTATGGGCGAAAATATAGTAAAAAGCAAGGCATCACATTGTTATAAAAGTTGAATGAAATATATTTGTTTTTTAAACACGAAAGGAAAGAAATTCTCCATTTAGAACCACATGCCGAAAATAAACAGTTCAATAACCTCAGAAAATTTTGAATTTATACATTTACGAACAACAAAACGCATACTTTTCGCTGAGAATAACTACGTGATAACGAGTTTGAAAATGGATTTGAAAAAAGGGACTCAGTTGAACCAAGTAAACACAAACAGTTACAGAATATAGCTGGATGACCCAAGGGCGAATGAGAGTTAAGAATAAGGAGGGAAAGAATACTGAGAAAGAAAATGCGAGATAGTAGAGAGGGGGAACAAGACCACCCAGGGGGTGGGGGAGGGAAGGGGGGGGAGAGAGAGAGAGAGAGAGAGAGAGAGGGAGGGAGAGAGAGAGAGAGAGAGAGAGAGAGAGAGAGAGAGAGAGAGAGAGAGAGAGAGAGAGAGAGAGAGAGAGAGAGGGAGAGAGAGAGAGAGAGAGAGAGAGAGAGAGAGAGAGAGAGAGAGAGAGAGAGAGAGAGAGAGAGAGAGAGAGAGAGAGAGAGAGAGAGAGAGAGAGAGGGAGAGAGAGAGGGAGAGAGAGAGGAGAGAGAGAGAGAGAGAGAGAGAGAGAGAGAGAGAGAGAGAGAGAGAGAGAGAGAGAGAGAGAGAGAGAGAGAGAGAGAGAGAGAGAGAGAGAGAGAGAGAGAGAGAGAGAGGAGAGAGAGGAGAGAGGAGAGAGAGAGAGAGAGAGAGAGAGGAGAGAGGAGAGAGAGGAGAGAGAGAGAGAGAGAGAGAGAGAGAGAGAGAGAGAGAGAGAGAGAGAGAGAGAGAGAGAGAGAAAGGCGAGGCTGTGGAAGTAATATCGAGGAACAAGGCGGAGGAGGAGAATGGTACACGGGAAAGACGACGACAGAATGCAAGGGAAAGGTGACTATAGTGCACAAAGGGGGGATGGGAAAGTGACTACAGAGCACAAAGGGGGATGGGAAAGTGACTACAGAGCACAAAGGGGGGGATGGGAAAGTGACTACAGAGCACAAAGGGGGGATGGGAAAGTGACTATAGTGCACAAAGGGGGGATGGAAAAGTGACTACAGAGCACAAAGGGGGGGATGGGAAAGTGACTACAGAGCACAAAGGGGGGATGGGAAAGGTGACTACAGAGCACAAAGGGGGATGGGAAAGGTGACTACAGAGCACAAAGGGGGATGGGAAAGTGACTATAGTGCACAAAGGGGGGGATGGGAAAGTGACTACAGAGCACAAAGGGGGGGATGGGAAAGTGACTACAGAGCACAAAGGGGGGATGGGAAAGGTGACTACAGAGCACAAAGGGGGATGGGAAAGGTGACTACAGAGCACAAAGGGGGATGGGAAAGGTGACTACAGAGCACAAAGGGGGGATGGGAAAGGTGACTACAGAGCACAAAGGGGGGATGGGATAGTGACTACAGAGCACAAAGGGGGGATGGGAAAGTGACTACAGAGCACAAAGGGGGGATGGGAAAGTGACTACAGAGCAAGGGGAAAAGTTGAGCAAAACTCTGAAGGCACTTCAAGAAGTTATACAAAAAAGGGAAGATAGTTCAAGAGGATGAGAAGAGGAGAAAAAGAGTATAACCAAAAGTGGAGTAAAAAAGGTAAAGAAGAAGATGATGAGAGAGAGAGAGAGATGAGTGGCGCCCCCTCCAACCCCAGGCCCCCCACGACAGACTGGAGGATCCAGCTAGCCAGCAGCATCACCGCTGGCGGACCACCACCGTCGCCGCCACCATCACCATCGCTCTGGTTATCGATGGCCCCGATCACAATCATCACCATTATCAACGTGGCGGGTAATGCCAATCATTACGGAGGCAATTACTCTCACTATCGTTCTTACTCATCATTACACCACTCCCTAAATGTGAATATCATTGGCGCTGTTACAATATTCCTACAGAGGGCGCGGCAGAGGTATTGCCCCAAGTCACGACATTAGAGGAATTCTCACACGAATGGTCGTGAAGGCATTTGTAATAGCCCAATGTGGACATTTTTTTATATTTCCTCTCGATGATTTCTTGTTTTTTTTCTGAACAAGACGAAGTTGTGTTTAATTCGGTACGTTTTATTGATTTAAGATGCGAGCAGCTCTTAGAGTCAATAATTTCTCGATGTTGCAGACGATGACGTGGCTGAAATATGTTGACCAAACCACACACTAGAAAGTGATGGGACGACGTTGTTTCGGTCCGTCCTGGACCATTCTCAAGTCGATTCTCACAATCGACTTTAGAATGGTCCAGGACGGACCGAAACGTCGTCGTCCCTTCACTTTCTAGTGTGGTTTGGTCAACAATTTCCCAATGTTATTTTCTGATCCTTTTTTAGCCTGAAAGGAATCAATACGATATGGATAATAGAAATATAAGCATTTCTTGACCAAAGGGCAGATTTATCTGTGTTAGAATAGGACATGTTAATTTTTCATAATGAAAAGATTTGTCGTCATATTCCTGTTACAAAAATACAATGAACCACCTTACAAGATGTATTATTTTCCATCATAAACACTAGTTAAATCAGTATTGCAATATTTATCTGAGGCGTCATCATCTCTTTAGTGGCCTCGACGGGGACAGGAAGTCGGTGACTTGTCTAAGAACCCCCCCCCCTCTAGTTTTTCCAGAGGATTTCTTTTAACTGGAATAATAACTTGGCATTTGTGGGTTGGTTGTGTACTGGGTTCATACCCATATGTGAGAAAAAGCATTTCCTGCTTTCTGTTTAACATTAAGTTTGAAGCTGGTGTCCCTTGTATGTGTGACATTTGACCTCAGCCCAAACCAGACTCAACATGAAACGCAATCCAGCTGGAACACCCAAGCGGTGGAAATAATAAATGATGCCATGCTCCATACTGTATCATCATGAAAGGAGAAGTGGTGGATGAAGTGCCTTAGAATAGTGGGCGTCACCCATGCAGGGCACTTTCTTTTGGTAGTTCCTATGTCTGCAAAAGGACGCGTCTAGACTCAGAGACCCTCCTTACTGCAGTGGCCCTTTGCCTTGGTGCCCCAATTTACACTGAATACAAATGTATTTGCAACATGGTTTTAGCCGACCAATACGGATTACATGTGCGGCACTACAGGAGGTTGAAGGGTTGACGTGCAAGACACAACGAAGTTAATGATAAGAGGATCCTTTCTTCAGCCCGGTGCCCTGTAGAGAGAACCTTGCATTATAATGGTCCAAAACCCCGGCCATCCCACACTTGGCCCTAATGGTATCACAATAAACCCATTCAAGGGTATATTAAGAGAGGGCAAGGAACTGGTGAGGGGCTACACTTATGTGTTCATCACCCTGGCTGAAATGTATATACGTTTCAGTGCTGAACCAGCCCGTCTTTCTAATTCCCCAACGTCATGAAACTGTCGTGCTAAAGACCCCTATCTTAACCTACCAGAAGACCAATAACAGAAAACGGGACATTATGCCATTTTCGCGAGCCGCTTCCATTTCCTAGTACGACGATTTTTGGCCTTAGGTAGAATATACGTCAAAATGCGACGCTCTATTTGAAGGACGGATTGCTGAACAGGCAGATGGTGTAGGAAGGAATTATGAGGGAAAGCGCCAAGTCATTATGACTATATAGCACTTGGAAGGGGTCAGGTTAAGGATTTGGGATGGGACGGGGGGGAAGGAATAGTGCTCAACCACTTAGACGGTCGGGGATTGAACACCGACCTGAATGAAGCGAGACCGTCGCTCTAAGGCAGGTGGTGTAACTAATCACAGGTAAGCAATAAAATCAAACAAATACAGGTAACTGAAAGGGCAGTACACTCTTGTTCAAATAGCAACTGAAACATTTGGGTCCTGGGGTAAGGGTGCTTTGAGCTTTTTCAAAGAATTGGGTTGTAGGCTCATTGACACTACCAGAGACTCAAGAGCTGCCGGTATCCTGTTTCAGTGCTTCAGTGTGGCGATACAGAGGGGAACTGCCTGCCGTGCCTTCGGTTTCTGTACGGAAGCTGACGAATTCCAAGAGATCCACAACCTCTAACTTTTCAGTGTATTCATATTATGTATGTATGTATGTATGTATGTATGTATGTATGTATGTATGTATGTATGTATGTATGTATGTATGTATGTATGTATGTGAGTGTATAGTACAGTTTAGGATATATATTCACATTCACCGAGGAGTGTATCCAACTCCACCTTGTATATACACAAAGTTTATTTAGTCCCAGATTACGGGGTTATTCATGCCCGTGCCACCTCTTGGGTGGATTAATCTTCATCAAATTTAGTCCTAACTGTGTTCAGGACTAAAATATACTTGCTGGTTGGTCAGTAAGTTGTAGTGGAGAGTCCTCCAGAGGCCGATAGGCGTCAAGCCAAACAGTTAAGACATAAGACAGTTCATGAAATGTGAAAACGAAGCATCTCTCTCGTTATTAACAGACAGAACCAAACAAAGCACTCGTTCCTTGCGTGTGAGGATAATGATTACTGCAAGTGGCAACATTATCTCCTCATACTCACGCAGTGGATGATCAAGTGAATCAATAACACAACGTACGTGTCACTGGATGATGACTGTCTATGGCAATAACACATACGCGTGCCGTGGGTGATTGCGGACGACGAACACATACGCGTGCCGTGGGTGATTGCGGACGACGAACACATACGCGTGCCGTGGGTGATTGCGGACGACGAACACATACGCGTGCCGTGGGTGATTGCGGACGACGAACACATACGCGTGCCGTGGGTGATTGCGGACGACGAACACATACATACAACATACGACTGCACTGTTAACTGACCCTCTGCAATACGGCATGAAGCTTCTCTCCAGCAGCTCGATAAACTCAATGATTCACGACACGGGCAACAATGAATACAATGTACAACCCAGGTTTCCAGTACAGTCCAGGTTTACAAAGTCTTCCCCGCTTTACTAAACTGGCTTTACCTTCTCTAAACATCGGTAAACTTGTAAGAATATATGAATAGAATTTTATATTGTATTTGGGACTAAATTTAACCTAAAAACGGAAACTGGAGACTTTACAGTGTTCCATGCACCAGTCGCTCACAGTCCTTGTTCCACGCACCAGTCGCTCACAGTCCTTGTTCCACGCACCAGTCGCTCACAGTCAGTGTTCCACGCACCAGACGCTGACAGTCAGTGTTCCACGCACCAGACGCTCATTGTTCCACGCACCAGTCGCTCACAGTCAGTGTTCCACGCACCAGACGCTCACAGTCAGTGTTCCACGCACCAGACGCTCATTGTTCCACGCACCAGTCGCTCACAGTCAGTGTTCCACGCACCAGACGCTCACAGTCAGTGTTCCACGCACCAGTCGCTCACAGTCAGTGTTCCACGCACCAGACGCTCACAGTCAGTGTTCCACGCACCAGACGCTCACAGTCAGTGTTCCACGCACCAGTCGCTCACAGTCAGTGTTCCACGCACCAGACGCTCACAGTCAGTGTTCCACGCACCAGACGCTCATTGTTCCACGCACCAGTCGCTCACAGTCAGTGTTCCACGCACCAGACGCTCACAGTCAGTGTTCCACGCACCAGACGCTCACAGTCAGTGTTCCACGCACCAGACGCTCATTGTTCCACGCACCAGTCGCTCACAGTCAGTGTTCCACGCACCAGACGCTCACAGTCAGTGTTCCACGCACCAGACGCTCATTGTTCCACGCACCAGTCGCTCACAGTCAGTGTTCCACGCACCAGACGCTCATTGTTCCACGCACCAGACGCTCACAGTCAGTGTTCCACGCACCAGACGCTCATTGTTCCACGCACCAGTCGCTCACAGTCAGTGTTCCACGCACCAGACGCTCACAGTCAGTGTTCCACGCACCAGACGCTCACAGTCAGTGTTCCACGCACCAGACGCTCACAGTCAGTGTTCCACGCACCAGTCGCTCACAGTCAGTATTCCACGCACCAGACGCTCACAGTCAGTGTTCCACGCACCAGACGCTCACAGTCAGTGTTCCACGCACCAGTCGCTCATTACCCGGAGGCCCACATCATTACTTCTGCTTCAAGTAATGAAGCTGGCTAATGAGGACGTGTAATTGGCGATAATTAGTGTAGCGGGCGCACCCTCGCGATACAGGGCCGCAAGAAAGCCTGGCGCCTCTGATCAACCTGCCTGTTGTCCCTGCACTCTTGGGCTTTATCTCGCTGCATTAGCCACGGTGGTGGAGCCTTGACCACCTGGATCCACTCTTTATCCCTTTGTCTATCGCGTCACTGTAGCTTTCTTTGTGTCTGTTGGATTAGCCTTGTTCTGGCTCTACTGTTTCTGCTTCACTCCAGGTCTGACTGAATGCCTTACTCCTTTACCTGCTGCTGTTAACGGATAAGCGAAACTAGATATATGGATTGCCAATTGCTTCTTACGAACAGGAGGAGCACGTGCGGATTGTCGGCTCATCCTTCTGGTACCTAACGTGCGTCACTTAATTCGCATTTTTCAGTTATTGGAATTTAGCTTTTTCTCTTCAGTGTTCTATAATTAGCAGTCTCACGTGGGCATATTTCGTCACCTCCAAAGGATACCTGATCAACCAGGATGTGATTTGTACGTCAGGCTGAGAGCAGCCGCGTCCAACAGCCTAGTTGACTAGTCCAGCAACGAGGAAGCCTGGTCGACGACCGGGCCGCAGGGACGCTAAGCCCAGGAAGCAGCTCACGGTAACGTAAGCAATACGTGTAAAGGAATATCTTTATATATGTGCCAGTGATGCTCTCTTGTTTTAACCCGTAATGGCAAGATGGCCTTATTCACTACGTTAATCATCAGTTGAGCAAACTGCACACTAGAAAGGGACGACGACGTTTCGGTCCGTCCTGGACCATTTTCAAGTCGATTGTGACAAGTTCTCAAGTTCTCACAATCGACTTGAGAATGGTCCAGGACGGCCCGAAACGTCGTCGTCCCTTCACTTTCTAGTCTGTGGTTTAGTCAACATATTTCAGCCACGTTATTGTGACTCCTCGTCTGCTTTATCATCAGTTTTCTCCCCGGCTCCTCCACGGACGTGGCCACAAATTAGCAGGAAAGCAGATCCAGTTACACACTCCTTATAGGTACAAATGGGAATTCAACTTTCGACAAACACATTTTCTTATCGTATTAAAGTTTTTGCGGTGTCATTTTGAAATAAAGAAGCTCGGGGTCAGCCTAATACATTAAGAAATATTAGCAGTTATAGAGACGATTTTATAACTGCTATAACTGAGGCGATTTTCATGGCAAGTGTGGAATATTTGGCGTTTCCTCAGTTTTCAGTGCTTCTTGATAATAAATTTTATGAGAAATGAGGAAGAGGGGGAAGCGGAGGAGGGGGAAGCGGAGGAGGGATAAAGATATGGGGGAGAAGATATGGGTGAGAAGATATGGGGGGGAAGATATATGGGGGGACTGGTATTTAATAGGGAGAAAGGAGGACAGAGGTTTGAGAGGAAGATATGAGAGGGGGGGGGGGGTCGAAAAAGGAGGGGTAAGGCGGAGGAAAAGGGGAAGACAGATAGGGAAGGAGAAACGGGATGGGGGATAGGGGATGGAATACGAGTTGGGTGGATGGCGACTGTCCCGAGCACCGCCGGGTCCCTCTTAAAGTACATTAAAAAGCAGTTTCGCCCGACATGTTCATGCGGTATAACCAACCTTCACCAGTTTCTCATTTTCTGTCGCGAACAGAAAACGAAAACATCCCGGTGGTTGTCCACACCTCCTTGGAGGAGATAATATGGAATTCGTGAGTTTATCGTGTTCTTCACCGCGTCATGTACGTTTGTCTAGAGGTCAAGTGCTCTCCGGAGCCTTAACCTGTGCTGATCTTACGATATCCGACCCACCAGTCTGGGGTCTTGAAGGACAAGCTCGCATTTCAAGGACGAGCCCGTATAGAATGTCCCATATTGTCTAACTTTCGCCCTCCTGGGCTGAGGTATGCTGAACTGTGTAATTACTATATGAGTACTGGAACACTTGATGATATATTGGACTTGTATCCAAGATTGACCATGTAATGTATCATTTATACAATGTATGTATGTGATGCACCTCAAGGTAGATGTAACTATATAATCTGAGCTTGTAAAAGCACCTTAATCACCTTCAGTGATTAAGTGCTTAATTGCACACTAGTTTCTCTGTCAGCTATCTCACCCTGTCAAAGTAAAAGAGACAAATGTATGTGAATGCATGTGTGTGTATATATGCATGTATATATGTATATGTACGTATATATATGTGTGTATCTATATGTGTGTATAAAGTACATATGGAAGCTGATCAGAATAGCATTTCACCTTTGTAAATGCACATTAATGACACTTCGAACACTTTATGTAGGGCATACGTAAATCTGTGTATCTATGTATTTACGTATGTAGGTTAGCTTAGCATTTTAAAAGCACCGAATCACCTTCTGTGGTTGATTGTTCAATAAATCCCTGAACTATATGTTTAACTGATCTCTAACCCTGTCTATGGAGGACAGAAGAAAATGTATATATGCTGGTTAGCATTGTAAATGTGTGGCCACGTTTGTGGTAGAAAATAATGAAAAGAAAATAAAAAATAAAGAAAAAAAAAATTCAAGGACGAGCCCGTGTGGCTCGCATTTCCACGAGCAACTTTCTCACTCGTGGTTTAGGCTACCACACATCTCTTATATATAAACACACTTGTCTTTCTAGTTCTTGTTGTTTAAGATTCGCTACTTGGAACAAAAAGTTCCAAGTAGCACGGGCTATGGTGAGCCCATTGTGGAACAGGAGCGGGGCTGTAACTTGATCTTTCTAGTCATTTTCCTGGATTTATAAAGGAACTTTCAACCGTATGATAGCGTTAGGACCGACCGAAGACCACCAGTGAGGTGCTGGAGATTCCCGTGAACTCTGGATCCTCTAGAGGAGTTTAAGGTAACACCAGTGCTCTATGCCAGACATCGACTCTTGACCAGACGGGAGATATCTCCCGTCACGCAGGGTGCAGTCGACCCTCCACAGATCTCCAGTATCAGCTCTTGATACTGGTAATGGCCCAAAAGGGCCACCACTTACGGGCTATTCATGCCCGTGCCACCTTTTGGGTGGCTTAATCTTCATCAATCAATCATCTCCACCAGGACCCAAGGTAATTAAACATACCTCTAACAGCCAATTAAGGCGTGTTCCATTATGCGGTCAACTGTAGTTGCAGATTTGATATGTTTATTATTTGTTTATAACTAGCCTGGCTATAACAGGGGCTATAATAGCCCCTATAACAGGGGGCCTGACAACTGAGTGGATAGCGCTCGGGATTCGTAGTCCTGAGGTTCCGGGTTCGATCCCCGGTGGAGGCGGAAACAAATGGGCAGAGTTTCCTTCACCCCGATGTACCTGTTCACCTAGGAATAAATAGGTACCTGGGGGTTAGACAGCTGCTACGGGCTGCTTCCTGGGGAGGGGGGTGTAACAAAAAGGAGGCCTGGTCGAGGACCGGGCCGCGGGGACGCTAAGCCCCGAAATCTCCAGATAACCTCTCCAGATAGCATAATTCAGTTACTGCCCGAAGAACACCAACATTACGAGGAAGTAAGGCAATAAATGCCTCTTGTTATCAAGATTTGTGTCGTAAAAATTAAAATTTCATAATTTGTTTCAACTTTAATGTCTTCAATAATTGTAAAATATTCCCTCTCAACAGAGAATCAACATTCCTTCTGTCCACGTAATTCATCCAACCGGTACAGTCATCCCTGGTGTCCCTAGCCTCGTCTGTTCCTACCGTCCCAGTGTCCCTAGCCTCGTCTGTTCCTACCGTCCCAGTGTCCCTAGCCCCGTCTGTCCCTACCGTCCCAGTGTCCCTAGTCCCGTCTGTCCCTACCGTCTCGGCGTCCCTAGCCTCGTCCGTTCCTACCGTCCCGGCGTCCCTAGCCTCGTCCGTTCCTACCGTCCCGGCGTCCCTAGCCTCGTCTGTTCCTACCGTCTCGGCGTCCCTAGCCTCGTCTGTTCCTACCGTCTCGGCGTCCCTAGCCTCGTCTGTTCCTACCGTCTCGGCGTCCCTAGCCTCGTCTGTTCCTACCGTCTCGGCGTCCCTAGCCTCGTCTGTCCCTACCGCCTCGGCGTCCGTAACCTCGTCTGTTCCTACCGTCCCAGTGTCCCTAACCCCCGTCTGTCCCTACCGCCCCGGTGTCCCTACCGTCCCAGTGTCCCTAACCTCGTCTATCAACAAACCCATAAACACCGGGCCGACGGTATGTGCTAAGCGCTCCTCCGACAAATCCCTATTACACCTGCCTTATCAGCCAGGTATCTGGTCCGCGTTCCTCCACACCAGCCGCCACAATTACAACCCAGATAAGCAGCACGGGTGTCGTCCACACTAAGTACTCGGCCAAAGTGATCTACAACACCAGTGTGTTGTAATAACCAGCCTGACGTGGAGTCCGTCCTCCGTGGAGGTACCGCCACCTGTCTTTGACACGCTATATTCTTTCGCTAGGTTCGTGTTCATTGTAATTATTTCTCCGGTAAACTTTTTTTGGTATTAATCGACCATACTGGTTTGTGTATTTCTTAAGCAGCACTTTTGTTTCAATGTATTTTGGTCTTGGACTCGCGAGTTGGGGATTATATTGAGATTTTAGGTTATAATCAAGACATTACGAAAAATCACATTTAGTTTTTTAAATGAATATTAATAAGTACACGAGCCCGTTATTTTATTAGCGTATTAGACGTGTAGAAATAAAAAGCAAAATAAATTTAATTTCCGAGAGAGAGAATATATTGATGTTTTATCTCCTATCTCTGTCAGATACCATGGGAGTTTAATTTTAAAGAAACTGATAAACATACGTGGACAATAAATTTAATACCAAAGCCAGAGGATCCAAGTTCGAATCCTCGACAGCTTTCAATAATTGGGACCTGGATTAAAACTTACTAGTTTCTCCACAAAATAATCTAAACCGATTCCAGTACCTAGCAAGAAGCCTTAAAAATGACAGTAAAAAAAAACTTTAAGGAAGAAATATCATAAACAGGTTTGGTGTTGGGCTTAATGCCTATCATCCTCTGGAGGGTTATTAAGGCCGCCACAACGACTTACTGACCAACCAGCATGCATACTTTAGTACTAAACATAGTCCAGGACTAATGTTGTTTTAGATTTAACTAATCAGAACGAAGTGTCCATGTAGCACGGGCTATGGTGAGCCCGTAAAACCAGGAATAAAGTAAACTCAGTGTATATAGTCCCAGAAGCGGGATACACCTCAGTGTATATAGTCCCAGAAGCGGGATACACCTCAGTGTATATAGTCCCAGAAGCGGGATACACCTCAGTGTATATAGTCCCAGAAGCGGGATACACTTCAGTGTATATAGTCCCAGAAGCGGGATACACCTCAGTGTATATAGTCCCAGAAGCGGGATACACCTCAGTGTATATCTTCCTTGATAGTAATCTTTTTATTTTAACGTCCTTAGCAGTAATATTCAGTAGACATAGCTTAATCGACTGAATCGTATTTGAGTCGATTAAGGCAGCGTCTGGGATGCTCTCGGACTTAGGTTCGAATCCTCGTCACGGCCCTTGTGGATTTGTTCATTCAGTAGACTATACAGATCAAAACATTTCAAGCTAATAATGCTCCAAACGGTTGGCCAAGCAACCTGACCTACAAAAATACATCGGTTTTCGCTCGTATGCGTTACATTAAGGCCAAAAATCGTCGTACTAGAAAATGCAAGCGGCTGGCGAAAGTGACGTACTGTCCCGTTTTCTGTTTTGGGTCCTCTGGTAGTTTAGGAGAGGACAATTTGAACAAATCAAATTGTTCTGGACACTTTAAATTGACCGTTTTCCTTAACGTTGGGAAACTTTGGGAGGACGGTCTGGTGTGTGTCGAATGTTTCTAGTTAAGTAGAACAATTTTTTTGTTAAGGAGTACCAAATGGTGAGCTTTGGTTGCTCTCCGGCTGTGCCGCACTAGTTTGGTATGCTCAAGGCCTATCAACCTCTGGAGGGTCATGAAGGACAGACACTACAATAGCTAACTAACCAACTAGCGAGACTCTTTAGCCCTAGACTAAGATAAACTCTCTAGTATGAAGACTAATAATAAATAACAGCTTTATAATGCTCTAATGTCCCTAAACTTTAAATATTTTAAATACTAGCAAAATAACTATCAATGTATAATAATCTATGTATATACATATTGGAATATTTTGTGCGTGTAATTAGCTGACATAATTAATAATTACATCTAACCTGCGCACCATATAATGTAAAAATCTCTGCAGAGGTCTCATTTAAACCCTTTGTTCTCTCTAGACCTTATTGCGCTACCGCTCACAGGATGGGTATAGGATGCATAATAAACTAGCCAACAATCTCAGTGTGCATGCACCAAGGTATACTGCACATATATGTGCACACTGTGTATATCCCTTGACACTGACATAGTTGCTTGCTGGGGGGTTTTAAAACCTTAATTCTGATGAACAGTATGTAGTGCTAAATGCAGTTTATCTTTCCTATTGCTATTACGTCGCTTGCTAAATTGTAATTATCTTCATGATGCGAAAGTTGTACACATTCTGAAAACATTACCGTGAAGATACAGGACGAATGTAAAGTTAAATGTATGGAAAGAATTATTCTCGGTTGGTCTCTTAGAGTGGCCGATAATGCAAATTCCTGCATTAGTTAAAATATACAACAAAACAATGATAATTATGTTTGAATATACTGCACACATTGTAATGTACTGATGTCATGTTCAACAAGCTCTTACGATTCTTGGTTATGATGCCTTGATACTCTACAATCAGCTGAAGTATGCAAGGCTGACTTGTATATTATCCTTATGCAAATAAATCTCCACTAAATTTAAATGTTACTTTTTAATTTCAACTTATGAAGAAGCAGCCTGTAGTATTTAACGTATGCGGATTTTGCTAATAAAAAATTAGTGTAAACATGTTTCTATTGCAGACGTTTAGGCCTCAGGAAGATACTGTTATCTCTAGGACTGTAATCGTCGTCTTGATCTTCTGTACAATTACCTATTGAGTAATCCCCCCAAATTATTAATGATGTTCCTTAGCAAAACAATACTGAAGGTTCAATTTCTCCCATAAACTAGATATTCAAAGCTTAAGCCACATTTTGTACCCAGAAGACTAGCAGCAATGAAGACATTTATAAATAAAACAACAATATAATCACAGTGTCCAGCAATATCAGAGTTAACGCAAACCACATCGGCGGTAAATTCTCTTAAAGTACTACATGATTGTATCTCTGCCGGTCAGAAAGTGGGGGAAAAACTGGCTAGGAGCGAGATGGGACGGACCATGGAATATGACCACAAGGCCAGAATGTGATCAGCGGTTATGTGCATATCGTACCCTTGTCGCCCTCTGCTCCTGGTCTCATCAAACCCATAATCTAACCAGCTTCCAGCAATGACATGAAGATAAAACTGGAGGAGCAACGGGGCACCTGTAGCCCGAGTCAGTTGGGTCCAGAAAACGAGCAAATTCGTTAGACAGCCACAGCCAGCTGTGTTGCATTCCTCAAGTACAAAATGCCTTGGTTTATAAAATGAATACCTGTTACTGGCGACTCCTGCAATGCAACAGTTCTTGTTAACCGAACCGAATCATTGAAATTTTAACATTGATACTGAATACTGATTGTTAACGGCTTGATCTATATCACATATTTGACCTCGTCTAACCTTCCGAACCTTATATGTAGACACAAGAATAACAATAATACAGAGTAATCACACTAACGTGAATGCATCAATGAGAAAATCCGTAGCATCAGTGATGAAGGTTCGATCCTATGGATTTTCACATTGATGCAGTTACGCGAGTGTGATTACTGTGTGTGTTGAACAAGGAGCGCCAGAGGGAGAACACGTCCTAGATGACAAAGCCAGAGTACATAGGGGGGGGGGGGGATTATGTTCTTAAAGTGTTATATCAAATACAGGCCAAAATAACAATCCTGATAGTTACTATAGAAGCTTGAAACAATTAGTACACACATTATCTTTTCTTTAAATTCAAGAGAATTCATTAACTTAATTAAAACGCCATAAGAAAAGGTCACCGCCTTTCACAGTTGAAACTGGTCGTGTCTGGGCGCTATCGGTGACGTTTGGTCCAGCATAATGCCGGTCTCCAGGTTTGATATACTAATCAAGAAGGCTTAATATTCACGGCAGGAACCAATGAATATAACGAGTCTGCTAGCGATCTAATCTCTCAAGTTATGGTAGATATAACGATATAAAGCGAATCGTGCTAGCACAGCAAGTCAGCAGTCGAGTGCTATATTGCAGCCACTCATTTTTAGACCGTGAAATTTCTCTAAAATTGTATAGTTTAACTAAAGAATTTCATTATAAGCGTAAGGCGATAATAGTATACTTTAATAAACCACGATGGTAGGCTTGTTAGGTTTACAAGATAGCACAACAAACTACCTGCTCTACCATAATGTAAACACGATGAGATGATTAACACCTAATGTAATCTAATCGACCCCTTATTCACCATTTCGTAGGCTTACAGTGTCTTCGCTTCTACTGTACTAGAGCTGACGTACTTACCCCTAATCCTTTCTAACGTTTCGTCGTGGATTCTTATGATTCCATAAAAACTCACATTTCTAATGATTACATATTCCATTGAAACAAACAATTCGCTATTATTTCTAGTGTCTAAAAATGATGCATGTTTTGCAAGGTCGGGTTGATATCAGTTGCTATTAATGAAGTAATGTGAAGAGCATTATTTAACATTTCATTAAAGCCGTTGCGCCTCCGTGTAATCTTTGGATTTCAGTTTGATCAATTAGCTATGTGAGTTTATTTTACTGTTTAAGTCTCTAGAAAGTATCGCATAAATATTACCAACAGTATATACTTAATATATATGCTAATGGGATGAGGCGTTCTCAATATATGGAGGGAAAGCCTTCGAAAGAATGAATAATATCCTACCTGCCGATCTTGAGCTATAGGGCCAGCGATCTATGTGAGGTCATTAGTAGAGAACACCATCTTTAATTTAGACAGCTTTATTAGTAAAGTATTCTTGGACTAAGGTATTCTTGCTGGTTGGTCAGTAAGCTGTTGCTGTTCCCTTCCACAGGTTAATCGGCGTCAAGCCAATTCAACAACCCAAACCGAAGAGATTCATTGGCCAGGAAAAAATTAACGGTGACTTTAGGTATTTTATTCTGATATCCTCTGTGATACTGAACGATAATGTGTAGGTCATGCCAGGTACAATTTGAATTGTTATCATAAGCCCTCGTCTCTTCTGGCATGGATTACTGAACACATTCCAAATGGCTGCGTCTCTCAAATAACTGAGTAATTATTAATGGTAATGATCCCCCCAAAAACAATTGCGGTACCTCAGAGGGGTGGGGGGGGGGGGGTAAGGTTTAAGGCAGCTGGCGGCTAAAATTCCATTATTATCACACGTATTCTTTTGTTAATTTGCTTGTGGCGTCTAGTGTTTAGAGCTCAGTCACTAATATAACGCGAAGGAAGAACAATTGATTACCTTCACCATCCACCCACCACGCTAGAGAACCACTACTGTGAGCCACACCATCCACCCACCACGCTAGAGAACCACTACTGTGAGCCACACCATCCACCCACCACGCTAGAGAACCACTACTGTGAGCCACACCATCCACCCACCACGCTAGAGAACCACTACTGTGAACCACACCATCCACCCACCACGCTAGAGAACCACTACTGTGAGCCACACCATCCACCCACCACGCTAGAGAACCACTACTGTGAACCACACCATCCACCCACCACGCTAGAGAACCACTACTGTGAGCCACACCAGCCACCCACCACGCTAGAGAACCACTACTGTGAGCCACACCAGCCACCCACCACGCTAGAGAACCACTACTGTGAGCCACACCATCCACCCACCACGCTAGAAGACCACGTCGCTCACTAGTGAGTTTCAGATTTTGTACATATTTCAATCGTCAACTCTATATATTTTGTTCGTCAGTGAGCCGGGTATTTAATATTAGGGGTCAAGGGTGCGTGGGTTCAAAACATAATATTCATTCGCGTGTATATTTAACTTGTATTTATCCATGTTTCCCAACTCTTTATATGTCATAATTAGGGATATTAATAAAGGAGGAGGAGAAATACACGTAAATAAGATACTTTTCAAATAACACAAATGCTAGTATAATTTAACAAATTATTATAAATTACCTTATTAATCATAGTTTCCCATCAAACCCCAAGGAAAATGAATACCTGAAGACTTTAATGTAACTTTGCAAAGACGAAACATTTAAGCAATTTTAACAGCAAAGGAAAACCCCAGCAGAGAAAAATAGGCGAGATAATGACTTAATACCCCTTCATGAAGGGAAATGAGCCATTACTAAGAGTAACAAGTCGGTTACATACTCCCCCGCATTGCCCGCATCGCATCGGGGAGTTTTAAGGCCCTTAAAGAATGCCTCGTTACTCGGGTTATGGCTGTCATTTATACATATTTTGATAACAACTTAATAATAACCTCCTGGATCTCCAATGATGTCGACGTGAGCGTGTTTTCGCCTAGATGTGCTTGCAGGAATAAGGGCTTCTAGCATCGTCTTTAGAAGGTTCTTCGAGTAATGTAATGATTGTTTTACGTTATCATATTTACACTACACACAGAAATCACAATTGCGTGATGCATCAAATGAACAAAGTTTGTGCCTCGGAGAGGCTGCAGGATCCAGTAAGTTCAGGAGAACTTCGGTTTCAACTCTTTTTACCATGTCGTAGCTCAGTCGATTAAGGCAGCGTCTGGGATGCTCTCGGACGCAGGTTCGAATCCTCGTCACGGCCCTTGTTGATTTGTTCATATATATACACTATTTTTTTTTAATCTAAATTGGGTACTACCTCTGGTGCAAGTCTAGGGACCCATAGACTCGGAGAAGAAAATAAAGAGTGCTCAGATAAGACCTTGTGGATCCCCACTGAACACTTTGATATTTTCTTCTTAAAATTTTGTACAGAGTAGCTACAATGGCTAGTTCATCTTACGTATTGAAATTATTGACGACTCTCTTATTAAAGTGTTTTTCCTGACATCTGTGACCCATTTGTTTGTCTAGTTTTCATCTGTGCTTCATTGTACATCAGTTCATAGCTTTGAGCAATGTTACTTTGTCTATTATGTCAGTCTCATAAAATCTTGTATATCATTATCATGTCCTCTATATTCTTTCTACTTTGCAATGTGGTGAGGTTCAGTCTTTCCTAGTAGGTCAAGCCCCTCGTCTCTGATGCATCCCTTGTCGCATATTTTTGGCTCTTTTCTAATTTTGACTCTTGTTTTGAGATGAAGGTTTCACCTGACATTAGATTTGAATACTACGTCTACTCCAATGTGTCTCTCTATTTGCGATGCAGAAATCATTCCCCCTTCATTTTATACTTCTGTAGAGGTCTTTTCACTTCCGGTCTTTTTCTCAACTTTACATTTGACTAGATTAAATTCTAACATACATTTTTTTAATTACTTTTGAAGTGTGTCCAAATCCGTTTACAGGGTATCAGTCCCCATATCAGTCTTGACTTTTTTTGTTAGTGTTGCACCAAACACTTGTATGAATAAGCAAATTTCTCTATCTGGGAATTGGCATATACTAAAAAAAAAAGTATGGGCATTAGTCCACTAGAATGCCCTTTACCTTGTAATACTCGATTCGTCATCGCTGACTACTCTGATATCTCTATTCTTACTGTAACCCTTCGCGTTCATCCCGAGAGGTACTCCCTCAATCACATTAGCATTTTTTTCAGATACACCAAGTTTCTTCTCAAGCTTGATTAGGATTATCTTGTGTGGGACAAAATCAAATCTTTTCTGACTGTTAAGAAAAATTCAGTCTGCCCATCCCTTTCTCTGATTTCTTTCATCTTTGTCAACTCTAACAGTAAGAATTTTCCCTCATTAAATTCATGTTGGGTTTTAAAGTCACAATTTAGCTGTTCTAAATACTCTAAGAGCCTGCTTTGGTCTCTTACTAGTAAATTGCAGGGGATTTTTGCTAAAGATACTTATCTGTAGTTCAGAGGATCTCTATTCCCCCTCTTAGTACAATGATGCCACATTAGCCATTTTCCAAGTCTTGAAGCTCTCCCTTTTACAGAGTTGTTGAATATTATAGTATGGGAGATTGCACAGTGTTTCTGTTGCATTTTTTGGTATCCAGGGCGATATCTTGCCTGGCTCAATGACTTTGGTACGTACAGTTCTAGTCCCATTTTTTTTACTTCTGGTGACATTACCAATCATTATGGCCGAAGAGGAGGACGACGAGGGAGAGAATCAGTAATAGCGAGAATCCGTCTTGGATGCAAATATCCATGGAGATTTGGAATGGAAACAACAGTTGATCAGCGAAGTTGCAGAATCTGTGGTGAGAGTGATGGACACCGCCTTGACCACTATCTACGTGAATGTGAACACCTGAGAGACATTAGGAATATGTGTAGAATAATAAACCCCACATTGTTTGAGTTAGGAAAACACTATTTGTCAAATATTGATACTGTTCTTAAAAGATTTCCCCATTTTGCACCCGCAAGATAACGTAAGCTTTTAAGGGTTGATAAATGTTAATCTTCTTGTTTGAGGAGCTGTTCACTTGAGACAGTTAAGCAAGTCCCAGCTGTGTCTGGGTACAAGTGACAGGATGAACAACCCAGCGGGTTTTCTTCCTATTGGGGAGTGTTGTACATTCTGCTATGGCGGTATGTTAACTCACAAGATGAGTGGCGCTGCCCAATAAACTCGCCCCTCGGGGCAAAATTTAAATTACCATCTGAATGCGTTCTCCTGAGAGGATCTGTTCTGTTAAGATTCTTACCTCTTGCGACAGATCAGATTCTCACTTAAAACTTCCTGGAAACTTTTGTCAAGTTCTCTCTTTCTCTTATTTTTATATTACTCCGCCTCCATTTTTGTGTAGCCTGATCACCAGGCTGGTCGTTCACAGTCATCTTCCTGCAGATGGGGCTATGACGCAGATTAGGCTGGTCCTCAGCTTTGGCTGCTATGTCATTGCCTTAATTTACTGCATCTTCGCCACTAATTTGTTGTACTTGTTCCACATTTTTATACATTGTGATTGTCTTCTGTGTGTGCATTAACCTAGTTGTGCTTGCGGGGATTGAGCTCTGCTCTTTCGGCCCGCCTCTTAACTGTCAATCAACTGTTCCTAATAACTTTTTTCACACACATTCCAGAAAGCAGCCCGTAACAGCTGTCCAAGTCCCAGGTATTAATTTACTGCTAGGTAACAGGAGGATCAGAGTGAAAGAATCTAACTTTGCCCATCTGTTTCCACCGGCGCCGGGAATCAAACCTCGGACCACAAGATTACGTATATAGCGTGCTGTCCACTGAGCCACCAGCGCCCACTCACCTAGGCTCAAAAGTGAGTGAGTGAGTGAGTGAGTGAGTGAGTGAGTGAGTGAGTGAGTGTGTGTGTGTGTGTGTGTGTGTGTGTGTGTGTGTGTGTGTGTGTGGCCTAAATGTCTATCGCTCTATCGTCTTCCCCGTTTTTTCTTTAATGTGGATAGATCTACACTGTGTGTTTGTATGTTTTAACTTATTTTTATTTTCAACCAGGAGAGAGAGAGAGAGAGAGAGAGAGAGAGAGAGAGAGAGAGAGAGAGAGAGAGAGAGAGAGAGAGAGAGAGAGAGAGAGAGAGAGAGAGAGAGAGAGGGGGGGAGGGAGGGGACTGACTGATACCATTATATATATATATATATATATATATATATATATATATATATATATATATATATATATATATATATATATATATATATATATATATATATATGTTGTGCCTAGTAGCCAGAACGCACTTCTCAGCCTACTATGCAAGGCCCGATTTGCCTAATAAGCCAAGTTTTCATGAATTAATTGTTTTTTGACTACCTAACCTACCTAACCTAACCTAACTATTTCGGCTACGTAACCTAACCTAACCTGTAAAGATAGGTTAGGTTAGGTTAGGTAGGGTTGGTTAGGTTCGGTCATATATCTACGTTAATTTTAACTCCATTAAAAAAAATTGACCTCATACACATTGAAATGGGTAGCTTTATCATTTCATAAGAAAAAAATAAAGAAAATATATTAATAAAGGAAAACTTTGCTTATTAGGCAAATCGGGCCTTGCATAGTAGGCCGAGAAGTGCGTTCTGGCTACTAGGTACGACATATATATATATATATATATATATATATATATATATATATATATATATATGTCGTACCTAGTAGCCAGAACTCACTTTTTGGCCTACTAATCAAGGCCCGATTTGCCTAATAAGCCAAGTTTTCCTGAATTAATATATTTTTTCTAATTTTTTTCTTATGAAATGATAAAGCTACCCATTTCATTATGTATGAGGTCAATTTTTTTTTATTGGAGTTAAAATTAACGTAGATATATGACCGAACCTAACCAACCCTACCTAACCTAACCAAACCTATCTTTATAGGTTAGGTTAGGTTAGGTAGCGGAAAAAGTTAGGTTAGGTTAGGTTAGGTAGGTTAGGTTGCCGAAAAACAATTAAATCATGAAAACTTGGCTTATTAGGCAAATCGGGCCTTGAATAGTAGGCCAAAAAGTGAGTTCTGGCTACTAGGTACGACATATATATATATATATATATATATATATATATATATATATATATATGGGCACCCGCCTGAACCATCGGACGCTAAGTATTGGTGTTGCTCTGCGCCTTGCCGCCTCTATCTCCACCGAGCATCGGTGTATTTGCGGCCATGCACGGGCAGACCAATACGGCAGCCATGGTCTCATCTGTCGTAAGACACAGGGAAAGATTGCCAGACATGAAGCAGTCAATGACATCATTAAGAGAAGTTTGGCTTCAGCTGGATGCCCAGCACAAAGGGAACCTCAGTTGTGCAGACCTGACAACAGCCAAAAACGCCCAGATGGAGTCACCCTGCAGCCGTGGAGGGAAGGTAAACAGGTCGTGTGGGACTACACGTGTGCATCCACATTGGCTGATACCTATCTACCTTACAGCGCAGCTGAGGGAGGCGGGGCGGCCACCTTCAGGGAGACCCAGAAAACTAACAAGTACCGGGACCTAGAACGTTGTTACAGGTTCGTGCCAATAGGCTCTGAGACTCTGGGCGCCTGGGGTAAATGTGCACTTAAGTTCCTGAAGGAGCTGGGCGAGGAACTCATTGGGAAGACTAGAGACCCAAGAGCGGCCAGTTTTATGTTTCAGCGCCTCAGTGTCGCTGTTCAGAGGGGAAATGCGTGCTGTATCTTGGGTACGCACCCGACCCCCGAGGAGCTGGACGAGGTCTTCGAACACTGATTGGTATATTGTTGTATAAGTGTGTGTTTTCTGTAAACTGTAGCATTGCAATAAAATCAAATAAAAAAAATAAAAAAAATAATAGGGGTGGTAGGAGAGGAAAAGATTAAAGTATTCAGTGAGAATCCACAAGGTCTTCTCTGAACACTATTTATTTTCTTCTTCGAGGATGTGGGTCCCTTTAATTAAACCAGTGGTGGTACCCCTAAATATATATATATATATATATATATATATATATATATATATATATATATATATATATATATATATATATATATATATATATACACGACTTCACTCATCGCAACCCTTCTCTCCCGTGTACCCCTTCACCTTACGATAACATTCATAAATTCAGCCAGTACATTGCCTGACACCTAATACCAGGATCAACCCCGCTGCCACCACAGGTCTCCCAGCCCTCACCAGCCCCACCTGATACCTGATACCATCTAGAATATCATATAAGCCACACCGGGATATAGGCACCTGTGAGGTATGGGGAAGGGGGGGAGGGTGGGTTGTCTCGGCTACCATTGGCAACACTGCCATTGACCGAGTGGGAGACACTGTTTGAACGAGTTCTTAATTAATTAATGATGCTTATCTCGTACAAAATTCTTTCTGGTGACATAGCTACCAATAAGTTTTATAAACAGAACGAGTTTAGACTACAAGTTTAGCGATGGGGTTGAGTGCTACGTTTATCTATCTCATCAGTAGGAATTTATGCAATATCCATTATTTATACAGATGAAATTCCTCAAACTGCATTGCTTTGTATTGTATTTCAATAAGTAAAATATATGTTTTTCCATCCCTTACATTTTGGTGTATAATATGTTGTACCGAATAGGCCAAGTTGCCTAACAAGCCTATTTTTCCTGAAATATAATTTTCACAATTTTGGAAGGCTTTTTGTACTATCGTGGACGAGTTGGTTAAGGCAAGTGTCTGGGAATCACCAGAACGCCGGTTCAAGTCCCCCTCATTGCCCCAAAATGATTCTCATTTATATATCAGACATTGTGATTTCTCAAATACATATATTAATACATATATATAAATATATATATATATAAATATAAATATTTATTATGAATTGTTAACAATTGTAATGCATTTTATTAAACAATCCAATATTTTACTATATTTAAGATTATTGCATATTAGAACAAATTTTAGTTTAGAAATAAATAACAAAAGTTACTAATAAGAATACAATTCAAGATAGATAAAATGGAAGTTAAGAGGAACGCGTATAGCTCCTAGTCATAGAAAGGGCAACTGGGCAAGACGTGACATATTTCGAAGTATCAGTTGAATGAACTAGATACTCTAACCTGGTATACATAGAAGCAACTCCCAGTAACCTGAACAATATACACCATTCAGCCTGACAGCTGGGTGGACAACGCTTCGAATTCGTAGTCCTGAGGTTCCGAGTTCGATCCCTGGTGGAGGCGGAGACAAATGGGCAAAATGTTTCTTTCACCTTGATTCCCCTGTTACCTAGCAGTAAATAGGTACATGGGAGTTAGACAGCTGCTACGGGCTGCTTCCTGGGTGTGGAGGCCTGGCCGAGGACCGGGCCGCGGGGACACTAAGCCCCGAAATCATCTCAAGATAACCATCTACCCGAGACCGGTGCTGAAATTTGCGAGAGCCTCACTCCCCCAGCAACCCTTAATCCTCCCAAGAGTCTGCAATATGTCGTTGAGGCCCCAGTCTCAGTTGTCTTCATCTCCCCACCATCGCGGAACCCCAAACCCGCCAAACACAATAGAGAAAACGAAGGTAATCCTGAGATTTAGAGCAAGGCTCGTGCAAGTGACGCCGAGAACTAGGCTATGTGGCCAGGGGTGCGAGAACTAGGCTATGTGGCCAGGGGTGCGAGAACTAGGCTATGTGGCCAGGGGTGCGAGAACTAGGCTACGTGGCCAGGGGTGCGAGAACTAGGCTATGTGGCCAGGGGTGCGAGAACTAGGCTATGTGGCCAGGGGTGCGAGAACTAGGCTATGTGGCCAGGGGTGCGAGAACTAGGCTATGTGGCCAGGGGTGCGAGAACTAGGCTACGTGGCCAGGGGTGCGAGAACTAGGCTATGTGGCCAGGGGTGCGAGAACTAGGCTATGTGGCCAGGGGTGCGAGAACTAGGCTATGTGGCCAGGGGTGCGAGAACTAGGCTATGTGGCCAGGGGTGCGAGAACTAGGCTATGTGGCCAGGGATGCGAGAACTAGCCTATGTGGCCAGGGGTGCGAGAACTAGGCAATGTGGCCAGGGGTGCGAGAACTAGCCTATGTGGCCAGGGGTGCGAGAACTAGCCTATGTGGCCAGGGGTGCGAGAACTAGCCTATGTGGCCAGGGGTGCGAGAACTAGCCTATGTGGCCAGGGGTGCGAGAACTAGCCTATGTGGCCAGGGGTGCGAGAACTAGGCTACGTGGCCAGGGGTGCGAGAACTAGCCTATGTGGCCAGGGGTGCGAGAACTAGGCTATGTGGCCAGGGGTGCGAGAACTAGGCTACGTGGCCAGGGGTGCGAGAACTAGCCTATGTGGCCAGGGGTGCGAGAACTAGCCTACGTGGCCAGGGGTGCGAGAACTAGCCTATGTGGCCAGGGGTGCGAGAACTAGCCTATGTGGCCAGGGGTGCGAGAACTAGGCTACGTGGCCAGGGGTGCGAGAACTAGGCTATGTGGCCAGGGGTGCGAGAACTAGGCTACGTGGCCAGGGGTGCGAGAACTAGGCTACGTGGCCAGGGGTGCGAGAACTAGGCTACGTGGCCAGGGGTGCGAGAACTAGGCTACGTGACCAGGGGTGCGAGAACTAGGCTACGTGGCCAGGGGTGCGAGAACTTGGCTACGTGGCCAGGGGTGCGAGAACTAGGCTACGTGGCCAGGGGTGCGAGAACTAGGCTACGTGGCCAGGGGTGCGAGAACTAGGCTACGTGGCCAGGGGTGCGAGAACTCAACCTCGTATCGCTGGCGAGGATATATTCATAACATGCGAGATTATCTGCGAGATTAAGCAGACAAGGACACACCGTTTAGCACAGGTGGGAACGGTTCATATACTTCCATATGTCCCTCCCTTATGAGTAGGACACAAAGTTCTTGACTTCTTTAGTGTACTTTGAGTTGGCTGGAGGCGGTTCGCAATTGTTGTTTTAGATTCAGCTAATTTGAACAAAATTGTCATGTAGCACGGGCTATGGTGAGCCCGTAAGGCGGCTGCCAGCGAGCTGAAACAAGTAGTGGAGTCTAACTTTGAATCATTAAATATAAATACTGCGAAGCACAAAAGGCTCTGGAGTTATTACACCACACAACTAATTGCAAATGACAGACCCAAGAACTGGAGCTCCTACCCAGCAGGCACAAGTTGACCTGTACAAGAAGACAGCACCAATATGTAAGCAACACACACACTCGCCCAGTGATGTCAGCTCTCACTGCAGTAACAATGTTCCGACGACAAGGTCTTGACCTCCAATTTACCCTCCTCTAAATTAAGATCGTATCTCCTCCAACCATGCCCAACCTACATTAAAATGTTTAGCAAAATTTACCCTTCAGTTGTGAAATATATATTTGTCTCTACAAAGGAACAACATAATTTTGAATAGACTTATCACCATGGGTCGGATAGCCTAAGTTTTTTTTTATTTAGAGCTTATTTATATTAATTGGTCTAGGATTAATGGTTTAAATTACACGCTTCAAGATTAAAAGAAGCTTTTGGAGAATTGCTAAGGAAATGCGAGGAAAACTTTTAAGAGTAAGCTCCGCTATGCCAACATAGTTTATACATCACAAGTGCCGTAGTTGTATGTTATCATTCGTGCCATAGTTTAATGCAGCATGTCAGCCGTAGTTGTATGTTATCATGCGTGCCATAGTTTAATGTAGCATGTCAGTCGTAGTTGTATGTTATCATTCGTGCCATAGTTTAATGCAGCATGTCAGCCGTAGTTGTATGTTATCATTCGTGCCATAGTTTAATGCAGCATGTCAGCCGTAGTTGTATGTTATCATGCGTGCCATAGTTTAATGCAGCATGTCAGTCGTAGTTGTATGTTATCATTCGTGCCATAGTTTAATGCAGCATGTCAGCCGTAGTTGTATGTTATCATGCGTGCCATAGTTTAATGTAGCATGTCAGCCGTAGTTGTATGTTATCATTCGTGCCATAGTTTAATGTAGCATGTCAGCCGTAGTTGTATGTTATCATGCGTGCCATAGTTTAATGTAGCATGTCAGCCGTAGTTGTATGTTATCATGCGTGCCATAGTTTAATGTAGCATGTCAGCCGTAGTTGTATGTTATCATTCGTGCCATAGTTTAATGTAGCATGTCAGCCGTAGTTGTATGTTATCATTCGTGCCATAGTTTAATGTAGCATGTCAGCCGTAGTTGTATGTTATCATTCGTGCCATAGTTTAATGCAGCATGTCAGTCGTAGTTGTATGTTATCATGCGTGCCATAGATTAATGCAGCATGTCAGCCGTAGTTGTATGTTATCATTCGTGCCATAGTTTAATGCAGCATGTCAGTCGTAGTTGTATGTTATCATGCGTGCCATAGATTAATGCAGCATGTCAGTCGTAGTTGTATGCAGTATATATCCACATCGTAGTTCTTTACAGTACACACGGAGGCCACACCTCAGCAGATTTATACATCATTCGCACGTACGCCGTAATATTAAAACAAAAAAATAACTTGTAATTACATGTTTAGAAGAACACTAACCGTGCCAATACTGATATCATAAATTACAGGTCACGCAGGAATACGTCATTATATAGCTTAAGTACTGAGGACATGGCAATGATATTAACGAAAACAAATACCATGGATAACTGCTGTAAATTCTATATATTTACGCCGATGTGGTTAAGAAAAACAAATATTGGAATAGACGATAGAAAGTTGACGCAGGTGGTACTTAAGCTACAATTTGTGTCTTCCTCAGAGCGGATCTTCAAGCATAAACAAATATAAACATTCATCGTTGGTGATGCACGAGCGATAATACTCTAATTAGCATTTAAGAGCGTCCTTAAGTTTGTATTTGCAACTTCCTGTAATACTTGGCAAGCTGCGGCCATAAACGCTTTCGCATGAAATTCTTGCAGGCACGGAAATGTTTTCACTCAACATTTATCCTGAAGATCTATAAACGTTCTACTTGACATTAATGTTTCCAGTTTACATTCGTTTAAGTGTTAAACGTTTTCACTCGACGTAAACTATAAACGCTTTTTCGGCTCGACGTTTATGTTGCAATTCAAGGAACGTTCCCACCCAAAATTTATTTTAACTTTCCGTATCTCTCTTGCACAGTAATAGGCGTCTCGACTTGATAATGGTCCAGGACGGACCGAAACGTCGTCGTCGCTGCAATTTCTAGTGTGTGGTTTGGTCAACATTTTTCAGCCACGTTATTGTGACTTTTCATCTGCATAGGCGTCTCCACTATGAGGACGGGCTGCCATTCAGTATTTATCGCAATTCATAAAGCTTTATACTCTATTACATTGATGACCAATGTAATCTTGCACTCGATTACATTGTTGCACTAATTCTTTCTCGCCTAATTGCCAGCAGTCACAGTTTCCAATTACGTTGGCTGTTCTTTGCAATGTAGTTTTCTATCTGACGATTTTATTGAAGTCCAACATCCACTTGTCGAGCAGAACAATAGTGTTCGCTAGGTGTTTATTACTGGGGGTATAAGTCAGCGACTAAAGGGAAAGTGAGCCAGGAGCCAACCTCCCTTTCCCTAAAAGCCAGTCGTTGGCCCGCCATCCAGGAATCCCCCCTGTCCCGTCAGCTAGGCTTACCTTTCCACCTCCGGGTCATGGGTCAACTAGCCAGGAAATCTCTTCCTTCGCCAGTCACTTTTATTCAGCCAGGAATATCCTCACCCTGAGCCAGTCATGAACCTGCCAGCCAGGAAAAACACCCGCCAGTTATGGGCCCGCGACAGATTTTTCCTTTCTCCCCATCATGAGGCATCCAGGTCCTTCCCTTCAGGAGTCCAGCAGCCATGAATCCCCCTTGCTCTCGTCACAGGACTTCCAGCCACCGTCTAGCTCATCAGCCACCCCACCCCGTCCCACACGAGTCCTCCATTAACATATACCAACCTACAAGACTTTTAATGCCCTAAAAAATAGATAAAAATGCTTTCCTGCAATTGTCCGAATATTCATTGTTCTTTATGGCATACCTCAAGACAGTGCTCTGGAACCTACATTATTTTATTCTCTAAAACATCAGGACAATTGCGAATCATTATTTTGTTATCGTTCTAAACAATATGATAATATATAATGCAAATTATTCTCAACAGAATCTTAACCATCTCATCGGAATTGCTAATCAGGACTTGTTAATGTAGCCTCATAGTTTATTGTTGGGAGGCTGACAGGAAATACTGGTAAATTGTGGAGGGTGACACACCATCAGGCAGGTCTTCAACACACATCAGGGTAAACACACTGCAATGTGTTGTAAATCATTCAAACGTTGCATGGACAATGCAGATCGTCAGAAAAAGTACCAACAAGCGCAAAAGGGGCCGATTCATTCAGCATCAATTGCTCGTAGAAAGATGGTGTTTTGTGTCTACAAACACGAATGGAATATTTTCTTAACTTCTAGATCTTTGAGCAGTGAAGATTTATATAACATTTATTTCGCAGCCGCGGCGAGGAGAGCAGCAGTTACAACTTCTCATACTAACATTTTGGTCGGCTCTGGAGAACATTCCTGGCGTCACTCGTCCGTAGGACTCTTCTCGTGACCTCTGTTGTTGGTTGTCCTGGAGGTGACAACCTGTTGTGGAGACTCCTGGCACGCTGCTGCAGAGGCCCCTCTCTCAGGTAGTATAGAGGAACAGACAAGCAGCAGATCCTGCTGATAACGTGCCTGCTGAATCCCAGTGTCCCTTCATGCCCACAATAGCAAGTTATCTGCTCCTGGATAAGCAGCAACAAATCGTAGGTTCAGCAGGCCAACAACGCCCAGGTCTTCATAAACAGTTGGTCCAAGGAGCCCAAAGTTAAGGACTTCCTGACAAATTACAACATGAGGTTCTATGGCAGACATCGAGGGAGCAGGAGGCTTCCTGACAGGCATCAACACCGCTGTTAATTAACATGATTGTTCTTACTATACAGTAGGGGCCTCTGGCTATCAATGTGAGAGGTTACCGTTACTCATAATTAACATACTGTACTTTTAATGTTCACTTTCCCAATTACAAATGTACTACATTAATGAATAAAGTCTTCGAATGATTGTTTGGCCGGCAGAAGTCTTTTCAAAGTCACTCAAGCAAACGGTGTGTATGTCAGCGCGGTCACCCACCTACCTACTAGCCAGACCCAATAGTACAACCCATCCTCCTGTTTAGATAGTACCTATTGTGACGATCGTCAATAGTCAGAATTCCTACGCTCTTAGTAGCATACCGACTAGTAAGGAATTGTTTAAATAAATGAAGCTAAAACACAAATATTCCCGGGTCTAACATAGCACACATATGTACTACATTAGGCCTCAGATATCGTGTATTAGGCCTAGGAAGGTTAGATTTATTTTAGTTTGTCAAAGCAACAAGTAAAAAATAGTTTCCCGGTTTATCCAACTCAACAGTTAAGATTTCTACGTTCTAATTTCGTTGTACGTCGATATATATATATATATATATATATATATATATATATATATATATATATATATACACACACACATACATACTATGGTCCTCATCGTTACTATAAATACTACCAAAACAGGAGGATGGGCTGAATAGTGTTTAACTGATTCAATGTTGTGCACCTCTTCCACTGCGCCAAGCCATTGGTGCAGTGGATGATAGGTAACAGGACCTATCATGATAGGCAACATGACCATTGTCAAATGTTAGGGAGAGGTGGGTATACATAATAAGTAGCCATTATGGTGAAAGTATACGGCCTCTGGCCAATATTGTGTTATTAAGGGTGACCTTGGAAGCTTACTAGTCCATTATTACATAGCAGGAGTGCCTCAAGTGGGTCCTTTGATAACACCACACTCGTCCTCCTAATAGAACGTCGCATTTTGACATACTCTACCTTGGGCCAAAAACTGCCATACTAGAAAATGGTAGCGGCTCGCGTAAATGATATACTATCCCGTTTTCTGTTTTGGGTCCTCTGGTAGGTTAGGATAAGGGCACTTAAGTACGACAGTTTCTAGGCGTTGGGATACCTTAGGAGGACGGAGTGAATACCAAAGTTGTCCCAGGCAGCTCCGCGAGAGGGTCCCCTGGACGGCAGTTCCGCGAGAGGGCCCCCTGGACGGCAGCTCCGCGAGAGGGCCACCTGGACGGCAGCTTTGCGAGAGGGCCCCCTGAACAGCAGCTCCGCGAGAGGGCCACCTGGACGGCAGCTTTGCGAGAGGGCCCCCTGAACAGCAGCTCCGCGAGAGGGCCACCTGGACGGCAGCTCTGCGAGAGGGCCCCCTGGACGGCAGCTCCGCGAGAGGGCCCCCTGAAGAGCAGCTCCGCGAGAGGGCCACCTGGACGGCAGCTCCGCGAGAGGGCCACCTGGACGGCAGCTCCGCGAGAGGGCCACCTGGACGGCAGCTCCGCGAGAGGGCCACCTGGACGGCAGCTCCGCGAGAGGGCCACCTGGACGGCAGCTCCGCGAGAGGGCCACCTGGACGGCAGCTCCGCGAGAGGGCCACCTGGACGGCAGCTCCGCGAGAAGGGCCACCTGGACGGCAGCTCCGCGAGAGGGCCTCCTGGACGGCAGCTCCGCGAGAGGGCCTCCTGGACGGAAGCTCTGCGAGAAGGCTCCCTTGGTCGGCAAAGGGGAAGGGTCCCCTGGCCGATGATAGTTTAGGGTTCATTGCCCAGCAGTATGAGACGGGCCCCCGTCCAACAGCGGGCCTACTGTCCGATAGTGGACGAGGGCTCGTTAGCCGGCAGCCAGAGACGACTCCTTGCTGGAGAGAGCCTCCAGACCGGCAGCAGGAGAGGGTCCCATGGTCGGTTTAAGAAGAGGGGCCCTCCTGGTCGGCAGCAGGAGAGGGCCCCCTGGTGGCTACGGAAGAGGGGCCCCCTGGTGGCAACAGAAGAGGGCCCCCTGGTCGGCAGCAAGAGACGGCCCCCTGGCCGGCAGCGGGAGAGGGCCCCCGCTGTTTTATTGGGATGCGACAAATTGCTGAGTCTGGCTGGACCTGGTATCTGCGACCGCCGCTGGGGGCAGCACCGGCGCGCCCGTGTTTCCCGCGCTTTATCGCCGCATTTATTGTCAAGGAACGAAACCCGAATGTCCTCCGAGGCTTAATTTTTATTACCGGCGACTCCGTTTATCGGTCAAGATGACCGAAATATGCATCTTAACTGTTACTTGTATTACGTCGAACGAGCCCATGTAGTGGGAATGGCTGTTTAACCCTAATAGAAAGCTGGCCGAGCATCGCTGCCATTCTAGTGAGAACTGAAACAATTTGGTTTAGGGTTGTATAAAATCTCTATGACGTAAATTATATACCCCTGTGACTAGTGAAGCTTGAATTCAGCCAGTGCACTTGGGACACCCGCTGGCTCGCTACGGGACACGCCACCACACACTCTTTTGTTCTCTCTGCTACCCAACCCTCGCTGGCTGGCTTGCGAGGCTTTAAGGTCAACATCGTTAATTTCCTCCCGACTTTCAAACTCATTAAGGTCACGATTTTTGTGTGTGTGGCAGAGTAGCTCGAGCAAGGTGAGGTGGGCAGGACCATCACGGTTCATATCACATGATAGCCTAACACAAATTGACTTTTTGGTGGTAATATTTCGGCGACTTATTCTTTTTATGTTGGCTTTCCTGAGGAGAAAAGCAAAACGAATTGCTAGCCTCTTAACTATGGATTATTTTGTTCGTAATATTTCCGTTTCCAAAATCCGTGTTCTTAATCAGAGATCAGAGTATTCCTAATCAGAGATCAGATTATTCCTAATCAGAGATCAGAGTATTCCTAATCAGAGATCAGAGTATTCATAATCAGAGATCCATATTCCTAACCAAACTGGTAATCAAAGCTGAGCCAACTAACTCCAGGGGTCCCTACGGTGAGCGAGGGCTATGAACACAGCTTGTAATGGTGGCTGCTGCCTGGGCTCCTACAGGAGACTGGGAGGAGCCAGCATTCCTCGCGCGCCGCTTCTCCAGCGGGGCCGGTGGTGGTGGTGGTGACACTGGGATGTGTAGGTGGTGGTGGTGGTGGTGGGTGACACTGGGATGTGTAGGTGGTGGTGGTGGTGGTGGTGGTGGTGGTGGGTGACACTGGGATGTGTAGGTGGTGGTGGTGGTGGTGGTGGTGGTGGTGGTGGTGGTGGTGGGTGACACTGGGATGTGTAGGTGGTGGTGGTGGTGGTGGTGGTGGGTGACACTGGGATGTGTAGGTGGTGGTGGTGGTGGTGGTGGTGGGTGACACTGGGATGTGTAGGTGGTGGTGGTGGTGGTGGGTGACACTGGGATGTGTAGGTGGTGGTGGTGGTGGTGGTGGTGGGTGACACTGGGATGTGTAGGTGGTGGTGGTGGTGGTGGTGGTGGTGGTGGGTGACACTGGGATGTGTAGGTGGTGGTGGTGGTGGTGGTGGTGGTGGTGGTGGTGGTGGTGGGTGACACTGGGATGTGTAGGTGGTGGTGACACTCGCCGGCGTCTTCCCCCACCATCACCACCAACATACATGTGTATATAACCATTTTCTCCCACAAAATTTTAAATTTAAATTTTGCTCCGAGGGGCGAGTTTATTGGGCAGCGCCACTCATCCTGTGAGTGGACACACCGCCATAGTGACAGTATTGGGCAGCGCCACTCATCCTGTGAGTGGACACACCGCCATAGTGACAGTATTGGGCAGCGCCACTCATCCTGTGAGTGGACACACCGCCATAGTGACAGTATTGGGCAGCGCCACTCATCCTGTGAGTGGACACACCGCCATAGTGACAGTATTGGGCAGCGCCACTCATCCTGTGAGTGGACACACCGCCATAGTGACAGTATTGGGCAGCGCCACTCATCCTGTGAGTGGACACACCGCCATAGTGACAGTATTGGGCAGCGCCACTCATCCTGTGAGTGGACACACCGCCATAGTGACAGTATTGGGCAGCGCCACTCATCCTGTGAGTGGACACACCGCCATAGTGACAGTATTGGGCAGCGTCCACTCATCCTGTGAGTGGACACACCGCCATAGTGACAGTATTGGGCAGCGCCACTCATCCTGTGAGTGGACACACCGCCATAGTGACAGTATTGGGCAGCGCCACTCATCCTGTGAGTGGACACACCGCCATAGTGACAGTATTGGGCAGCGTCACTCATCCTGTGAGTGGACACACCGTCGTAGTGACAGTATTGGGCAGCGCCACTCATCCTGTGAGTGGACACACCGCCATAGTGACAGTATTGGGCAGCGCCACTCATCCTGTGAGTGGACACACCGCCATAGTGACAGTATTGGGCAGCGCCACTCATCCTGTGAGTGGACACACCGCCATAGTGACAGTATTGGGCAGCGCCACTCATCCTGTGAGTGGACACACCGCCATAGTGACAGTATTGGGCAGCGTCACTCATCCTGTGAGTGGACACACCGCCATAGTGACAGTATTGGGCAGCGCCACTCATCCTGTGAGTGGACACACCGCCATAGTGACAGTATTGGGCAGCGCCACTCATCCTGTGAGTGGACACACCGCCATAGTGACAGTATTGGGCAGCGTCACTCATCCTGTGAGTGGACACACCGTCGTAGTGACAGTATTGGGCAGCGCCACTCATCCTGTGAGTGGGCACACCGCCATAGTGACAGTATTGGGCAGCGCCACTCATCCTGTGAGTGGACACACCGCCATAGTGACAGTATTGGGCAGCGCCACTCATCCTGTGAGTGGACACACCGCCATAGTGACAGTATTGGGCAGCGCCACTCATCCTGTGAGTGGGCACACCGCCATAGTGACAGTATTGGGCAGCGCCACTCATCCTGTGAGTGGACACACCGCCATAGTGACAGTATTGGGCAGCGCCACTCATCCTGTGAGTGGACACACCGCCATAGTGACAGTATTGGGCAGCGCCAATCATCCTGTGAGTGGACACACCGCCATAGTGACAGTATTGGGCAGCGCCACTCATCCTGTGAGTGGACACACCGCCATAGTGACAGTATTGGGCAGCGCCACTCATCCTGTGAGTGGACACACCGCCATAGTGACAGTATTGGGCAGCGCCACTCATCCTGTGAGTGGACACACCGCCATAGTGACAGTATTGGGCAGCGCCACTCATCCTGTGAGTGGACACACCGCCATAGTGACAGTATTGGGCAGCGCCACTCATCCTGTGAGTGGACACACCGCCATAGTGACAGTATTGGGCAGCGCCACTCATCCTGTGAGTGGACACACCGCCATAGTGACAGTATTGGGCAGCGCCACTCATCCTGTGAGTGGACACACCGCCATAGTGACAGTATTGGGCAGCGCCACTCATCCTGTGAGTGGACACACCACCATAGTGACAGTATTGGGCAGCGCCACTCATCCTGTGAGTGGACACACCGCCATAGTGACAGTATTGGGCAGCGCCACTCATCCTGTGAGTGGACACACCACCATAGTGACAGTATTGGGCAGCGCCACTCATCCTGTGAGTGGACACACCGCCATAGTGACAGTATTGGGCAGCGCCACTCATCCTGTGAGTGGACACACCGCCATAGTGACAGTATTGGGCAGCGCTACTCATCCTGTGAGTGGACACACCGCCATAGTGACAGTATTGGGCAGCGCCCAAAAAAGAAGATTAACATCTATCAACCCTTAAAAGCTTACGTTATCTTGCGGGTGCAAAATGGGGAAATCTTTTAAGAACAGTATCAATATTTGACAAATAGTGTTTTCCTAACTCAAACAATGTGGGGTTTATTATTCTACACATATTCCTAATGTCTCTCAGGTGTTCACATTCACGTAGATAGTGGTCAAGGCGGTGTCCATCACTCTCACCACAGATTCTGCAACTTCGCTGATCAACTGTTGTTTCCATTCCAAATCTCCATGGATATTTGTATCCAAGACGGATTCTCGCTATTACTGATTCTCTCTCTCGTCCTCCTCCTCCTCGGCCATAATGACTGGGATTGCCAGCTGCAACCATGTTGTACCATCGTACAGATTCACTGGTTTGTGCTTCTATCCTCCTTTCCTCAGTTACCTTGTCACGGTGATGTTGCCTGATAATACCTCTAATTTGTAGTTGAGTCTTGGGTATGAAGTATTCAATATGGTCTCCTTCAGCGCCTTCAGCAGCCAGCACATCTACTCGTTCATTCCACATATTCCAACATGGGAGGGGATCCACAGAAACTTGATGACTCTTCCCTGATTGGTAAGTACTCTCACAGCTCTCTTAATTTCAGCGACTATTGCACTAATGGTGCAGTGATTTGCACCATTAGTGCAAATCACAAATCTTATGTAAAATCAAAGTAATATGATGTTCATATTTCAGATAAACAATTCCTCATTTTCCCGACAGGTAATCAACAATGAACTTTTCTGGAACACTAGGCTAACCTTCACTTCCGCTATCACACATTCTGTACCAAGTCTTCAAGTGTATTAAGGTTTCATTGACAAGCATGTTTCGGCTCCTGTCACAGCTAATATTCTTATAACCACGCGTAAATATTCGCTAAACTCTTCACGCACAATGTTCTGTAGCGGGCGCAATTGCAGGGCAACACGTAATGTTTTGAGAAGAGCCTAATATGTGTAACAGACATTGACCTGTATATTCGAGCCACCTGCCACAGTTTGCAGCTTGATTGATTATTTTCTATCAATCTCAAAGAGTTATCGTCGCTATTTTCATAAGTATCGTGTATGTGTGGATCATAGCTACTCTGATCCTTCTCTCTCATGACCATTTCTCATATTTTAGTTCACTAAATTCTAGTACAAGGTTTGTTGGAAAGGTTTCTACTTTAAATAAGTATATTTCTTTTGCTTCACGAGGATTGCATGCCGCTGCTACGTTCCTGGTATTGGTTTCATACTTGCTATGTCTGTGGTCTTGAAAGCAAGTTCTTGTTTGGATTGTAAATGTTTTTACTTGCCTGCTTCCCAAATACTGCAAACATTTTTCTGTTTGTTTACATATTCATCTGTTAGTGTTGGAATTAAACGCACACCAAAATATTTCTCTTCGATTCTTTCAGCTGTCTTCCCCTTGTGGTAGAGATTACTTCTGGTTTGTGCTTCAATATAACTTTTTTGTGTGTGTGGTCACTCCTGGAGTCTGTCAAGTCTTCCTACAGCATTCAACATTTTTCTCGGTTCTTACTTTCCTCCTTAGTTGACCTTATTTCAAGACAATGACATGTACGAGCTCACTCTTATGGTAAGGGTCGTTCACATGTATTAAGAACAAGGTCATGGGACCGAATCTAGTGAGACCACGCTTTCGACCTCCCTCAAACCTGTTCATCAAATTTTAATCTGAAATTCTGTTTCCTATCCGTCAGGTACTTCCTTATCCTTCACCAGAGTCACAGCCCCGCTTCTGTGCCAGGTAAGTCCACTACGGGCTCACCCCATCCCGTGCTACTTGCAACTTTTTGTTCAGAATAGCTGAATTTAAAACAACACCAACAATCCTTATCAATGTCTTACGTGTTATCCCATGTTGTATCTCCATGTTATACTTTATATAACTCCACCTTTAATGTGGAACAGCACTAAACGCTTTTTGACATTCTAGGAACATGTGGTAGTTCCCAACCTTCTTTAACCAGATGCATCTTGGCGACCGTGTCTTAGAACTCTGACAAGTTTATTAGGCATGACTTTCCCCTCTCCGAAACCGTGTTCCCTCCAAGCAAAGTTCAGTCATTGTAGGCGCTCTACTATTTTCTTCCGAATTATTTTGTTCTCGTTGTTGTTGTTTAAGATTCGCTACTTGGAACAAAAAGTTCCAAGTAGCACGGACTATGGTGAGCCCGTTGTGGACTTACCTGGCACAGGAGCGGGGCTGTGGTGGTTTTGTTCTCGATTCTTTCCCCATATATCATGCCTCTCAGTACTGGGTGATATGTCTCACCTCTGGGCCAAGTCTGGTGGCATACTTCCAATTTAGTTTTGTATTTGACGAGATATTTTCTGTTCTGCTGCTAGTGTCGCACATCCCAGAACTGACCTCACAAATGTTGACTTGTTTCTTAACTAACGCTTGTTTAAATTTATACAGTCGTTATAACTGTCAACTTTGCATGTGCCGCTGATGTTACCCGGTCAATGTGTGCTTCAAGAGATGTTCGGTGTGAACTGTAACACGAATATTTTCTTTCTGATCCCAAGTCTTTTTGTATTCTTTCCTACTAGGTACAAGCTATCCGACGTCTTGTTCCCAGTATGTATTAATTTTTTTTGTATTTGCTGCAGTTGAACTCTAGCAACCTCGTATTTGACTATTCTTGGAATTTTGTCCAGTTCTTCAGGCAGTCTTTCTCCTCGTGAATCCTCATAATTCATACTTCAGATGGAGTCTATCTCTCTCTAGAGATCATTCACATAAATCAAGAACAAGTCCTGGTACGATTCACTCCTCACGTGTGAATATTCTTCAACTGATTTATTTTCTATTGCTTAGGTATTCTTGTTTTTTCTCAAGTTATCAAACTATGAAGGTAGCACACCAGTGCTGTATTTACTCAGATGAAGGAATTTGGGGGCTCAGGCTAACTCGCCCACACACTCCCGGCCCTCGCAGGAAGGACGGGCCAACACAACTCTCCTATCGCCAGTTCGAGCCGTTGAGGCATTGGCAGTCGAGCCACGGTGTGAGTGTTTGGCTGGTACCTCTAACAAGGTACCACTATGACTTTTAAAGTCCGGCTCCTTGGAGCTTACAAACAATCTGAAACGGAAATTGCAGCATAACTGAGCTGAGTAAAGAAGGTTACTCCTGTCAGCATCTCTTAAGCACATGTTGCTGCAGTAAAAGCTGCCAATGTTAAAGACCAACATAATCTCAACCCAAAGCACTTGGCAGAACTCCAAGACGCAAAAATTTCCCCAATTCCTCTCCAGTAATTTCAAGCCGACAGGACGACTTTTGTTAGAAGATTAAACACTTGGATTGCCGAAGAAGGCCACGACGACGTCATCAAGCTGATTAACAAAGAAAATCCATCTTTGACTGCAGCCTCAACATATATTATCAAAAAAGGTGACAACGAAAGGCCAAAATTTACGTTCACAACAGTTGATCAAGCAAGTGAAGCTGTGGAAAGGGGATTGAAATGCTTCGGCATCACCTCCACCCCGTCATCAAGGTCATTAAGACAGCAACAACACCTTTCTGACCAACCAGCAAGAATACTTTAGTCCTGGACATAACCGTACACTCAAGTTCAGTGTATAATGAAGCAACAATAACACCATCAGCTTTAAATAATGCAGTTACGTCGAATTGATGAACATGTCCAGAATACACGATATGCATGCTGGCATAACTGCTCACCTGACATGCAACACAAAGTGATTGACAGTTGAGAGGCGGGACCACAGAGTCAGAGCTCAACCACCCCAAGCACAACTAGGCGAGTACAAACTTACTCTTCAACATATGTCCCGAAACGTTGTTGTTGTTGAGGGGGGGGGGGTTCCCAACCTCACTAAACTGATGTACTAAATTGCCCGAACCTAACCTAACCGAGGACCACCGAATAGAAAACAGGACATCACTCCAATTTTGGGAGCCGCTATGATTTTTATTTAGCAGGTCAGATCTTGGCCTTACGGGGGATTCATACGTCAAAATACGATGTACTATTCAAGAGGAGAGGATGGCTAGATCTTCCAAGAGTCGGTAGCCTCGTAAACACAAACATTTCTTACTATAGTTACATTGACACTATAGTTACTGCGTCGAACAACACAGTCAGGTCGTCGTGATAACGTCGGCCGTGTGGGCAACATATCCACTATAGTGAGCATAAACTCACGTGAACTGCTGACTCGCAGCACACACCATTTCCAGGGTACCTAAGCAACGGAAAACCGCGGTCACTGTGAGGGGTGAGGTCTCAGATCGGCGAGGCGTCACCAGTGGAGTCCCGCAGGGGTCAGTCCTTGGACCTATACCGTTTCTGATATATGTAAATCATCTCCCAAGAGGAATATACTCGTTCCTCTCAATGTTTGCTGATGATGCAAAAATTATTAGGAGGATTAAGACAGGAAGAGAGTATGAGGCTACAAGATGACCTAGACAAACTGAAGGAATGGTTATCTTCTTGAGGTTATCTTGAGATGATTTCGGGGCTTTAGTGTCCCCGCGGCTCGGTCCTCGACCAGGCCTCCACCCTCAGGAAGCAGCCCGTGACAGCTGACTAACACCCAGGTACCTATTTTTACTGCTAGGTAACAGGGGCATAGGGTGAAAGAAACTCTGCCCATTGTTTCTCGCCGGCGCCCGGGATCGAACCCGGGACCACAGGATCACAAGTCCAGCGTGCTGTCCGCTCGGCCGACCGGCTCCCCCATGGTCCAACAAATGGCTACTAAAGTTCAACCCAAGTATATATAAACTAGGTTGAGGAAATGGGAGATGAAGTCCTTCATGAAGCGGACAGAGAGAAAGATCTAGGAGTTGATATCACGCCAAACGTGTCTCCTGAAGCCCACATAAAGAGAATAACATCGTCGGCGTCTGCAAGGCTGGCTAACATCAGAATTGCCTTCAGGAACCTGTGTAAGGACTCTTTCAGAACCTTGTGTATCACATATGTAAGACCAATCCTGAAGTATGCGGTCCTAGCATGGAGCCCGTACCTTGTCAAGCACAAGACGAAGCTGGAAAACGTTCAGAGGTATGCCATTAGGCTAGTTCCAGAACTAAGAGGCATGAGTTACGAGGAAAAACTGAGTGAAATGCACCTCACGTAGCTAGAAGACCGAAGAGCTCGGGGAGACATGATCACCACATGCAAATTTTTCAGGGGAACTGACAAGGTAGACAATGATGGACTATTTAACACGAGTGGTACGCGAACAAGGGAACGCAGGTGGAAACTGAGTACCCAAATGAGCCACAGAGACATTAGAAAGAACTTTTTCAGTGTCAGAGTAGTTAACAAATGAAGCACTAGATGAAGCACCAGGAAGTGATGTGGTGGAGGCTGACTCCATACACAGTTTCAAATGTAGATATGATAGAGCCCAAGTAGGCTCAGGAATCTGTACACCAGTTGATTGACGGTTAAGAGACAGGACCAAAGAGCCAAAGCTCAACCCCCGCAAGCACAACTAGGTGAGTACAACACCCTCCCCAACGACCTGATAGCTGCCCTTAGGGCGCTTGTCTCCGACGGGCCGTAATCACCTCGTTACCATTTTGGGTGGTTACTGGATACATAACTGCCAATTAGATGAGGTCACGCGGTCAGAACGCAGGCTTGTGCGAGTGGAACAAGATGGACTGACCTCTAATTGGCCAGTTGGTTTGTGTTGAACATTTGCCGGGCCCGTGATTGACTCATTAAGATAAATGCATGACGACCGCGTATCATTACCTTGTTAAGCTGTAAATTGGTTCTGGTTAGTGTAAGGGTGACAGAGTTTACATTATATACTGTTACAAAATATATGATGATGAAATACAGTCGAGGTTGATTTGAACCCCCCTTCCGTCTCTCCCTTCCTCCCCCTCTCCCCCCTCCCTCCCTTCCCCTCTCCCTCCCTCCCTTCCTCCCCCTCTCCCTTCCTCCCCCCCTCCCTCCCTCCCCCTCTCCCTCCCTCCCTTCCTCCCCCCTCCCTCCCTCCCCCTCTCCCTCCCTCCCTTCCTCCCCTCTCCCTCCCTCCCTTCCTCCCCCTCTCCCTCCCTCCCCCTCTCCCTCCCTCCCCCTCTCCCTCCCTCCCCCTCTCCCTCCCTCCCTTCCTCCCCCTCTCCCTCCCTCCCTTCCTCCCCCTCTCCCTCCCTCCCCCTCTCCCTCTCTTATCCTCCCTTCCTCCCCCTCCCCTTCTTCCTCTCCCTCCCCTCCTTCTTCTCCCTCCCCTTCTTCCTCTCCCTCCCCCTCTTCCTTCCCCTCTCCCCCTCTCCCTCTCTCCCCCTCTCCCTCCCCTCTCCTCCTCTCCCTCTTTCCCCCTCTCCCTCCCTCCCCCTCTCCCTCCCTCCCCCTCTCCCTCCCTCCCCCTCTCCCTCCCTCCCTTCCTCCCCCTCTCCCTCCCTCCCTTCCTCCCCCTCTCCCTCCCTCCCCCTCTCCCTCTCTTATCCTCCCTTCCTCCCCCTCCCCTTCTTCCTCTCCCTCCCCTCCTTCTTCTCCCTCCCCTTCTTCCTCTCCCTCCCCCTCTTCCTTCCCCTCTCCCCCTCTCCCTCTCTCCCCCTCTCCCTCTCTCCCCCTCTCCCTCCCCTCTCCTCCTCTCCCTCTTTCCCCCTCTCCCTCTCTCCCCCTCTCCCTCTCTCCCCCTCTCCCTCTCTCCCCCTCTCCCTCTCTCCCCCTCTCCCTCCCTCTCAGCATTTCCATCCACCTTGGCAAATAGAACCTTTTAACATCCTGACGCCTGCATACCCCCACCAAGAAACTAATCACAAACAACCCTCATGCTCAGCTTACTGCTAAATAAAGTACTCTGCAACACATATGTAATCTACAAACTAAAGACCTCACACAGACCATATACACTGACGGATCACTCAATACAGCTACAGGGAGGATGGGAAGTGCTGGTATTGCTCATCGGCCCGATGGCAGCACAAGTGACAAGGATACAAGAGTATGTAACTGGGCAGCCACCTTGCAAGATGAACAGTTGGCTATCCTGATAGCACTCAAAATTATTGACAACACTGAAGTAGACAGTTTAGTTATTTCCGACTCTTTCCTCACTACTAGCAATAAATAGTTTGCAATCAAATAATAACGTGCTTGTCTCCGAAGCCAGACATACGCCTGCGCATACTTAATAAAGTTGTAAATATCAAAATGTTCTGGATTCCCTCTCACACTGGCCATAATACAGTTGACGCCCTTGCAAAGATTGCAGTAGTGTTGAACGGAATCTCGAGTTATCAAGTCCCCCAAGAGCGTCATTAAACGAGAATTCTTGAGTGAATTTGAACAAAGCAGAACAGTGCAGACTGGAACTACCAGGTCCATTGTTCCTCACAATGAAATGTGTCAAACACGTGTATTGAGGCAAGTAACACTATCAGCAGACTAACAGACCACACACTAGAAAGTGAAGGATTTGAGAATGGTCCAGGACGGACCGAAACGTCGTCGTCCCTTCACTTTCTAGTGTGTGGTCTGGTTAACATACTTCAGCCACGTTATTGTGACTCATCACCTGCAGACTAACAGACTGTCACAGCTCGAATAAGACTTGGCTACAGGTATCTCTGGCAGTTCGGCTTGTTTAGGGATCTAGATGAAGCAAAGTGTAAAGTGTGTGGACAGAGACAAGGACACAAACTAGACCATCGTATCTTGTACTATGACAAAACTGAGCTAGATAAATCTAGACTCACGCAGTGAAATGGCAAACCTCCTTATTACTAAGGATAACATTTCTGAAATCCTTGCACCGTATCCACATTTCTCTTCCGGTAGAGCAATTATATAAGAGATTACGTAACAAGCAGTGTAGTATCAAGACTAACAATAATAAACAGCAGCTCTCCTATGACCCAGTAATACCACCATAGCTAAAACAGTTATGTATTAGCGAAAAGACCTACCATTAATGTATAATGATTAATTCTAAATACATAGCTATTAAAATTGAACAATCTCTAACTAGCTGATATTATAAGGTATGAAGGAAAGATGTAATTGTGAATATAATAATATCCGTTAAGGTCTGATAAAGACCTCAAAATGCCGCAGAGGGCATATGATCAGGCTTATGCCCTCTGTAATCCATTTTTTGCGCTACCGCTCACAGGATGCGTATGGGGTGCACAAACTAGCCGCATCCCGCGGCAGAAGTCAGTCAGTCTCTCACTCAAGTTATCTGTAAGTGTGTGAGTGTGTGTGTGGGGGGGGGGGGGGTGCGCGCGATTGTCGCACACAATCGTTTGTGCACACACACACACACACACGGTGTGTCTGTATTCACCTAATTGTGCTTGCGGGGGTTGAGCTCTGGCTCCTTGGTCCCGCCTCTCAACCGTCAATCAACTGGTGTACAGATTCCTGAGCCTACTGGGCTCTATCATATCTACATTTAAAACTGTGTATGGAGTCAGCCTCCACCACATCACTGCCTAATGCATTCCATCCGTTAACTACTCTGACACTGAAAAAGTTCCTTCTAACGTCTCTGTGGCTCATGTGAGTACTCAGTTTCCACCTGTGTCCCCTTGTTCGCGTCCCACCAGTGTTGAATAGTTTATCCTTGTTTACCCGGTCGATTCCTCTGAGGATTTTGTAGGTTGTGATCATGTCTCCCCTTACTCTTCTGTCTTCCAGTGTCGTAAGGTGCATTTCCCGCAGCCTTTCCTCGTAACTCATGCCTCTTAGTTCTGGGACTAGTCTAGTGGCATACCTTTGGACTTTTTCCAGCTTCGTCTTGTGCTTGACAAGGTACGGGCTCCATGCTGGGGCCGCATACTCCAGGATTGGTCTTACGTATGTGGTGTACAAGATTCTGAATGATTCCTTACACAGGTTCCTGAACGCTGTTCTGATGTTAGCCAGCCTCGCATATGCCGCAGACGTTATTCTTTTTATGTGGGCTTCAGGAGACAGGTTTGGTGTGATATCAACTCCTAGATCTTTCTCTCTGTTCGTTTCATTAAGTACTTCATCTCCTATTCTGTATCCTGTGTTTGGCCTCCTATTTCCACTGCCTAGTTTCATTACTTTGCATTTACTCGGGTTGAACTTCAACAGCCATTTGTTGGACCATTCACTCAGTCTGTCTAGGTCATCTTGTAGCCTCCTACTATCGTCCTCAGTTTCAATCCTCCTCATAATTTTTGCATCATCGGCAAACATTGAGAGAAACGATTCTATACCCTCTGGAAGATCATTTACATATATCAGAAACAGTATAGGTCCAAGGACTGACCCCTGCGGTACTCCACTCGTAACGTCTCGCCAATCTGAGACCTCACCCCTCACACTGACTCGTTGTCTCCTGTTACTTAGGTACTCCTGTATCCAACGGAGTACCTTCCCTTTCACTCCAGCCTGCATCTCCAGTTTTTTTCACTAGCCTCTTGTGTGGCACTGTATCACTGTATGTGTGTGTGTGTGTGTGTGTGTGTGTGTGTGTGTGTGTGTGTGTGTGTGTATGTGTGTGTGTGTGTGTGTGTGTGTGTGTGTGTGTGTGTGTGTGTGTGACCAAAGAGACAAAGCTCAAGCCCCGCAAGCAGAAATAGGTGAGTACGGTATGCGGGCCCCAGCATGGAGCCCGTACCTTGTCAAGCACAAGGCGAAGCTTGAAACAATTCAGAGATATGCCACTAGGCTAGTCCCAGAACTAAGAGGCACGAGTTACGAGGAAAGGCTGCGGGAAATGCACCTAACGACACTGGAAGACCGAAGAGTAAGGGGAAACATGATCACTACCTACAAAATCCTTAGGGGAATCGACAGGGTAGACAAGGATAAACTATTCAACACCGGTGGAACGCGAACAAGGGGACACAGGTGGAAACTGAGTACCCACATGAGCCACAGGGACGTCAGAAGGAACTTTTTCAGTGTCAGAGTAGTTAACAGGTGAAATGCATTAGGCAGTGATGTTAAGGAGGCTGACTCCATACAGTTTCAAATGTAGATATGATAGAGCCCAGTAGGCTCAGGAACCTGTACACCAGTTGACTGACAGTTGAGAGGCGGGACCAAAGAGCCAAAGCTCAACCCCCGCAAGCACAACAAGGCGAGTACACGCGCGCGCACACACAACTAGGTGAGTACACACACACACACACACACACACACACACGAGATCATAGATTAAAGACAGACAAGTTGGGTGAGAAGGTGGTGGAGGCCAAAACCGTCAGTAACTTCAAAGCATTATATGACAAAGAGTGTTGGGAAAACGGGACACCACGAGCGTAGCTTTCATCCTGTAACTACACTTAGCTAATTACACACAGCAACGCTAAATTCTCTAAAAAATAATTTCACTAGGTGTTAATGTTACGAACTTTAATAGCCTCTTCCACAATCCAGGCACATTCGTTGTGACATTGCATTAAAAAGTTACAATTACATAAATTATTATCTGTTGTTGTTTTAGATTTAGCTACTCGGAACTAAAATTTCCAAGTAGCACAGGCTATGGTGAGCCCGTAGTGGACTTACCTGGCACAGGAGCGGGGCTATAACTGATCAATTATGATCTACTTATGTTAGTTATCATACTACTGCTACCACTAATACTAATATATATTACAAGAATACTATACAAATACTAAAATTAACACTAACGATATTATAAATAATAAAATTAACACTAACGATATTATAAATAAAATTGACAATAACGATATTATAAATAATCAAATTAACACTAACGATATTATAAATAATAAACGATAATATACTATAAATTCTCCTAGAATTGTAAATATTAAGGTCCAATAGGGACAGACGGAGGGGGGGGGGGGGGGAGGGGGTGCTAGTTCAGACCAGTAACACTTCTAAAAATTGGAACCAGTGATGCATATTAGATAGGGAGAGAGGTGGATGGGAAGCGACACTTAGACGTAAAAGGTGATAGATCATGTGTGTGTGATAATACGCCGGACTACGTATCGCATACGCCGTCTTTCATAGCGTCTACGAGGTTAAATGATAATATTTTTGGTGATTATGTTTGGTAGTTTGAGCGCGGGAGTCGGGGTCAACGGCCAAGAGCCATAACCACGCTTGTATATGGGATAAAAACTCCTCCAGAAACGTAAAGACAGTTTAATTGCTGCGGTTAAAGTGGACATGAGCCACCGTGAAAGAGATTCGCCATATTGGTGTCGCAGATAAATCTGATAATGCCACTATCAATTTTGTCATAGAAAACGGTCCGCGGATCCCCATTGCCGTGTATGGATTTATCAGTCATACCGGGTACCACAGGACCCATTGCATTTACACTTCAAAATTCCTATGAAACATCGGCACAACAATACCCATTTCCTAACTCGAAATGACTCGTACCAAATTCATTAAAAAGTACATACTTAAAAGGAAAAATATGGGTAATTTCCCTAGGCGGTAACTGCGACAAGTCAGGGCAGCAGGTGAGGCCTGTCAGTAATTAATCATCCGGCCACAAGAGGGCTCTGTACACTGTGACAGCTGAGGAGCAGAATGCGCGCGGTAATATGGCGTCTACAAAATATCATCTCTCCACCCCAACCTCCCACAACCCCGGTCCCTTATGCCTGCCTGATCGGCTCCCGGCCTCACAAAGGCGACGTCGTCTGCGCGACATTTGCCGGCCGACAGTGCGTCTGGAATTTATGGTCATCGGAAATACCTCAATGTTGAATAGTTTTAATCATTAATGTAGTTTAAGTCACTTGTAATTTAATGGGAGGGAGGAAAGAGGGGAGGGAGGGAGGTAGGGGAGACAGACAGAGACACACAGACAGACAGATACAGACACAGAGAGAGACAGATACAGACAGAGATGCAGACAGACAGAGATACAGAGAGAGACCCACACCGACCATGTGCTCCACCAGCGAGAGGTCTCCCTAAGTGGTGACCGTTCATCATGGCAGCCACACGTGTCACGGACCCCAAGTAAAGGTCCTGTTTAAACTCATAGTTCGTTAATTAAAACAAATTGCCAATCAAAAGACAAAAACTATAGCGTTGCGTAAGTTATGTCATCCACGACTTAGTGTACCATCGTTCGCTATTGCTATCCTACTGTAAATGTTCTTTTACTCCCGTTTGGTTGGTATAGTTATAGCTAAGAGTGGATGAAGAAGGTGGAGCGAGGCATCAAGATGCTGGCAAGGCAACATCTTCAGCGTCTTCATCGTCCCGAGGCACTCACAAGCATCACAAGTGCCGGCCGGAAATGCATGACCCTACCTAAGCTTGACTTTAGTCCGCTCACTGATAAATGGATTTTCAGTTAACACATTTCCTTCTGCGTCTACATTAGAGCTGTCCTACCCTTCGCCTAGCCTTGCTATTCGTTCTTCATAGTGTACCCTGCCCTACTGCCTTCCCTTCCCAAACCCTACTCTAACAACCTTAACAACCCTAACGCTAGCGTCGCCTCGCGATCGCGGGAGAAGATAAGACTATCATAAATAATGGAGGAATAGACGCGAGTGTTCGCAACTGGCCGGAAACTCAAGGACCTTCCTCGATATTGACCCTTATCTAAACACCCAACAGGGCTGATAAGCAGCCTTCCCCCCTTTCCCCTCCCCAAGAGCAGTGGGGATTGGGACCTTGTCAAGATGGCTAGGTGATGGGGTGAGGAGGTGATGGGGTGGGGGGGGTGATGGGTGGGGGGTGAT